>NC_062286.1:34168089-34471120 GCF_902655055.1 Lutra lutra
CCTTATTTTACTTTTTGGTCATTAAAAATATTGAGCGAAACCCCACTGGTAAACCACAGTCTAGGCTTTGTGCCATTCAGAGATTAAATAGAAAGAAAATATCTTACTCATCATAGAAAAGAAAATAGTCTTTACCCTTATTTATTTCTATGGAAATATTGCTAGTGAGTTGTAAACATTTTATAACCAATGAAAAACAAATAATTGCACTAGATGAAATTCAGAACATAAATAGCAGAAGAACATACAACTAAAAAGTTCACTGCAGTTATCTCTGGGTGGAAAGAATATGTATTTTTACTTCCTTTTTATTAATAGTAATTTCTAACTTTTCAGCAAAAGGCATACATTGCTTTTGTAAAAAGAATAAACAATAAAAGTCATGTTTAATTTAAAAAACACACAGCCAGAACTTAGTCCACAAAAAAAAAGCAGAGGCCTCTATTCTTCTATTCAATCCTACGGTCTTGCAGGATAAGGATTTAAGAGAGAGACTTCACAAATACAGAAAGATTAGCTGGAAGTAAATACCATGCGGTTGGTTATAGGCACAGGTTTTGAGGTCAGACTTATTTTGGAATTGCACCTCTGCCTCCTACTCAGTGTGTTCAGCCATTTCCTAAGCTCTCTCAATTTTGGTCTCCTTCATTGTGAAACGGAACTAACGATGCCTACCGACAAAGTTCAAAGTCACTGTGAGGATCAAGAAATCACACAAGAACAAAAATACAGCAACATAATACAGTTAACTTAATAGTTATAGCAATAACTTAATAGTAATAACAATAATAACCACAACATTATCTAAAATTTATAGTCCATACTGGGTGTGGGGCCCTATTCTAAGTGCATTCATGATTTAACTCATTGAATTGTAACAACTCTAGATGATGTAGGTCATGCTATTTTCCCATTTTATACTTGAGAATACTGAGCTAGAGAGCCTCCAAGTACAAAGTCTTGACTTCCTCACCACCATGCTACACGATGTCTCTTAAGACTATCATTTTTGCTAGTGAATAATAACAATAATTTGAATTGGTTGATTTGTTCATAAGAATTATTTGGTTATGTGTATAGTATTTTAGAAGCTCAAAAGTTTAGAAATCTTCTGGCTCTAAATTTTATGTTAATTGAAATATACTTCAAAGACTATCAATGAGGGGTAATAAAAGGGTGTTTAACTGAAAAGTCTGAAGCTGTGATTGATCCCCTAGAGCATTTGTTACAAGGCTTTTCTTCCAAAAGCATTTGGGACTGGGGCTTGTCCTAATTAAGGAAACGAGCGTCTCAGGAGCTATTCCATGGCCCCTCCATATGGCCTGGCGGGAGACCAGCATTATTTTAGCCTTGGTCTCCTAAACGATGTTTTCTTCTCTTTGGAGTTGCAGAATGCTTCTACAGCCTTAATGGTGATTCCTCTTACAAGAGACATAAGGAGAAAGATAGAAAACAAGGCTTCCAGAAAAATCTGTTTCTCTTGAAGATATATGACAATGTTCTATTGTCTTTAGAATTTTCATTTTTCCTTTTCTATGCATAAATAACCCCTCACTTAATATTCTAAATCGCGATCCCTGGCTTTCTCACTCAAATTCTTGTGAAATATTAAGGAAAACAGGCCTATCACATTAAGAAAAACCTAGTGAGATACTTTATACTTTGATAGGGAAAGCTAGTTTACTTTTCTTTTTTTTTTAAGATTTTATTTATTATTTGACACAGAAAGAGAGAGCACATGCAGGGGGAGCAGCAGAGGGAGAGGGAGAAGTGGGCTTCCCACTGAGCAGGGAGCCAGATGTGGGGCTTCATCCCAGGACCCTGGGATCATGACCTAAGCAAAGATGCTTAACGATTGAGCCACCCAGGCGCCCCAGAAAGCTAGCTTATTTTTCTTGAGTTCTATGAGGACTACAGTCATCCTTCATATCAAGTGGGTGCATTTATCTATGGCTTCTCCCTATGCAGAGCCTAATTTCAAAGTTTTCTGGGAATATATATAATTTATTTACAAGAGCCTCAAAACTGTATCCACATCAGAGAGCAGTATAATAATGATGGCCACTTATGGCAAGAGGTTCTTTTATAAATTGCAGAGCATTAATGCTTTAATTTACTCTCTCAGAATCTAGATGGTGATTGAATTCATAAGCTTATTCTTTCCTCTGGGCAAGCCTCATGCTGATTTATAAGGTGTGGAACTTTTAGTCAGTTCTGTTCTTTAGGATGTTATTAATCAAAATCTAGAAGAAGATGGCTTTTAGACTGAGGCCAGAACTCCTGGATTCTAGCTCTAACTCTGCCACTTCCAAGGTCATTAGCCTTGGATAAGTTTACATTTCTGAGCCTCAGTCTTCTCAACTGCAAAATAAAATGCTTAAACAGATGATTTTCCATAGGCCATTTCCAGTTCCAAAATTCTAGGGTTTTTAAGAGTTGTTTAATTTTATGTACTGCAGTTCATAAAATGAGAAAAATGGAAAGATACCCTGACTCATCAAAGCCATGTAAACATTAAATTTTTACTGTCCAGAACACAATAGTCACACATTAGCATTAAGGATTATTTATTTTTTCGTGCATATTTTCCTACAAACATTGCCTAGACTATATTTCCTGTGTATATGGAATATATTTCCTGTGTATACAGAATATATTATTCAGATGTACACACATCAAAAATTGTATTTATGGTGCATAAATTGTAAAGGGAAACTACTTCTTAGCCTCTGCTTACACCAATCTTCCCTTTTTAATTAATCAGGTACTCATTCATTCAGTAAACATTTCTGGAGCACACATCATGTAATATAAACTGACATTCCACTATTTATATTTAATTCTCCCAGGAATCCTAAGGGATACGAAACCGAGTATTAAAGAAGTTACATCTGGTTCAATGACAAAGAGTTGATAAGTAGTGGGGTCAGAATTTGAACCCAGATTTGTTGGACCTGTGCCAAATATTTTTGTTTGCCTTCCTGACTCATTTGTTCTCCATTCTTTTCCACCCTGCCGCCATCCAGAATATTGACCTGTATGACCACGTCAGTATGCCAATAGGGATGTCCAGAAAGAGATACTAGAGAAAAGAGGGAGTGAGGATAGATAAGGACAAATTATGTTCTTGCCTCCTTCCCTGTAGGCTCACCAAGAGCTGGCTGAGTCCCCACCAGAGCTCAGGGTTCCACTGAAGTTGGTCTACTCTACACAATTCTCCCTTCAAGGTTATGGTCACATTACTCACACTAGAGGGTCTAGTTGTAAAAGGTCTGGGGTACCACACTTCACTTAAATCATATTCTGACCTATAATCGCATTCTGCCCTTGCCTTGGGAAACAGTTCCTTTTTAAGCCCCTCCCAGATTATCCTAATTAGAATGTACTTTCTCTTTCTTGCTGCAACCCTGACTAGTATAGTCACCAAATCTCTTCCTACCAAGCCATGCCATTTCACAGGTTAGGATACAACAACAAACTGACTTAATCAAGATTCCAAGACCACATATCCTCCAACGGTGTCAGCCAAAGCTAGTATTTGAAAGACATAATTATCGTTCTGTTCCTGTATTTCTCTCAATTAAAACTTAAAATGAAATCAGCAAGGATATAGGATTCAAGAATGATCAAAATTCTGTAATTGCCTCAGTATGTTTTGCATCAGAATGAGTCAAACAAAAAAAAAAAAAAAATCTAACCCACAGTGGTACTGAGTAACTGACCTATAATCAGCTTCTACCATTAGAAGGAAATGTTCTTGACACGCTATCCCTTCAACTACCCACACTTCGAGACAGGGCCTAGGATTAACTTTGAAAGAGAATTACAACATAGGAGGGATCATTTGACATCACCAAAGAAGCACACCAATTCTTTGTGTTGTTATTTATATTGCCTGGAGTTTGACATAAACTCTAATTTTTTTTTGTCTCCTCTATCTGAACAAAAAGTAGTGGGAAGAATTTCTGCTGGGGCGCCTGGGTGGCTCAGTGGGTTAAAGCCTCTGCCTTCGGTTCAGGTCACGATCCCAGGGTCCTGGGATCGAGCCCCACCATCGGGCTCTCTGCTCAGCCGTGAGCCTGCTTCCCCCTCTCACTCTCTCTGCCTGCCTCTCTGCCTACTTGTGATCTCTGTCTGTCAAATAAATAAATAAAATCTTTAAAAAAAAAAAAAAAAAGAAAAGAAAAGAAAAAGAATTTCTGCTGATTCTACCAAATGGGCAAAATTCTAGGACTACTGGTGTTAACTTACATTCTAGCTAAGGAAGATACCTACACACCAACCTCTCTGTTTGAGTCAATTAGATAACAAGCCATGAGCTTTGAGGATTTCTTGGCCTGAAAACAAGCAAGGACTGATTAATCTATATCGTTGCAATAATGGAAAAGACATAGTTAAGCAATGGAAAATAGGTCTTTCCACTGTGAATCCCTAGCCTGCGGTGTGTTGACTGGGATTTTAAGTCGAGGTTTTTGGGAATCTTTGAAACTACTGAGATCCATGAAAAAGCTTGTGTGCATGTGCTTTTGACTGATGAGAGTTTCCATGGCATTAACTGGAGTCTCAAAGAGACCTAAGAATCAAGGTTAATAGGCAAAAATGGCAGTATGTCTGTTTCATTGACAAGACCAAATTATACATTAGTAGATAAGATCACACAGATATTCTGATTCCATACAGTCATCAGGCAACTTCTGATTTTTGCTTTAATTTCCCACATAGAGTTTTGGAAAGCTATGTATTTTAACTTCAATTATTGCTTTAGCTAAAAATCAGCTTCATGGATTTGAAAAAGGTCCTTTATACCCTTTTTCTCAAGGCTTGAGGTGCCCTAAATAAAGTATTTATTGAATTCCAGACATATGGGATTAGCGAACTGGACCCAGAAACGATGACAACCAAATAAATCTCTGATATCTTTGAGATCTTTCCTGACCACCAACCATAACCCCACAACCACATAGCCTCTCACTACTACAGGTTTAATCTGGAGCTTTAATATGCCAATATTGAACAGCAAAAACCTCACATGTCCTAGTACTTTCCTTCCCTTATATGTTTATTATATTTTTTTCATTAGAGAACCAGCAGTGAGCAATTTAATGACTGTAAAATAATTTTTTTCATTTGAAAAATAGACGTCCTGAGGATATAATAAAGAATAACATTTGCTTAGAGGGAACAGGTAATAATTGTTCCTTTCTATCCAGATCAGTGGATTTTACTTTTTGTGCTATGGGGTAAGAGGTAATAATGTATTTGGTCAGCTTTGTCCTCAAAGAGTTATTGATGTGATTTCTAAGAAGTTATGTTTTTCTATTATTATGTTCACATGAAGGAGTGTTCTCTTCAAAAGAAATATGCTAGAAAGAAATCCATTATGGTGCTGTAATGACTGTCCTTCACCAAATACAGGATAGAGAATTAAAGCTGTAACTCCAATGTTCTTATTCATACTGGAAAAGATTTTGCATCTCTAGCTCTCATGGAATGCTCAGCTGTCTTTTAAAACCATTATATCCACAGAGGCATTCTTAGTTCCCTCTGTAGCCCCCAAGTTTCTTTCAAACTCTCTCAAAATCATCACCCGTGCCTTTCAAGGCACTGATCATTTAATGATCTCTATCATTCTTGAACTGCCTTTACCATTTGACACTAATCACTCCCTTCTTCAAAAACTCTATCTCCTTGGCCCCTGTTTAGATGCTGAGAATATTTTTTCTTTCTTCTTGGTCTTCTCATACCTCTCCACCACTCCTCCCTCCTCTCCATTACTGACATTCAATGCCTCAGCCCTTCTCTTAAATGCTGTGCTCTCCAAGGTTCCACCCTTGTTAATTTTCTCACTGAAAAATTTCACCCACCACTTCTATGGTGGCAACATCAAGATCTGTGTCTTCATGCCAGGCCACTCTACTGAATATCTAGATCCGGTGCATCTAAATACCAACCAGGCATCCCTATATGAGTACTTCAGGTTTACCTGCCCAAAATGGAATCCATTATCTCCCCCACCTTCTCCCTAGCCAAACTAGCTCCCCCTTCTATGACCCTTCCTTAGCTTAACTTTGTCCCTGTTTACCCAGGTGTTCAAGTCAGAGGGGACTAACACTCAAAGACCTTGACACAACAGATAATATTTGAGCTTCATCCTCATGGATAAATAGAAATTTAACAATTTAGGGGTGCCTGCGTGGCTCAGTTAGTTAAGAGTTCAACTCTTGATTTTGGCTCAGGTCATGATCTTAGGGTTGTGGGAACAAGCCCTGCATTGGGCTCCACTCTGAGCATGAAGCCCGCTTAAGATTCTCTATCTCTCTCCCTCTCTCCCTCTGGCCCTCCCACCCTGCTCACATGCACATAGTCTCTCTCTCTAAAAATAAAAATAAAATCTTTTTTTAAAATTAAAAAAAAGGAAATGTACCAATTTGGAAAGAGCATAGAAGAGAATTCCAAGACTGAGACAAGATTTTCAAAAAGTCATTGAGTTGAGCATTTTTCCTTATGCGTTCTTTCAAGTTCATAAAAAAAGGAAAGAACAAAGATAGGGGGAAAAGTCATTGAGTCATAAACAGCATGATGTGTTTAGAGAATGATATGAAACTATATTGGGCTGGGATTACAGAGTTTAAGTAAAGTAAAAATTGGCAGGAGATGAAATAGAAGTAAACTGGGGTCAGATTGTAAAAGATCTTGTGTATCCTGCTAAGGCTTTGTACGTTATTCTATAAGCAATAGAAGGTCTCCTACAATCCTCAGAGAACTGTCTTTTTTTAGCAACACCTTGTGGACTTTACACTGACTCCAGCCTCTTCCAAATTCTCATCAGATCTGTCCTGAGCCATTTTTGGGAAACTTATAACTCTCAGAGAGACATTCAATATCTGTTGATACTGAGGTTCGTGGAGGTTACAACAGCATAGTACTACCCTTATAATCTTCTTAGGATATTGTGGTAAACATTTATTGTGTTAGGCAACCATCATCTACTTCCCCATCTTTTGGAAACAGAAACTCAATTTTCAGGGTCCCTGGTTGGCTCAGTTGGTTAAGCATCTGCCTTCAGCTCAGGTCATGATCTTGAGGTCCTGGGATCAAACCCCACATTGGGCTCTCTGCTCGGCAAGGAGTCTGCTTCTCCCTCTTCCTCTGTGCGTTCTCTCTCTCTCTCTCTCTCTCTCAAATAAATAAATAAGGAAGTAAGGAAGGAACAAACGAATGCACGAACTCAGTTTTCCTTTGAGGATCACCTCTCTTCCACTGAAGTCTGTGTGTTTCAAGTGGAGGTGACTCTGTCCAGCTCATGCACCCTTTCTTCCACCAACTGGGCCATTTCACCACTCTGACCAATGTAATGCTTCCAGGGTACCCATGACTCAATTAAAGCAAATGATAGTCAGGTCCAAATATTTTGTTTGTACTATTTAGGGAGATGCTATCTTTTCTATGGAATCTGGATGTGGGAAGATGTTAAGAGCATAGCAACTGCAAACCAGCTTATCCCCACCAAGAGCCTGAGGATAAAGACAACATGGAATAAACTATACGCCAGAGATATCCATAGCTGTGTTCTGAGTGCCATGGGGAATACAGTACAGTAATTGCAAGGCCTCTACCCTCACTAAGCTTAAAATATATCTGAGAAAACATAATAACTGTAAGTCATACTTAAGAAAAAGAAGAAAATTGGGAAACTACACTCTTCTAGTTACAGGACAAGGAATCAAGGATATAAAATAGAAATGTTCATCTCTTCTCTATTAAGACAAGCAGGAGAGTCTGCCAATCTGCCCAAACACAAGGAAGGTGAGGTTGAAGAAGTACTAAATTAGGCATTTAGGCTTTCCTTTGTCTCTCCATTTTCTTCTTTCTCCCCATCAGCTCACATTCTTAAATGTTAATGGGTAAAAATATTCTTACCCCTCACCCTGCCCTGGCTTTATTGTGAACTGTCTTAGAACCCTGTTTTTCTGTAGAAAAGGAAGGGTGTTGGCATACTAATTTCAAAACAGATTGATAGGCAACAGAAAGTTAGACTGAGAAATATTCACATGATCTGAGTGTGATCCACGGATAGCGATGGAAGAAAGATGCTTAAGAAACTGCAAAATCAGGAGAGAGGATGACTGAGTCAGACTGAAGAATGGAGAAAGAACTTAAGGGAATATGAGCAAACCAGGGCAAAAAAAAAAAAAAAAAAAAAAAAACCACTAGTAAGTAAAACTATCCAGGCATAGAGGAAGCACCTGGAGAAGAGGTATTATTAAAATATTTTTTATCATGTGGAGAGGAATCTGAACGAGTGGAAGAGATATAAAATGTACTTTTCAAAGACAGTTGTTTTGAACTAAAATTAAGGAGTAGACCAGAGACCAAACTACAGAGCTGAAGATCAGAGGACTGTAACTGCCTCATCCTGGAAAAGCCCAGCACTGTTTCTCTCTGGCTCGTGCTGGATCGAGTAATGAGGCCATCTGCTTATAATGTTTGCTCCGTGTGTGGCTTATGCCCAGAAATCTCCACTCGTTCCAGCAAAGTCATTTTTACACTGTACTTGACAGACAGAGCATGTGTTTGTGCTAAAAACACTGCAGGAAAGGGGTACTGGGAGGAATCAGAAAAGCCTTGACCTTGGAAGAAGACAGCCATGGACTCTAAGGAGGTAGTATCAAAAACCTAGGGGCAGTAGAAGCTGAGGAACCTATCAGAAGAAATTCCTTACACTCCTACCACACTATGGTAGGCAAAAACATCTGTTTGCAGTTGCTTTGGGGGAAGACAAAGCATGGTGGCCTCATTCTTTGATTTTAAGTAAATTTACTTTCTTCAATATTTAGCTAAATGAAGTAAACCCAAAAAATGACTTTGAAAATCTTAGTGGGGTCCCCACTGCCAACTGGATAAAGCCCAAATTACTCATCATGATCCTTTGCAATCTGAGCCCAACTTACTTTGCCACCAACCCCATCTCAAGCCATTTATTACTATATCCACTCATATTTTTGACAATTCACAAATACGGCATACCCTTCGATGCCTCCACACCATTGAAAGTATAGTTTGTACTACCCAAAACATAATTTTCACCCTTTCCCAAGTGGATTACAATCCTGATGAAAAAATATTTCTATCCAGTCTGCTACTTCCAAATACTTGACATTGTGATTAAATGACATTCATTATATTCCTTTTCTGCTCATCATCTTTTTTTTTAAAGATTTTGTTTATTTATTTGACAGACAGAGATTACAAGTAAGCAGAGAGACAGGCAGAGAGAGGAGGGGAAGCAGGCTCCCCGCTGAGCAGAGAGCCCGATGCGGGGCTTGATCCCAGGACTTTAACCCACTGAGCCACCCAGGCGCCCCTCTGCTCATCATCTTTCAGTGACTATTTTCTATCACACCAAACCAGATGTCTGTTCTCATTCATTTAAGACCTAAGTGCTCCCCCAGTTTTACCTCACAACCCTGATTGATTTTAGTATTGTTTTCTTAATTAAGCAAATCGTTTTTGGTTACACACACACACACACACACACACACACACACACACACACATTTGTGCCCTTTCTTGCTTGGAGGTTTGCTGGGAAGCAAGGATGAGAAGGGATCTAGCAAGTCTGAGGTGCAAATGAGGTCTAAGAAGCAACCACCCCAAGGTAGCTGACAGAGAAACTAGAACCAGACCTCCAAGCAGGAGCCAGCAACAGAGAACGGGAAGACTGCAACAAGGAGGCTTGGAGGGGGTGAAAACTTCTGCGGTGTCAACTATAAGCTCATGTAAGAGAAGGAGCCATGGAGGTTACCCTGTTTTTAAACAACGAATACTGCCTCTGCCTCTGTATCCCTCTAGACTAGCGGTTCCTTTATTTTTTATTCCAGTGTACTTAACATACAGTGTTATATTCGTTTCAGATGTGCAATACAGTGATTCAACAACTCCATACATCCCCCTGTTCTCATCGGGACAAGCACACCCCTTAATTCTCACATCTAATTCACCTACTACCATCAGTTGTTCTCTGTAGTTAAGAGTGGGGTTTTTTTGTTTGTTTGTTTTGGGTTGTTATTTTTTTTTTTTTGTCTGTCTCTTTATTTTTCCTTGGTTCATTTGTTCTGCTTCTCAGATTCGACATATGAGTGAAATCATATGGTATTTGTCTTTCTTTGACTGACTTAGTTTACTTAGCATTATACCCTCTACATCCATACACATTCTTGCAAATGGCAATATTTCATTCTTTTTTATAGCTGAGTAATATACTGTTATACATATATGTATCTACCACCTCTTCCTTATCCATTCATCTGCTGATGGACACTTGGGCAGCTTCCATAATTTGGCTATTGTAAATACTGTTGCAATAAACATAGGGGAGCATATATATTTTTGAATGTGTGTTTTGTTTTCTTTGGGTAAATACCCAGTAATGGAATTCCTGGATCATATGGTAATTCTATTTTTTAATTTTTTGAGGAACGTCCATACTGTTCTCCAGAATGGCTTCCACCAACAGTGCAAGAGGGTGCCTTTTTCTAGATTCCTAGTTCTCATTTTCCCTGCCATTGTACATGATGCCCAGAACTCACAACCTCTAAGAAATCCCAACTCCACTCTGATATTCTGCTGTGTTCCTTGCCCTTGTATCTTTGTCAGCTACTTCAAGGTGTACATGTGTGCCTCCACAATGAGACTGTAGACAATCGGAGAGCAATGGCACTATCCTACCTAAGTTTCTGACATATACTCTAGCACATAGGTCGGTCTGTGCTGAAAAAGTGCCTGTTGACTGCATGAATTAGAGGCATTTTAGCCCCACCACCCATGTCATAATTGTTCTGTATATGAACTGAATGGATATTTTCTTTACCTCTTCTGCTGTTGAGATAGGTGATTTATTTTTTTACATTCTAACACCATCCATGTTTTGTAGAGTTGAATGAAGTTCCCTTTTGTTCTGCAGTGCCTTGCTGTGTTTCATGTAAAGAATATTACATCCCTCCAGGTTAGGAGTATCACATGTCTGGATTGCACAGTTCGTGTTTTGTGAATAAGTGCTTCTTGGCTATTAGTCCAGTTTCATCATGGTGATGATGTGAGGAAGCACTGTGAAAGAGAAAAACTGTTCCTAATTTTACATATTTCACATGTCCTGATTTTACATGCCTTGTAATATACTAATAGCATATTCAATTATAGCTTTCAATTCTAAATCCACAATTATTGGGACAGAGTGGGTTGAATTGTGACTTTATTCAAGAATATCATTCTTCAGGGTCAGATTATGCCTTCAAAGTCCCTCAAATCTTCCACCCTACAAATGGATATATAAAATGCTGTACAGACACTCTCAGTCATTGTCAAAGACAATCAGGGTTCTACCCTTCCAAGAGTAAATACTGTGTTCACTTAGATTAAGATACTTTATGGCAAGAAGGTTCATTTCAAAACATCTTACAATGCAGATTTTTTGTTATTAGGGCAGGTTCATATTTTTAACCTATAAATCTTACTAAAGTAAAGAGCTTTTATTGCACAGTTAAATGTCATTTCAGTTTAAGTTTTTTGTCTTTTTATTTTTAAGAGGGGCATTATTTCTAGTGGCTTTTTTCAAAATTTAATTTTTTGAAACAGGAATTAGAGTCTCTAATTCCTTTAGAAAACTCATAATTGTTTGCTCTTCAATGCATTGTTTATATAGAAATTGTCAGACTTCAGTTTTTCTACCATCTTCACCTCATGTAACTAGACTCTTATTTTATAAAACAAAATAAATTAAGTAATTATGATAATGGCCATTTTGCTTTTGCTTTCTTTTTTCCATTTGAAATCCCACAATGAATATGTTTTAGGTTCTTTATTTCCCTAATCTGGACAAGTTAAAAATTTTTTTTTTCTTTTCATTGATTTTATTATATGGTACTGCCATCTATGGGTCCTACTCAAAGAAAAATTTTGGCTTGGGGGAAAAATTTTTGTAATCTGGAATTTTAAAAACCATCTAGTCCTCACCTCTTAGTTATAAGTAAGAAAGTCAAGACTAAAAGTTGCTAAATAACTTCAGTATGGGCACGGTATGGGTTAGTCAATAACAGAGGCTGAATTATTGCCTATATTTAATGTTTCGTAACTGTATAAGTGATTTTAAATTTACATTTTTTTATCTCTTTTATAACTCAAACAAGTAGAAGGTTCTGGTTCCTAACATTTGAAGAGGTACTGTTTTTAAAAGTGACATAAAGATGAGCTATTTTAAATATATAAACATCTAACCATTTAAGGATCCTTACATTAAGTAATTAACTTCTATATTTGTTTGGAGGAAATTTTAAAGAATAAGGCAAGATCTCTGTATTTAAGGAAGTTTTAAATCTCATTTTGTTAAAAAGATATTTGCATATGAAACTTAGGTAAGTGTTATTTAAAGGTAGAAGGATTAAGAATTCAATGTAATTTCTAATTTCTTTGTAATAATCTCTAAACACAAGCAGATCATGGAAGAAAAGTGTGACTATTATTTCTGAGAGTAACTACAAAAGTATTTTGAAAGTTTGATGGTGGAAAATTCCAGTGAGAAATTCGTTTTATATTTCTTCCCCCAAAAGTTCAAATTTAATAAAATACACATTGGAGTATAATGATTTTCAACTTTTTTTTTTTGGTGTTCAATTTAATATTGTCAACATTTTAATAATTTTTGCAATAATACATGTGAATGAAAGTGATGTTTGATTTCTTTTTTACTCAGCCTTGGAAAGTTCTGGAGGTTGAAGTTATACTAGCTTCTGAAAATGAATTAGGAAACTCTTATCTTTTTTTATGCTGCAGAGCAGTTTTAATGGTACTGGAAGTATACTTAATTTTATTCCAGAATTTGCCCTCATTTTAAGTCATTAGCAGCTTCTCAGGGACTGCTGGAAGTTGTTACTATACTCTGAATATGTTTTGGGTTCTTGTTTTGTTTTGTTTTATAGCTTTATTGAGGTATAACTGATGTACAGAAAGCTGCACATATTTATGTATATAGTTTGATGAGCTTGGGATATATGCATACACCTAGGACAGAATCACCACTATCAAGCCAAATATCTTTATCACCTCCAAAGGTTTGCATCCCTTTGGAGTTTTTTCATTTTGTTTGTTTTCATTTTTTGTTTTTCCCCCCACTCTGGTAAACATGCTTTGCATGAGATCTACTCTTTTAACAAATTTTTAAGGGCACATTCACTTCTATTCTTACACCAACACTATTTTACCATTTTCCAACTGTATTAATTTAGTGTTTGATAACTCTGAGATGTTAGCATTTCCAAAAATCATATCATATGACCACTACTGAATAACAAACACTACACACACTAGACATTAAAATCTATATGTGAAAAATTGAAGTTATCAGATAGTGGGTCAGCCCACACTCTCCCACTTAACTACTATTTCTCCAGTAGGAGAATCAGTAGGAGAATCCAGTAGGAATCCAGAAGGAGAATCTCCAAAAATACATCCTCAAATGTATTTTTGAAATACATTCTCAAATGTATTTTTGAAATACATTCTCAAATGTATTTTTGAAATACAATCTAAGTTCACTGTGAAACAAGGCAATTATGAGGTAGGTAACTACTTACTCAGAGAGAATGATTAGGGCAAGTTGAGCAAGTTATAGTCAAAAGTACATTATTTCTTTTTGTATTTATTTTCTAAGGAGATTCACAGTATTATAGTGGTCTTTTGCAGGATGCAGAAAAAATTTATTTCAATAAATTTCTTTGCTATGTATTAGGCTAAGCCTAAACACCTAACTTAACTTAGTGCAAAGAATGGGCCTTACCACCCTCCCCAAAAAGGCTTATAATGAATGTCCATTGTAAATAGGAAAATAAATCTTTTCTCAGTTCTCCCTGTACAGAACATACGTGTTCTTGTTTACAAATCACTTTATAAACAGGGTGGGAAATAATGTGAAACTGCTTCAAATAAATGTAACCACATTCTGTCAGCACTTACTGAAGATTTCATAACAAAAATAATTAGAATGACCATTTAGGATGTTTACTATGTGCCAGAATTCAAGCTCTCAAAACAATATTATAAATTTTTAAGATCCAATCATGATCATTCCAAATATTGTAGTCTCGTGAAGAAATAATTTTACAAATCACTGGAATACAAAGAAAATCTACACACAAGAAAGGTACAAACCAAGTGCTATTGGACAAAATTATTGGAAGAGATAATCTTTGAGACTGAACTTTAAAAGCTCAGGTAGCATTTGAATAAAAGTTGAGGCCAGAAGTATACACCAGAAAGAAAAAAAATAGCAGATAAAAGATAAGTAAGTGGGAAATTTCAGATGTGTTTAACTAATACCTAGTTACCTATTTTGGCAAGAGCTTCAGTTAACATTAGAAGCTAACCTCAAAAAGTGGAATTAGAAACATGCTGTAAAAAGTCTTGCAAATCAGAGTTGATCTGTGATGGATTTAGACACAGAAGGTAACAAGAAATTTCTATGAGCTCTGATCTGGAATGGTGACAAAGAAGAAGCTAGACGGTATAGAACAATGAAGGAGACTATTTACAAATTTAAAAGTGGTTGATATGGAATAACGATATAAACCAGATTGGTGATGGTGAGAAAAAACAAGTGGACAATTATGGGAACCATTATGATGATGGATGTTAGGAGGAAAGAGGAGTCAAACACACCTTACAGGTTTGAATCTAAAAGACCTGGAAAATGAGGCTGCCATCAGGAAGAGGGAAGTCAGGAGGAAAACTTCTAGATGGGAGACATGACAAGTTTCTGGTGACAATATTAAATTCAAAGTGGCAAAAAGCTTTCAAATATAATTCCCAGGAAGGTATGTTGGAAGTACAAATCTGGAGATCAAGGTGGAGAAGGTCATGTCAATTATTTCCACACTGATGAGATCACAGAAATCATAGGAGTAGCCAATGAAAGCAACTGAGAAATCCTTATTTCCAGAACTGCAGGAAGATAGATAACTGAAGAAGGACATACAGAGGTCTTCAGATAGATGAGAAGAGAACCAGGAAAAATGCTACAGAACGAAAAAGAGGAACAAGTTTCAAGGAGGGAACTGTCAGTTCCTTCAGTCCAAGGGAAGACAATAAGGACTTAGAATAAATTTCAGACTAGGAAATTAGCAACAATCTTTGACAGAAGATTTTGATTAGAGTAACCATCCCCAAAATATTAATTTTCACTAACAGTGTTAGACTGCACTATGTACTCTCATTTACTAATTTAACTCCTCATTTTCACCATTCTCAGTACAAAGCACATGCCTCCAACACAATGACTTTGGGCTTGGCCTTATCAATTCTTTGGGCCAAAAGACTGTGAGCAGACTTATGCCATCTTCTAGCAAAGGCATAGATTGTCTCTGTGTCAGCTGTGTGGTTAGGCTCCACCCCTCCTGTGTTCCACCTTCAGCCATGAAGATAGCACAACCCAGACAGGGGCTGCTCCTTTAGCCTGTGTCCTGGAATGGGAAGATAGATGGAGCCCATCCCAGCTGATCCCAGCCAAGACAGCCCAGCCAACTTTCAGCCCTCTTGCAATATAGGTTAAAAATAAATGCTAGTTCTTGTAAGCCACTGAGGTATTGTGGTTATTTGTTACCACAACAAAAGGCAATAGTCACCTTTAGAAAACAGGTAAGTCTGTTTAAAATTTCTAGACTCTTAGGAAATATTGCTGTTTGAAGCTCCTTGAGGCATACAAATGAAAAATAATTTACATTAATCATTGTCACAAACCTGCATCAATGTTTGGAAAACATTGCCTATTAGCCCTTGGTCATTAAGTAACTTGTAGACACACGTGAGCTTTTGTAAAGTCCTTCTAATCATATGATATACAAGATTAAAACGTGCTTTCTTTTCATTTGTCTCCATGGGCTATTTAAAAGCCATATAGGCACAGTCTCCCAGTACTTGGATTTACCATGGAAAGTACTTTTCCTCCCTGTTATTGTTGGCAAAATCTGCATCATTCTGGTGTGTTCAGAACTCAACAATCTGTACTGCCAATTGTGCTATTACAGTGTCTCTTAAGATTTCCACCACTGTTCCTTTATTCTTAGTACTTCCTTTGTGATTTATGAGTTGTTTTATGGCATTGTAATGTGGCTCTTGACATATCGTTGCAACACACTAAATTACCCCGATTTAAATAAACAACTTAACATGTGAATGTATTCAAGCATTTTTAAATGTGGTATTTTTCTTCCTTGATTTGGCCTGAAAAGCCAATGGCATAAAAGTTTAAAAACACCCTGCCATAGCTTATAATGTGCACAATGTTTCCTTTGCTGCTTCTATTTGTGATGTTGCTGGAAACTAAAATTGTGTGTTTTTGAGGAAAGATAGTGTAATGCTTTACAACATGAGGATTTCTTTCATTTATCATCACAATATTTCCAAAATCATATGCATGCTTATGCTTGCATAAGCATACTTGCATAAAAATATTGACACTTGTATAAAATATTGATAATTCAGTCTTTAATTGTATTTCATATCAAATAATAAAGATACAAAAGGTCAATAATGAAGAACTGTACATTATTTTCCTTATAAATATTACTAGCCCAGCTCTCTGTGGTCAGAAACATGTTGCTGATAATAATCTGTTACATCTGAAAAAGAATGAGATTGAAGACACACCCCCAAATATGCTACTATCTTGAATGCAAAAGTCGCATCTGTTATCACTGCTGACTCAGGTGGGAGGCAGCAAATGGCACAATGGGGGCAGCTATAATGTCCAGGAAGATACAAAGAGCCTAGTATGAAAATGCTAGTGAAAAGATTAAAGGGATTTTTAAAAAAATGAAAACTCACCAGCTTTCAAGACAAGGCAAACTGAGGAGGGAAGGTTCTCAGTGGGAAATAATATCAGATCTGCATCAAGAAATATTTTTAATAAAAGGAAATCTGGATTCTTAGAAAACAGTACCTGTCCAAATGTTCTTTTCCCTGATTTTATTACTTGAAGTGTTTAGTTCTCATTCCTCATTAAATAATAGTACTACCTGCCTAATTGTGTTCTCAAGAGTATATTTAATTACAGTCTCTACATTCAGTGATTTGGTCATTAAATCAATACACTGTGACATCATGTTTCTCCTGGAGCAGACTCAAAAAACATAACCCCCTCAGCCCTTAGATTTTCCTTTTTTTCTCCTGAAAACATTCATGGGAAAATATGGCATTTCAATTCCACTGTAATTTCTTCCTTCAGCAATGGAGCACCTGTAAGATTGCCTTGAACTCTGAGCCTACTGGTTGACAGAGAGGCAGTCCCAAGCTCTGAATCTTATAGGACTGAGTGGGAGTCATAGTTAAGCATCTACCTCAATTCATCCTCCAAATTCAGTTCTTAGTTCCACTGTGGAGGCTGAGAAAAACAGGAAATTCTTGGCCTTAGCAGCTCATTTTCTCAAATATCTCAGTAAAGCTAAAGATTTATTTCTCCCTAGTGCCCCGCCCCTTTCAGGAAACCTCATAGTCTAGAAATCGTGAGGGACCAAAAGTTAAATTTTTTAATAGGAACTGTCAAATGTAACAATGCAATTTATTTTTTGGTATAGTTCTCCAACAAAATTTTGGAAACCCATGAACAATAGACAACACCAAAAGTATTCAAGTTGTAAAATTCACAAAGGACCTACTTCGAGAATTAGTGAGGTAAATAGGAAAACAAGTTAAAGATGCTAGCCCATATCATGAGGTTAGGTAAAATTTTATTTATTAATTTCAGCACATCATCCTTAGTGAAAATGTGTACCAACAGACAAAAAGTGCATTTCCCCTCTTCTTAATGAGTTTAGATGTTTAAGCTCAAATATTAACTATAGCCATCTTTAAATAATCAAATTATGAGTATATAAGAATCAAATGAAAATATTTTATTCCTTTAACTGTCAGAATTAGAGCAGCTTACATGACAGCTTACATTCCTGTGTCCTTTCTTCTGCTTCTATTATTTCCTAAGATCACAATTTTCTTTCTTATAGGCATAGCTTTTGTGTTTTTAAGATTTTATATAAAGTAATAATATTGCTTCTGAATAAAGACATATGTTCTATTTTCAGATTCCTGAAGATACTGGTAAGTTCTAGGTTTATTTAACATCAATATTTTAATAAGTGTATAAGCAAAGGACATACTTAAGCTTAACTGAAAGTCAACAAGGTAGTTTGTGTGTTAAGTGCTGTCATCACCATTTTACAGATGAAAAATTGTAATTCAGTGAATTTTTTTTTTAATCTTGCATTAGCTTAAAATTAGTAGGTGAAAGCACCACCCAGGTTTGGCTCTTTTTGCCTCATCACCTTTCCTTCCAGATGTGTTCTGTCTAAAGATGCAGTGTCATCCCTTGATGCTTCTTACCGCCTACCTCACATCTACCCTCCAAACTTATGACCATCAGGCCGCATTAAACTGCTGTGCACCTCTGAGCCTTTTCCCTCACTCTTCTGGAATTTCTTACTCTGCTAATGCCTGCCTGAAAACTAAATAATTTGGGGGGGGGGGGGCAAAAAAATCACAGCTCGGAAGTCACCATCTCTCAGGAAAGCTTCCATGAACTCCCTCTTATATTTTACACCTATTACACCTAATACACTGCGTTGTAATTTTCCTTCCCCCATCTCTTTATCCCTTCCCCTCCTTATCCAGAATCTCCTCCCAGATTGTAAGCAATCTGAGGACAGGGACTAAAATTGTTTGTCTCTGAATCTACAATAATTAACTGTTGAAGACATCACTAGCCCTAAGTGAAATTTGTTAAATTAGGCCCTCAACTGTGGACAACAACCATTAGTGGCCACACTAGAGTCAACCTTAACAACCAGCTAGTGATTCAGTCCCATTGTGAAGCAGGGTCTGTATAAACAGCAGGTGGATATGACAGATGATGATGCTTCCAGAAGTAAGAGACTTGTATTTTGTATCCTTAATGACTTGACAGTATTTTTTTTAATGTGCTGCTCTCCATTCATCAGTAAGAGAAAGACTTACATCCCCATAAACATTTCTAGTCTCATAAAATAAGAATGGTATCAATAGATGAGAGGTCTTACTATTAGATGACTGTCAGAAAGATCAGTTATTTCCAAAAAAGAGCATTTTATTCAGTTTACAGCATATACTTTCATATGGCAAGGAATCTTATTTATTTATGTTTTCATATTTGTACTAATTATCTACTGCTGTATAACAAATTACCCAAAATTTAGTGGCTTAAAGCAAATTTTCTGAGGGTCAAGAGTCTAGGAACAGCTGACTTGGGTGAATGTGGTCTCTCATTAGGTAGCAGTCAGGCTGCTGACCGGGGTTGTAGTCATCTCAAGTCTCAACTACCACTGGAGGATTAATTTCCAAACTGATTTCTAGGGTTGTTGGCAGGCCTCTTACTTCCTGACTGGTGGCGGGCTGGGGGCTTTAGTTCCTTGCCATGTGGGCCTCTCCACAGGGCTGCTGAAAATAGAGCAGCTTCTCTCCCCCAGAGCAAGAGAAATGAGAAGGAAGGAGGCAGAAATGGCGGGGTGAGGGTGGGGGGGGTGGGGAGAGAAAGGACAAAGGAGAGGGAAAAAGAAAAATAAAAAAGAGAAGAGAACACTCAAGCTGGAAGCCACAGCCTTTTTTATAACCTAATCTTGAAAGTAACTTCCATAATTTCCACCATTTCCAGCTTGTTAGAACTGAGTAAGTCCAGTACATATGCGGCAGGGAGAAATTGAACAAAGACAAGAACACATGGAGACAGGGGATCCTTGGGGACCATCTTAGAGGTTATAATGTTATAAATACTCCTGGAGTATTCACCTGGAGGATACAATGCTTAAAGCTAGACGTATTTTGGAGATAAAGATATTTATGGCCAAACTGGACTTCTGGTTACACCTTTTTAAATTTTTTTAGCCTATAATTACTGCAGTCATACTTTATATTATTGAAACTTGAATTCTAAGTTATTAGCTGATGCATGTTTTAGACTAAGTCCCAAATTAATTTATTTAAAAGCTTTTGGTACTGACTCTAAGGGATACAATTTTGTTTCATATTGCCTTGTAAATATTAAAGAACTTCCTTTACTCCAAGCTTGGATAAATTATTAAAGATATGGCTCCATAATTAGCTAGCAAAACAGACCAGCCAGCCATACTCCAAGTACTGGCCAGGAAATACAATCTCCAATTGTTTGCACACAACATTTTAGCCCAGCTGAGAAAAACCAAACTTTTGGATGACTGACTGAAGTATATGGAATCCATCTGTTCCTCTAAAGACTTTAAAACAGTGTTTTTCAAGTATGGTTCACAGACCTTTTGTACCATCAAAGACTCCCAAGGTGATTACCCAAACACAGATTCTAGGAATCCACTTCCAAACTACTGAGTCAGAATTTCTAAGGGGCAATAAAGATGGGAGAGATTCATGAATCTCCCCTTAAATGAGCAACCCATGACCCTTGTTACATTAGGAAAGATCATTAAAAAATGATCATATTGGTCCACTAGAAAACAGATTCTACTGAATTATATTCTAGCATCAGTGCTATTTTCCAACATTGATGAACCTTATAAGAAATAAATCTATAAGACTCAGTATTTTGTATATCTAAGAATCCATAGGAAAATTTTCTCAATGGTCTCAGTAGATTTAACTCCCAAATGAATAACTTGATTGTATGTTATTGCCATTATGAATCTTAACACCAATCCTTTTCTTTCTCTGACTGATCACTAGAAAGGTCAAAGTCAATCTGCAGCTCACTTCTGGCCTGCCCATAAGACTTCATAGTTGAACCTGATGTACTATTTTCATTCCTGCCTTCATTTTAAGTGGCTGGCTTTATTCTCCTTTACTTTGCTTTTCCTAAAATAATTTTAATCTACTTAACCTTTCTACATTTTATGTTTCATTGTAAGTTCGTTTAAAGACTTACTGGGACAAGGAGAATTAAATGATTTAAAGACATGACTATTTTGAATGAATGAATGAGAAAATCATATATGATTTTTTTTAATTTTACTTTCTAAACTCATTGTTTTATCTATCTATCTATCTATCTATCTTTCTCTTACCAACTCCCTGAGCCAAGGTCTAAGTTACTTATCCTGGGCCTTCCTTGAGAAATGTTAGCTTGGAAATACATTTACCATGTAGCTTCCCATCTATATTATTTCTCTTTAAATTTGTACATTTTTCCTTCTAAATAATTTTACCAACTTATAAAGATACAGAAATTATCTATGCTTTAATTTTAGAGATCTAATTGGCTTTATTAAACAATACATGAATCAGGTAGTATCCCATCTAGCAGAGGGGTGCTACCAAGGAATTGTTTTTAAGTCACTCAAGATCCTATAATTTGAACACAAATAATAGCATTTTGGTTTGGTTGTATTTCCTTCCAGTCACATTTTGTTAACTTACAGCACTTTTCAATTTTACTCAGCAAACATTTTCTGAGTGCTATGTGCCAGTCAGTATGTTACATACAGAGGTGCAAAGACGAAGACAAAGTAATAGCCTTCAGTCAGCTCCCAGTCCAGCAAATTATGTCAACATATAAATAAGTAATGCAATATAATGCAACAAGTGTGTGGAGATCTAGAGCCTTCCACAAACCACTAACCCTTAAGACCTACAAGATGAATAAGAGTTCTGTTAGTAACCATTGGAAAGAAAGGCATTTCACACTAAAAACAGTGTGATGATCTGAGTGGAGCAGTTACAGAGAATGAGTCCAGGAAGGTAGAGAGGCAGGGACAGGACTGAAGGGTATTACCTGCCAGGAAAAGGAATTTGGATATACATTCTAGAGACAACTGCAAAACCAGAAATAGTTCTAAGTGGAAGAGTAACATGATCAGATTTGCATTTCAGAAATCATTTTGGTAGTATTAGAAAGGCCTATTTGGAAGAAGGGCTGCCATTAAGACAAATAAGCCATCTGGGAGGCCATCACAATGGTGGCAAGAATCAGTCTGAACTGGGTCATTGTAGTATAAGTGAAGAGTCAGGGATGAAACTGAGAAATGTTTAAAGTGAATTAACATGACTCGGGGGGCCAGGTGGGAGCGAGGTAGGAAAAATGAATCTTAAGTGATTTCAAAGTGTCTAGTTTAGGCTGCTGGAATGACAAAGTTGCATTAACAGAGAAAGGAAACATCTGTTAAAGATAGTGGAAAGAGGATTGCGGGGGAAGGGTAGAGACTAGTGAGAAGATGAGAATTATCTGAGACATCATCCTATTTGAAGTGCTAGTGGGGCTCAGAGAGACATCCTTCATGGCTCTTGCATATATAGAGTTGGTAGAGATTTGGAGAAAGGAATTTGGGAGCATTCCCTAAACTCTGGCAATTAAAACTTGCTAAGATTTCGTTAGGGCTGATTTAATGTGTGCTGGAGGGAGGAGGGGAGGAGGCAGTAAAAACCTGATGGAAATGCATGGAGTGGTTAACCAGGCACAAGGAAACAGAACCAGCACAGACAGGAGCCAAGATTTTGCTGTAACTACAGAGACACACAAAGCCACAGGAGAGACTTTTTTAATTCAAGATGAGAGAGGCTAGAGTATATTTTTAGTCCACAGAAAAAGCACTTACAGAGAAGACAAGGATGAGAGAAAGGAGAGAGGAATTAATCAGCAGAATAAGAACACAAGGTGGGGAAAGGGATGTGATCAAGAGCCAGATGCAGAAATCACCTTGGAACTGGGAGGAAATGCTTCTTGTAAGAGGAGAGGGAAGAAAGAGAAGATGGGCAGTGATAGAATATTACAAGTATGAGGTGGAGGTTTAAGGACCTTCAAATCCATTAGCTTCTTGATACTCAGGAGATGCTGTCAACTGCTGGCCATGGACAGGGTGGGCAAGGTTCTCAGAAGAATCACAGAGTGTGAAGGGAGCTGCCACAGAAAGGGAGGAGGGCATCCCCCAATGGCAAGTAAAAGACTGCCCAGCACCATCCAGGCATCACTGCAAATTTATAATAGTAGTGAACTGCTTAATGATTTGCTTCTAGCCATACTTGGCCAATTGAGTAAAGAAGAGGAGAACCCCTATTTGAGCAATGACTCAGAGTTGGGGACTATTTTTAATTTTTGGTAAGAAAGGGAACAATACATAGCAATCTTTAACAATAAAAGCTAGTTTGAAGGATGCCCAGAAATTTAGGGAGAGCTAAACAATGTGAGGCCTCCTCTTTAACTAAACGGTGTGCAGCAGAATGTATGGTGTCCATAGGCAGGCCACGTTCAGAAACCACTGAGTGTACACTCTCTCTGCAAGCAGGCAAATCCCAGAAAGGGTCTAGAAGAAGCAAAGAGTGCTTACATCCTCTTCCAAATTTCATCATTTGGGTAAGTCATTCCTTGTCTCCTAAAAGGAGTAAGAGGAACAGAAGCCAGGAATTTTGTTCCTAGTGGAGGTCTGGCCACAGGGAGGAAGAAGAGGGGAGAAAGTGTCCCTTGTGCTTTAGCAGAAGCTGGGGGAAAAGAGGGGCTAGAAACTGGATGTGCTGGTGAGAGTGATTCTAGTGATTTTCTAGCCTGGAATAGGAAGGAAGCATAGACAAGAGATTGGCTGGATGGACATAAAGAAAAGAACTGCCAAGGGTGATGATCTGTAAGAATAGATTTGATAGGAATGAGGTAGATTTGGTGGAAAAGAGGGAGTTGGATAGTCTGATTTTTCTCAGCAAGTAAGAGAACTCAAAGCTTCAGAAAGCAAGTAGTTCTAATGACTGAAACAGGAGGAAGAAGCAGGCTTGGCTGCAGGTCACACTGCAGTTGAAAACATCAAGAAACTGAAAGGTGAGGTACTAGCCAAGCTGACTACATGGACACTCAGATAAATCCCAATGTAGGCAAGACTCAAGGTAGGGAAGAAGACAGTCAAACACCAGAGTCCTCAAAGAATGTGAAGCAACGAAACACCAGGTGAGAAGATGACACTAGCTGCTGGGATGACCCTTGCAACAAGTAGGGGGATAGGTAACATAAATGTTGGATAAAGCCTGGCAAGACTTTGTTTCTAGGCGGGAAAAAAAAAAAAAAAAAAAAGCCTTAGTAACATCAAGATAGCATTGGGAAAATGCATTCATTGCCTCTTTCCCCTGTTATGGCTGGACCAAAAAGAATGAGCAACTTTAACTCAGGGCCTACAAATGTGAAACCTCCCCTTTTTCATACTGCCCTCTTGAGTGTCCAAAATAAAACAGAATGACATAGGAGTGGTAAAGGAGCACAGATATCTTTCCAAATAATGTTCCCACACAGTATATACCAGGTCATGTTCCTATATAATGCATCCTCTCCTAAGGAAGTCTCAATAGCAGAGAAGAAGACCTACAACATAAAAATTGTTTAATTTGCATAAACCAAGAGTTTCCTAATGATGTGATGAAAGAGTTGCCCAAGGTTGTTAGTGAGTTAGGAATAAAATCTGGGTCCTTCTGAGTATTAATCCAGGGGTCTTTCCAAGCACCCAGCAAGGCTCTACCTGTGTTCCTGGCAGTCAGGTGCCGATAAGATACCTTAGAAGTAGCAGCAATGGCCACAGTTGCCAAACTGTGGAAAGAACCAAGATGCCCTTCAACAGACAAATGGATAAGGAAGATGCAATTTATATATACTATGGAGTATTATGCCTCCATCAGAAAGGATGAATACCCAACTTTTGTATCAACATGGATGGGACTGGAAGAGATTATGCTGAGTGAAATAAGTCGAGCAGAGAGTCAGTTATCATATGGTTTCACTTATTTGTGGAGCATAAGAAATAACATGGAGGACATGGGGAGATGGAGAAGAGAAGGGAGTTGGGGGAAATTGGAGGGGGAGATGAACCATGAGAGACTGTGGACTCTGAAAAACAATCTGAGAGTTTTGGGAGGGTGGCGGGTGGGAGGTTCGGTGAGGCTGGTGGTGGGTATTATGGAGGGCACGTATTGCATGGAGCACTGGCTGTGGTACATAAATAATGAATTCTGGAACACTGAAAAGAAATTTTAAAAAATAGATAAAATTAAAAAAAAAAAAAAGATACCTCAGAAGTCACCAGATGAGACAAAGAGGAGACTGGGTAGGTGGCGTTCCAGGTATAACCAACCATTTCACTCAAAACAGCTTTGCTTTTATCTGTTTTATATATCGGTGTTCCACTTAAAGTCTAAACTTTTTAATGTTTTCAAATAGTGTACTAGGTAGATGCATGTTTAAAATGGAAAATGGTGTTTTGATATAGCCAGTTGGGTGACGTTCTTTGGATCAAAATCTCTAACCACCCAAACAAATTACAGGCTCCTTGAAGGTCAGAATTTTGCCTTAAATGTCTTTGAATCTCCTGCCTCTTATCAAGGGACTTTACACAAAATAGATGACCAGAAAAAAATATTTATGAATGACAAGTTTGAGGCCTAGACACTATTACTCAGTGACCTTTTCCCAAATGTCTCTATTAATAGAGAGAAGACATGGGGAAAAGTCTTCTGCTAACCAAGGATCTTCACTTCCTCTAAAGTGTGAGTGTAAGCTGGTGCCCTGGGAATAAGCAAGTCTTATTGATCAGCTAATGTGTTCCAACGCCTGAGCAAGACAGGAAGCATGAGATGGAAACTGCGTTTGGAAGGTCAGAGCTCAGCCTCTTTGGTGGCCCAGAAACTAGACCCCATGAATACAAACAGAGAAAAATTAATTCAGAGTGGCTAAGGAATTTCTCCTTTATTTTTACAAGAATCAGTATTACATGGTAGAAGGGAATGAGATAGACATAGATATAAAACCTGTTCTATGATGCATTCGTCTGTTGATGGACATCTAGGTTCTTTCCATAGTTTGGCTATTGTAGACATTGCTGCTATAAACATTTGGGTGCACGTGCCCCTTCGGATCACCACGTTTATATCTTTAGGGTAAATACCCAGCAGTGCAATTGCTGGGTCATAGGGTAGTTCTATTTTCAAAATTTTGAGGAACCTCCATGCTGTTTTCCAGAGTGGTTGCACCAGCTTGCATTCCCACCAACAGTGTAGGAGGGTTCCCCTTTCTCCGCATCCTCGCCAGCATCTGTCATTTCCTGACTTGTTAATTTTAGCCATTCTGACTGGTGTGAGGTGATATCTCATTGTGGTTTTGATTTGTATTTCCCTGATGCCGAGTGATATGGAGCACTTTTTCATGTGTCTGCTGGACATCTGGATGTCTTCTTTGCAGAAATGTCTGTTCATGTCCTCTGCCCATTTCTTGATTGGATTATTTGTTCTTTGGGTGTTGAGTTTGCTAAGTTCTTTATAGATTTTGGACACTAGCCCTTTATCTGATATGTCATTTGCAAATATCTTCTCCCATTCTGTCAGTTGTCTTTTGGTTTTGTTCACTGTTTCCTTTGCTGTGCAAAAGCTTTTGATCTTGATAAAATCCCAATAGTTCATTTTTGCCCTAGCTTCCTATGCAGCCATCAAAAGAAATGAAATCTTGCCATTTGCGACAACGTGGATGGAACTAGAGGGTATCATGCTTAGCGAAATAAGTCAATCGGAGAAAGACAACTATCATGTGATCTCCCTGATATGAGGGAGAGGAGATGCAACATGGGGGATTGAGGGGGTAGGAGAAGAATAAATGAAACAAGATGGGATTGGGAGGGAGAGAAACCATAAGTGACTCTTAATCTCACAAAACAAACTGAGGGTTGATGGGGGGAGGGGGGCTTGGGGGGTGGGGTTATGGATATTGGGGAGGGTATGTGCTATGGTGAGTGCTGTGAAGTGTGTAAACCTGGCGATTCGCAGACCTGTACCCCTGGGGATAAAAATATATGTTTATAAAATAAAAAAATTTAAAAAAAAAAAACCTGTTCTATGACTTACTAACTATGTGACTTTGGTTAAGTTCCTTAAACTGCCCCATCTTCAGTTTATTCATCTGCCAAATGGGGTGAACACTACATGCTTTACAAAGATGCTGAAGATTAAACAACGTAATGTGTTTACCCTGCTTTGCACTATATGGTATCTCTGCATAGTGCATGTAGTTATTTCTCAATAAGCAGTAACCATTATTATGTAGGAAGAGGCACGGGTATAGTAGGAAAGGTTGGGCTTTGGTGCCAGCAAGGGGGAATGGGGAGGAACCCTGAATCTAATCATCTAATCTCTATCTTTGGTTCTACCACACTGATGAGTTAGTTAACATCTCTGGGTCCCATATTCTTTATATGCATAATAAGTTGATGACACCTAATTCCTTCATCTAGTGATAGCTCCCTGAGAAGGATTAGGGGTCTGGGATCTTTTCTTTCATTTTTTTTTTCATCCTTCCACAACAATGCCATGCTCATAAGCCCATAACCCATGTATTTTAGGTTATAAATCATGAAGCATTTAAGAAAGCAATCCCCAAAGCTAATTCCCAGCTTTATTTTCTTTTTCAAAATTATCCATTATTTCGTATTTTTCAGCACCCCATCATCCCTAAGAACCTCAAATTCCTCCAGGTGAAGAGGTCCTTACCATCTTGCCTCCTCCATCATAGCTGCCCTGTCCTCTCAACCCAGCACATCCTCTAGATGATGTGTCCTTTGAATTTCCTCAAAGTCAGAAAGGGAGAGGCCAAATGGTACTGTCTAAGGCTTTTCTGATCTTGTCACATGGGGTATGGGAAAGACTGTTTACCCCCACATGAAATGATTTTGTACTATCACCAAGAGATTATATTCTTGTCTTCTCTACCTGGGGTCTATGAATTTGGTAATTTTGTGACTGTGTAAACTGGAAGCATAACAACACTTGGCTTAAGAGCTCACACTCTGCTCCCTAAACCAATGTCATGGCATGGGCTGAGAAACAGACATGTTCTTACTAATTCTTCCACTTATTAGGTAATTTTTATTTGCAATTCGCAGAGACACTGTCTGTGTTAGGGACAGCTCTGGCATTGCTGAAGAGTTCATTCTAGGGCAGAGGTTCTCAAACTTTGATTCACTTTTATCTCTGGAAGAACCACAAGCCAATCAAATCAGAATCTCTGGAGGTAAGATTCAAGCATCAGTATTTAAAAATTAAAAAAAAAAAGAAAAGAAAAACTCATGTGATAACAATGCACACCCAAGTTTAAGAACAGTGTTCTAGGGCAGTGCATCTCAAACTTGAACTACATAAGAATCCCCTAAAGAACAAACTGAGGGTTGATGGGGGGAGGGAGGTTGGGAGGGGGGTGGGATTATGGACACTGGGGAGGGTATGTGCTATGGTGAGTGCTGTGAAGTGTGTAAACCTGGTGATTCACAGACCTGTACCCCTGGGGATAAAAATATATTATATGTTTATAAAAAATAAAATTAATAAAAATTTAAAAAAATTTAAAAAAAAAAAAAAGAATCCCCTAAAGAGGTTTTGAAAAATTCTGATTCCCAGTCCCTACACTAATTATATCATAGTCTATGGCCCCAAGGAATTAGTATCTTTTAAAATACTCTGTGTGATTCTATGTTGTCCATTTAAGAAGTACTGTTCTGTCGAGAGAATAAGACAAACCACAGGCTGGGAGAAAATATTTGTAAAGCATGTATCTAATAAAGGACAACTGCCCAAAATATACAAAGAACTCATAACTCAACAATAAGAAATTGAACAACCCAATTAAAAATTGGACAAAAATCTAAACAGACTCCCCAACAGATGGCAAATAAGCATATGAAAGGATGTTCAACATCACATGTCAACACATCTCATTTCCAACCAGAGATAACTCTCAATCCAGCTCTCAAACCAGCAATTACTTAAACTGTATGGAACTACAGAAAGAAGAAGGTGAGAAGGCAGGAATGAAGGAGGAAAAACATCCTATAAAGACTTTGGTTGAAGTGCAGATGTACCACCTTTAAAGGATCAAGTGGCCAATACCCCTTGCAGGAAAAGACAATCCAGCATTTCTCAAAGCACAACTCCTCACACTTACATCACATGCAGACTCCTGGGCCCCATGGAGACTTGCTGAATGTGAATCAACAAACATGAGGTAGAGAAATGAGAATTACTAACAAGCATGCCAGAAGATTCACATGCCCAAAATATCTGTAAAATACTGATTTAGAGGAAAGCGAGTTCTAGTCTCATAATGCTAAGTCATATAGCTCTCTCTTTAACTACCTGGAAAAGTAAAGCTTAAGTCTCTGAAGGCAGAATGAGAACAAAGTCCCAGCTGCCCTGAATAGAACCTAACATCCGAGTGTCCTTCCTAAGACTGAAGGACAAGGATTCCTATCACCTAGAACTTTTATTAAATTGCACCCAAGTGAGACCCAATCAGCTTGCAGTAAGAGATGCCATGAAAAAGAGGAATTTGGGATGCCTGGTTGGCTCAGTTGGTTAAGCATCTGCTTTTGGCTCAGGCTGTGATCCCAGAGTCCTGGGATGGAGTCCCACATGGGGCTCCCTGCTCAGCAGGGAGCCTACTTCTCCCTCTCCTCCCTGCTCCTGCTTTCCCTCTCTCTCACTATCTCAGTCTCTCTCTCCAGTAAATAAATAAAATCCTTAAAAAAAAAATAAAACTGGAATTTGTTGTTCTGTCTCCTACAATGAAGTCTTTGACGATGTTGCTGATTTAGAAAATGGATTCTCAGGAGATATTTCTTTCTTATGTTGTAAATAGTGGTCCTTCTCCTGAACAATTATATACATATATATATATAAAATCTTTGGAGGAACTGAACTGCTTAAGTAATCAGAATTTCTTCTGTACATTGACCAGTAAAACACTTACAGTCCAGTCTGAGGCTTATGCCTATCAAACACCAAGGATTTAATAATGTGTATTTGAGTTCATTTCAATCCTAACTCTCTTTATGATCTTTCTCCTTCCCTCCCCTCTTGCTTTCTTCACCTATTTCCAGTTTGTTATCTTTTTATCTTTTATGTATCCTTATAAACCACTTCAAAATACTTTTTTAGAACAAAGCATGCTCTAGGCAGATAGATGGGTAGACAGAAAGAAATCCTTATGGACCTCATTTTCCTCAGTTAAAAATGAGGGATTCAGACCAGATGGTCATTAATGTATCTTCCAGGTCTAAAGCCCAAAATTCTTACATAAGTTTTGGTACAACAATGAAATCTTCTTTTAAACATACCATATTCTAATGTGTTACTGCAACATTTTGCTAAGAGCTTAGCCAGAAAAGTGAAAGAATATCAATTCAGGAAGGATTTTATATCTACAAAATATAATTGCTTTTTACTCCATCTGATATTAGGATACAGCTTTATAACTTTTTGAAAGCAATTGAAAAATAGAAAAACTACAGTATAAGTAAAAAAATAAATCTTAATTTTAATCAACTTTGCTTATACCATCATCTTCCACCCATTTTTTTAAAACCTGTTCCTTCTTTTCCTTCTACCAGGAGAGAGAAACAGGAAATTTTGATTTGGAGGCAACAGTCACAAAGTTTAGATTTTCAGACTACAACAACATCGAACATTGTGAATGTAGTCACAGTAAATTATATGCTTACAAATGGTTAAAATGATACATATTATGTTATATATATTTCACTACAATTTTTTTTAAAGATTTTATTTATTTATTTGACAGAGAGAGATCACAAGTAGACGGAGAGGAAGGCAGAGAGAGAGAGAGAGAGGGAAGCAGGCTTCTTGCTGAGCAGAGAGCCCGATGTGGGACTCGATCCCAGGACCCTGAGATCATGACCTGAGCCGAAGGCAGTGGCTTAACCCACTGAGCCACTCAGGCGCCCCTTCACTACAATTTTTTAAAAAACAAAGTTAGCCATATCAATCACAACAGGTTGCTACCTTTAAACCTTACCCTGTGCGTTAATATCTTTGTATTACTCTTTTCTAATTTATATGTTTGAATGTTGCATATATTCAAAAAACTATAAAATGGCAGAGTTAATTTGTAAATCCTAATCTCCTCTCAATAATGTTGCTATTTAAAGAAACATAAACAGCAGCACACAGAATGCAGCTGCCACAGAATTAACAGGGAGATACAGTTTTCTCCCAAATAATTTAGACACTTTTTAAATTTATTATCATTAACTGATTTGAATAACATTCTGGAGTGTTTCCTAGGATATACTTTCACTCCAAAATACTTTAGTGAGACTTCCATAAATCATTATCCCTGCCTAAATAACACACTAGGTCTATTTTCAGCCCCTCTGTCCAAACATTAAGCTCTTATTCATATTCCCTAAACAAAAGTCTCTTTAGTTTTACTTCAAAAAAAAAAAAAAGTGTGTAAAGTCATGTATGTAGAGATATAAATGTAGCTAGAGATAGACACAGACATAGACATAAAGATAACTGTTACTGCCAGATTGAAAATCTGCATTTAGCAAGCATGGGAAGCATGGAAAACTCAAAAAGGTGAGAGACAGTAGGAGAGAATTTAACCTGATCTTTATCAAGACCTTTTGTGTTTGCAAGGTGTTTGAAATAGAAAGTCTCATTGAATTCTTGTCCTCCATCCTCAAAACAGCAACAAACCACTAGCATCTAAGACAGACTTGCACATCTCTTTCCCCTATCCTCCTTCTACCTACTTTAATACCCTTATCCTCATTCTAAACTGTTGGTTCTGTGGTGTCACTTCAGGCCCCATATTTGACCTCTTCAGATATGGCATTTGGATCTTTCCTGTAATAGATTAAAAAAAAAAAAAAAAAAGCACAATGCCGTCTCACCACCTGCTACTTGCTGACCCCAAAAAGGCTGAATGAATGTCCAGGTCCACCCACTATGCCTTCTCTGAGGCAGGCTTTTTTTTTTTTTTTTTTAAGATTTATTCATTTATTTGAGAGAGAGAGAGCGAGCAAGCACAAGCAGGAGGGGTAGAGGGAGAGAGTAAGAAATACTCAAGCAGACCCCCCCCCTGAGTGGAGACCCTGAGATCACGAACTGAGCTGAAATCAAGAGTTGGTTGCTTAACCAATAGAGCCACCCAGGGACCCCAAGGCAGGCTTATTTTTTCACGTGTGTCTGCTGACAGAAAGTACCACCCTATCCAAACAACAACTACACTAAAGGCAAAAGGAGAACCAAGCCTTTTCTGTACTTGAAACAAACCCTAGCCTGATGGAATATTTTGGAAAAACACAGAACTAGAAGTAGCAGTCACTGGTCTCCCAATCCACATCACAGTAAATTCAAGAATAGTGTGGAATTTTATAGACTTGACCTTGGTGCAACCCAAAATGGTCCCATGTAAATGCATTAAGTGTACGGAGGCTCCTTCTTAGGGGCTAGCCACATAGGAAACCCTCTATACACATTACAGATTCTTCCCTTGGCCTTATGTCTCTCATGGTTGGATGCCATACACTACCGCTGATCAAACAGTCCCGCCCTTCATTTTATACTTGGTTTCTCTCACCAGGCCAGATTTGAGATATAAAGATTGTGAGTCTTTTTAAAACTCCCGACCTACACTTTGAATAAATTTTAACCGGCTGGCTGAACATTACTTTATCAAGTTATCACTGTTGGAGCCTTCATTTCATATAACTCATGGTTATCTATAAGACTTTATATTAAAGCAACACCCAAAACAGGAAAAAGACAGAATAAACAGATTTTAAATATATAGAAAAAAGCTTATTAGAATAGCTTCTTTTAAAGTCCTTCAGAAGTCTTATATTGAAATAATCATTAATACAAGTTAATTCACTAGTATAATGACAATTAAAAGTGGTTACAAATAAGAAAAATGAGCAAGTCACATTGTTATAAATATTCTTGTTGCCCTTTTAAAGATTTGTGAAATTTAAGGTTGAACACAGTAATTTAATGCCTTTTAAACTGTCACCTAAATATCATGTTCCTTTTAAAATTACAACCTCTCTTAGTCCTAATGAGTCATAAATCCATTACTGTTAAACTCATGACTGATTCTAGGCTAAGAGCACCCCATAGTTGGCTTACATTTTATTATACCCCTTAAATTGCTTTTGCTATGTTTTTTCAAATTTTTTAAAGTGTGTCTTTCATTTAATATGCAGTAATTTTACACAGTTAGGAAACAGAGGCAATTTTTCAAATGAAAATCTTAAGTTTTATTTCCAAATACACAGGCTTCATCTTAATCATATTTATGAGACTGGTGCTTAGCACAGAGCCTGGCATATTCCTGGCATCTAATAAGTGCTGATTGAATTAAGAAAAAGCTTTTTTTACACAATGAATTCCTGCATATATCTAAGCTAAAGTCATGCTATGAACACGACACTATTCTCTAGAACTGCCCATGCGAGACTTGAAACTTTGAAGACGGTTGTTTGGTTTGGCTTTTTCACTTTCTTCTGGCTTGATTTCCTCTTACTGTGTTTAAGATGACATATTTCTTTAATTCTAAGGTTATATGGATTATAAAGGAAACATCAATTTAATAGCTTTTCAGGTGAAAAAAAGAAAAAAAAAGGAACTACCCAAGTGAATGTATACATCGATCTTATGGTGTATCCCAATCTTACAAATGTGAAAACATGAAAACTTAGTGTCTTGGAACCAAGTAGATAGATCATAATGATGGTGACTTGTCATGTTATTATGACCTGTCTTTGTTCTGTTTTCCAGCCCATCAAATGAACTTATGAGGAATGTGTACTCATGATGCTGTTTGGGAGAAGTTTATGGGCAGTACAGAGAACATGTGGCGGGTTTTTCTACTCATGATGCTGTTTAGAGGAAGTCTATGGGCAGTATTAGATCAAAGACTATTTTCCTACAGACTTTGGTTCAGTGTCTCCTGTACCATGAATTCCTAACAAATGTGAAATAGCAAGCATCTTATGTAACAAGGAAAGAGTAATACTTTTCACCAAGCTTAAGTATCAAAATTCTCTTCAAAGAAAGAGAATTTTGAAATGTGTATATGGAAATTTATATAATGGAGATGCTTTCATATAAATAATTATGAGAAGAATTAAAGTTTAAATTGTTCAGATTTCTCCTTCCTTATAACCTAGTCTAAATGACTCTATTTTGAAAACTTAAAGTTCAAACAATTAACAGGTTTATAAAGGCAGGTAAAAATAGCCTGGGAGAATAAGAAGAAGGAATGGAGAGTCGAAGAAAAGAAGAGACAATCAAAGGTAAAATATAGGTTAAGAAAGTTCTTGGGAGCTCTGGGACATTCTAATCCAAATCACCAGTTGTTACTTGTCCAACATAAAATGCCTGCCCTGCATTTATTTCTGGAATTGTAAATGGCCTGAAATAAACATCCTAACAAGGCACATGAAACAAAGCATAAAAATGCTGTCACTGAGTCTCCTAAACAAGATGCTTTATTATGCCCAGATGATTTTTAAATCAACTTTTAATTTTTCTCTACCTTTGAACATGCTTCTGAGTTGTTTTTCCCTAATAAGAGTTTTCATTTATCCAGGAAATGCAAGCTAATTTTAATTTCCATCTAAGCAAATCAAAGAGGAAGATAAGCATGATCCTGAAAATAAAATAATTTGATGTATCCCAAATTCTCATCTAAATGATAGGCTGCTACTATTCTCACTTGTGAATGTGAATAAGCAAAAGTTGATTATATAACAGTTAGAAAAAACAGTTTTTTTTAAATTTCCATCATCTATTTATTTAATGTCACTATTTATATTACAAAGCAATCATTTAGAATGATTTTGTTAGTAGAAATGGTAGCAAAAATAATTCTCAAATGCTTATCTGCTCTAAATAGAGAGCAACTATGTTTGAATAATGATCATAGTCCCACTGGGACAATTCCTAAATTTTTATTCCAATTAATGATTACTGGAATACAAAGGTGATGGTTTTTTATAAGCAGAGCTCTGATTTAGTAATGAAAATAAACAGTATATCAATGTAGAAATTAGAAATTACATATTCATGTTAGTATAAACCATCTGAAGATCATTTAATTCATTCCCCAGGTTTCTATGTAAATGATGCAAAATAAATTATAGTTGCTGATGTTCTTAAACACGTCTAGTGGAGATTCTAATTTCTTTAACAATAATTAGTTCTTGTGGCAAATTTCTGAGAATTCTTAAAGTCATCTGCTATTAGCTAATCTAAATCCCCTCTGACATGTTAATCCTATTTTTTTCTATAGTGTCAAAAAGAGCTGAACTGGTAAAAACTCTTTAAAAATGCATTTATCTTCTTCAATATGCACCAAACAAAATTGTGATATGAATCAAGAAATAGTTTTTTTGGTATCTGGGAAATGCTGGCCTCATTGAATGAATATGGAAGTTTTCCTTCCTCTCCTATTTTTTAGAATAGTTTGAGAAGAATAGGTATTAACTCTCCTTAAATGTTTGGTAGACTTCACTTGTGAAGCCATCTGGTCCCAAACTTTTGTTTGTAGGGAATTTGATTACCGATCCAATTTCTTTGCTGCTTACTGGTCTGCTGAAATTTTCTATTTCTTCCTATTTCAGTTTTAGTAGTTTAAATGTTTCTTGAAATTTATCCATTTCTTCAGGGTTGTCCAAATTGTTGGCATATAACTTCTCATAATAATCTCTCATAGTTGTATTTCTGTGGTTTTAGTTATTTATCCTCTCTCATTTGTGATTTTATTTATTTGAGTCCTTTCTCTTTCTTTCTTGATAAGTCTGGCTACAGTTTTGTCAACTTTATTTTTTTCAAGAACCAGTTCCTGGTTTCATTGATCTATTCTGCGGGGTTTTTTTTAGTTCTTGTATCATTTATTTCTGCTCTAATCTTTGATATTTCTGTCCTGCTGGTTTTAAGTTTTGTTGTTCTTTTTCTAGTTCCTTTAGGTACAAAGTTAGGTTGTTTGAGATTTTTCTTGCTCCTTAAGGTAGGCCTAGAATGCTATAATCTTTCCTCATAGAACCACTTTTGCTGTATCCCAGAAGTTTTGGACAGGTGTATTCTCAATTTCATTTGTTTCTAGTACTTTTTATTTCTTCTTTTATTTCCTGGTTGATCTATTCATTGTATAGTAGCATGTTGTTTAACCTCCATGTATTTGCATTCTTTCCAGATTTTTTCTTGTGCTTGACCTCTAGTTTCATAGGCTGTTTTTTTTTTAAGATTTTATTTATTTATTTGACAGAGAGATCACAAGTAGGCAGAAAGACAGGTGGGGGGGTGGGAGGGGGAGTAGGCTCCCTGCTGAGCAGAGAGCCTGATGCAGGGCTCGATCCCAGGACCCTGGGATCATGACCTGAGCCAAAGGCAGAGGCTTTAACCCACTGAGCCACCCAGGCACCCCCCCCTTTTTTTTTTAAGATTTTATAGTTTCATAGCTTTTGCGGTCAAAAAATATGCATGGTATGAGTCAGCTAACTTTTAAAGCTCCAGGCTCCAAGTCCTGCTAGTTTCACAAACTCATGGAATTCAGCCTCTTTGGTTTTTAAAGCCAAGCATTACAGGGATTAGTCTTCTTCATGTGAGCCCCCTGGTAGGAGGGCCCCACTTCTCTGCCCTCTCCCCCCACTCTGCTGCCTCCCTCCTGAGAGCTACTTCCCTCCACCTTCCTGATCTTCCTAAACTTTCAGGTGTAACAACTTCTCTATATTTAGCTGTGCAGTTTGTTCTGTCAGTCTTCAGATCAGATCACTCTTCGTATATTGATTTTGAGGTGGATGATAGCTAGTTGTAAACACGAGATGGAGTAATCTCAAGGTCTTCCTATTCCACCACCTTCCCAAGCTCCCTTCTAATAGAAGCATTTTTTAAACATTCACAAAAGCATAACAAAAAACAGTGTGAATAATTTTTCTTTATGACATGATTAAAATGACATTCTTTTTAGTCATAAATTTTGGCTGACATTGAATTTTATGTTTACGCATCTAAGCTTCCAATCCTTATGTTTTTATAATCGATTTCTGTATCTAGTTCTGCTATAAAACTATGTCGTCTCTTGGTATAGGAATTTACTTTTTTTTTAATGTTTGTAGTCTTAGTCTTTCAGACAACAAATATATGTATTCATTTCACTTACTCTTTGAATATATTCTACCTAATTTTGTCAAAAATCCCAAGAACATCTTGGAGAAAAGTAGACCATTTACAAAATGAGAACACATGCAAATATTTGTCTTGAGGTCATAAAATAATCTAAGCATAAACCATAAAGATGCTGCTGATCAATTTTTAAATCTTTCATTTACCCACACAATTTATTTAAGGAGCTCCATGATATAATTACACATGATATAGATGAAAATTCCCTAGATAAGAATTCATGAAGTTTGTTAAAAATAATAGTAGAGCTTTCCTCTGATAAGACTAGTCACCTCGAAAGTTTGATAGGTTTCTGTGGGTAAAATACTTTGAAATTTCTCATGTGTTTTGAGGGCAGGACACTGAGCTATAGACTAATTGTTATAACAGCTCATCTGTCATATACTTGAATACCATAATAAGGACAAACCTAGGAAACCACACACCCCATGTGCCACCTTTGAAATATTGTTATTCACTCTTTATTTGACCCATCTCCTAATAAAGAACTATTAAAGGAAACCACATGGTGTACACATTGGTTAAGCATAGTCCCCAGTAGGCATGCCCTCCCTGAGGTCCTGGGCTAAAGTAGACAGCAGTGCTAGGTCTGGTGGTATGAAGAAGTCTAAGAGGTGCTAGCTGTGTGCACATCAAGCACTTACCACTTTTCACAATCTCCAGCCCACTCAGTGTAAGATATGAAGGTGGGGAGGGAACTGTGCTAAAGACTGCAATCACAGGGGCACCTGAGTGGCTCAGTTGGGTTAAGTGTCTGCTTTGGCTCAGACCATGATCTCAGGGTCCTGGGACCGATCCCCACATCAGGCTCCCTGCTCAATGGAGAGCCTGCTTCTCTCTTTCCCTCTGCTGCTCCCCCTGCTGTGCTGTCAGAAAAAAAAAAAAAATTTTTTTAATCTTAAAAAAAAAAATTGCAATCATAATCTTTGCCCCAGTTCAGAAGTGAATCTCCCCTGGGACCTCATCTAATGATCTAAGTGTCTTCTTGTGAGACTTAGAAATCTTGTGATAGGCTACATGCTCCACTCAGTTACCACTGAAAAAGTTCCCCAGTGGCTTTTGGAATCTCCAAAATCTTGGCACAAACATGATAGCTTAGATTCAAATATTTCTCCCCAACATTCAGTCAATACCAAGACTATATAAATTCCAAAACCCTCAGCTTGATCCATATAAATCTAACTCAACCACAAAGGAGGAATAAAGGAGAATGGAAGATTACATAAAGCATCACAATGCATTACAAAGGCACAGTCTCCCAAAAGGGAAAAGACAAGGAAAGTTGTGCCTTCAGATCTCTGTCTAGTATAATCATCATATTTCATTTCCCAAACACATTGGACCTGCAACATTTTAATCCATTAGCACAGCAAGAAGAGTTCCATTCTTCAGCAGGCCATTCACCGTCCATCTTTATCTCCACACTCAAAAGGCCTTTCGTTCACACATATACAAACCATACCCATACATTCCTACATCTACTCTAGTAACTCATTCTCTTCTCTCTGCCCCGGTTATACCATACCAACTTTCAAAGCCATTCAGAAGTCACCAAGAAACCAATATGTTCCATCATGGTTAACAAACTTGATAGAGAACATGCTTATTTTGTTAGAACTCAGACTTAAAAGAATCCTGATCTTGGTTCTCCTAATTTAGACAATGCACTTACCATTTTTTTCCTTTTTTAAAGTGTGCATTCAAATAGGAATGTGTGGTAGAGACGACTGGATCTCTATCTCTTGCCTTGCCCTACTTCACTCAGGGCAGTAAGGCACCAGCTAAATGACAGTGTTCCCAGACTCCTTAACATTTGCTGTTGGGAAGAAACTTGGTGCTGAACACACAAAGATAAGAGGATTGCTATGTGGAATTCCATGGAGGTTTCTTTAAGGGCTCTGACTGAGCTGGTAATTGCTCCCCTTTTGTCCTCCTCCCTTTTTTTATGTTGCTTAGAACACGAACATGATGGATGAGTGGCATACCTGCAGCAATCTTAAACCATGAAGTGACAGTGGAAGCCATATTCCAAGACAGTGGAGCCAAAATATGGAAGTGTTCGACTCCCTGATGACAGAGGAATGGCCATCCCAGCCATGGGGACATCATACTTCCAGACATCATTCAGTGAAGAAAGAAACAAGCTTCTATTTTATTTAAACCTCTGTTGCTTTGGATTTTGTTATATAGAACAGAACTTAATCCTATCTGAAACAATGATATGGTTTATTTCTGACTTAAAATTATATTAAGCCCCTACGCGCTGACTTATTGACATAACTATTGTCCAGAAAAATCATATTCACTATAGAAATATAAAATTATTCAATAAAAGATTGAGTAGTACTTCTGCAAAATCATAACAGACTCAAGCACTGACTTTAGACAGATAATTGATAGCTCTTTATCAGCATTTCTAAGAGATGTTACAAAAGACATTCAGTACTCTAGCTCTACACATATACATTGATTAAATGAGGCCCAATGCAGACCTCTGATAAAATACGAGGTTAATTCATTTGTTAATACCCTGTCAGCATCTTTCTCATCATTTTTAGTACATTTTCTGTCCATTTTAATGGTTACCTTTTTAAATTTTGATTTCTCTCTTCTTTATATTTTCTTTGTAGATGGCATTTCTGCTAAAATTCTGAAATGAGATATGAGTCACACAGACCTAACTCTGTTAACACAACTATGCCAAAAAGCAGGAACACACTGCTTACATACCAATTAGTTTTCCTGAGTTAAGGCCCTGAGCCCTGCTCAGTAACATTCTTCTCTCACACTGAGATGTCCCTCTGTAAAATAAATGTGACTAAAGAATGGGACTTGGACAGAAAGCAGGAGACCAGAGAAAGGAAATGTTTTGTTGAGAAATGCTTTGACGATTAGGATTGAATATTATTAATGTCTCACTGAAGCACTTCTTGTATTTTAGAATACAGGTCTCCAGGATACATACAGTGAAATTCTCCAACCTCTATTTCTGATCTCTCAAATGTGCAATTCCTGGACAACTTGTCCTTGACATCCAGAACTGGAAAATGAGCTTGATTTAACTTGAGGAACTTGAGTTGTTGAAGCTTTAAAATTATAAAATCTACATCATCCTGTATAGTTGGAACATAAGACATGCTTATCACCCTATCAAATTTTATTTTAGTGTTAGTAGTCAGTATGAACCATTTCCTCCAAATTAGAAACGTTTCACTGATTTTACAAAAGCATCTGGACTAAGATTTGGCATCTAAACACATTCATATTTCCCACCCCAGTACTCAGCTCTAGCATCTTCAAGATGCCAATGCTATACACAGAACAAAACTCTTCAGATACCTCTTTACTTCCCCCACTTTCCCAGGATTCAACCAGTGAAACAGAACAGTAGGAGATATATAATAAGACAGTTATTGCAAGAAATTGACTCACACAATTGTGGGTGCTGCTCAGCAGTTGTGAAACCCACTGGGCAGGCCATCAGGAAAGACAGACCGGAACTCTCACAGAAGAGAGAAGCTGCTTTCCACAGGCAAATTTTTTTCCTGTGAGGCAAGACTCAGCTCTGTTCTTAAGGTCTTTCAGCTGATTGAATGAGATCCACACAAATTATCTAGGATAATCTCCCTTACTTAAAGTCAAGTGCTTATAGCCTTTCATCGCATCTATTAAATACCTTCACAGCACTACCTAGATTAGTGTTTGAGTAACAGGTACCATCACACCCTCCTCCTCCAACTTAGGCAGTAAGGTAAAGGGGTCACCCTCTGCCCTGGGTTTTGATCCCTGTTAACACATATTGACAATACAGACAGGCTACCACTATTAGAAGTCCTGATCTTCACCTTCCCACATAGAGTTATGTAAAGGTTTTCAAGAATCCGTCATTGCACACTTTTTTTATCTTCTCATATACGCCTCAATGTCCATGACCAAGATGATCATGTAGTAAGTACCCAGTTTAATGCCATCTCAACTAAGACCTGAGACACCGGAAAGAAAAATCTCCACATCCTATGGAAAAATTTTCTCACCTGTTATCTCAAAGAGAAAACAGGAAGAGAGCAGCAAAGATGTGACCTGGTTTCAACCCAGCAAACTGGTTTGACTTACCTTCAGGCAAAGGCCACCCAGAGTCATGCGGGTTCTCTTACCTCTTCTTTTCCCCTATTCTTTAGTCATTTATCACAGCAAAAAGGCACCCATTTTTATCTTGTACCAGGGGCTCTTAGTCTGTTTTCCCCACAGTATCCCAGCACTTTTAGCCAAAATTATTGCATTCTGGGGCAAAGAACAGAACCCTAAACAATGAAGATCTAACTCTAAATAAAAATTTGCCATGACAAAGGTTCACTCAGTGGTTGAATTAGAATTTCAGGGTTGAGGAAGGAGAGAGGAGAGGTTTCCTTTATCTTTTCTTTTTTTTTTTTTTTTTTTTTTTTGAGATTTATTTATCTATTTATTTGACAGAGAGAGAGAGAGAGTGAGCGAGTGCGAGCGTGCCCAGAGAGCAGGAACACAAGCAGGGGGAGAGGGAGAAGCAGGCTCCCCACTGAGCAAGGAGCCCCATCTGGGACTTGATCACAGGACCCTGGGATCATGACCTGAATCTAAGGCAGACACTTAACAACTGAGCCACCCAGATGCATCCCCCCTTTTTCTCAAAGATTTTTTTTTATTAGAGGCTTTAAAAAAAAATATTAACGGGGGGTTGAAGTAGTTAAGTTTATCTTCAAAGACAGACTTGTATCTAATTGGTTTCCTTTATTAATTACATGAACTTTGAAAAGCTTCAACCTTCTGTTTCAGCTTTCTTGCCCATAAATAAGGGGAAGAGATTAACTTCTCTTACAGTTCTATTTTTCTTTGATCCTATGGATATAAAGCAGCATAATGGAAAAGAGCTGACCAGAAAAAGTACAGAAGAGTAACCTGAAGTATAAAGTAGAATGAAAAGGTCTGGAAAAAAGTAAAAATTATTATAAAATAATACATTAACAAAATATCAAAGATTTCTTTTTTAGACATTTTAACTGCTCTATTGAGGTATAATTTACATACCACAAAACATATCTTTTATTTACTTTTAATTTTTTAAATTTTAATTCCAATATAGTCAACATACTAGTTACATTAGTTTCAGGTATACAATATAGTAATTCAACAATTCTAAACATTATTCAGTGCTCATCCCAGTAAGTGTACTCTAGGGGCTCCTGGGTGGCTCAGTGGGTTAAGTCTCTGCCTTCAGCTCAGGTCATGATTTCAGGGTCCTGAGATCGAGCCCCGCATCGGGCGCTCTGCCTAGCAGGGAGCCTGCTTCTCTCTCTCTCTCTGCCTGCCTCTCTGCCTACTTGTGATCTCTCGCTCTGTCAAATAAATAAATAAATCTCATTAAAAAAATAAATTAAAAAAAAAAAAGATTTTATTTATTTATTTATTTGAGAGAAAAAGATAGCCAGAAAGAGCATGGTGGGGGATGGGGGTTAGAGGGAGGAGCAGACTCCCCCAAGCAGGGAGCCTGATGCAGGGCTCCATCCCAAGATCCTAGGATCTTGACCTGAGCTGAAGGCAGATGCTTGGCCGACTGAGTCACCCAGGTGTCCTCCAATAAGTGTACCCCTAATCCCCTTCACCTATTTCACCCATCCCCCTACCCAACCCCTCTAGTAACCATCATTTGTTCTCTATAGTTAAAAGCCTGTTTTTTGGTTTGCTTTTTTTTCTTTGTCCATTTGTTTTGTTTCTTAAATTCCATATATGAGTGAAATCATGTGGTACTTGTCTTTCTCTGGCTGACTTATTTCACTTAGCATTATATTATACTCTCTAGGTCCATCCATGTTCTTGCAAATGGCAAGATGTCATTCTTTCTTATGCTGAGTAATATTCCATTGTGTATATCTACCATGTCTTCTTTATTCATTCCTCTGTGCATGGATATTTGGACTGCTTCCATAATTTGACTATCGAAAATAACACTGCAATAAACATAGGGGTGCCTCTATCTTTTTGAATTCACATTTTTGTATACTTTGGGTAAAAACCCAGTAGTGGAATTACCAGATCCTATGGTATCTAGCTGTAATTTTTTGAGGAACATTTGAACTGTTTTCCACAAAGGCGGTGCCAGAAACTATCAAAAATTTCAATAAAGACAGACTCTGACCCTGCGTTTGCACAATTCACATTCCTGGCCTCACCCCAATCCTGGCTCTGTACCCTTGGTAGCCTCTGGGTTAAAGGCTTACAACAGGGAGCATGGTAGTGCCATAAATGCAAATGGAAAAGAAGAAGAAAAGCAGGATTGAGAGTGGAGATAATGAATTCGACAGCAGGCATTTTATCTGAGGGGCTATGTGGGCATCTAGATGAAGGAGACTCTAAGCATTTGAGAATAAGAAAATGGTATCAGTAAGTGGAAGAAAAATCAATACTTACTTGTTGTCTGTTATATGCTGGACAGTCTACATACATTACCTCATCTACCAACAGCTGTCAACATGACTCTTTAATTATGAGGTTTAATCTCCATTTAAGATATTTTTTAATGGATATTAAGGTCACAGCCTCAAGATCATACAAGTAGCCAAAAATACAACAGAGCCTGCCTGAATTCTAGGTCTGTCTGGCTCCAAAATCCACCCTTGCCAATAAACTGTGCTGCCATGAGCAAGTCACATACATTTGCATTCATCAATAAACCCTGAAATTGGATGAGATTCCCAGAGAGAGTAAGTGCCCCTTGCTGCTCATCAAGCCCGTGTTATTATCCTAGTAACCCTCTCAAGGATAGGGGGCCTTTTTCTTGCTACTCTCAGGACTGGAGCCATTCTTTGGACTGGAGCCTTTCCATCCACTAAGAAACTTCCCCTGCAGCCTTATGGTCTACAAGTATCATAGCCTCTGAACTCTAAGCTCTACTCACATATGAACACCCCTGGCTCCCTTCCATATTTACTCACACCCCTGCAGCCTTGTTAAAACCAACAACCTGTTTCCACACTCTTTGGAACCTTGTGACCTGACCACCAGTTTCTCTCAGGACATGCTTGTGAGTCCCTAAGTGTTGGCAATATTTAGTTTCAGGTCATAACTCTTCCCAAATGCCCTGTTAATCAGAGCAAACCTCGCTATGTCTTAATATACAACATCCCCAAATTTCTTGTTCCATCTTAGTTCTCTAGCATTTCTTACATAGGTGACTGACTACGGAAATTATTTGTTTCTCAAATAAATCTCATTTCTTCCTTCTCCATTCATTTCTTACACTCAGGTCTTTCCCTTAGACCATCATCCTCCCTCAACTACTCCAGTATGAATCCTATCCATACTTCTAAGAGTAGCTTATATTTTACCCCCTCACAAAACGTTCTTTCATCAGTCCAGTCTGAATCAATCACTCTATCTACGCTATGACAGTGTTGATTCATTGGACACTCACGTGCTATTTCTAATCAACAACACATCAGTTTCGACGGCTTAACTAGAGGACAGAGGCCAATGTTTTATATTGTTTTATAATGTTTGTTAATATTCCCAAAGCTTCACACACAATGTAGGGACTCTGACAAACAGCCACTGAATGAGATGTTTCTAAAGCAGGAAAACCTGAAGTTGCAGTCATATATACTCCTGACTGTCCTTAATTTCTCTCACTGGCCTCTTACTTCTAAAATAAGGATAGCATTATATGAAATTCTGGGGGTATTATGAGGAGGAATATAATGAGGATATTTTAAAAATATCTACTGATATATTTTCCTTTTTGGTTTTTTTCCTAGCAATTCTCAACCATTTTCTGCCCCAGTTAGAAGAGGGCAAATCCACCTAAGAAAACAGAAGGATTTGACTGAAAGAAGTCCCAATGAGATAAGAGGAGAAAGAATAAAGCCCTTTCGACCAAGAAAGGAACCAAATAGAGAGAGAAAGGGAAAAGAGGTTATTCACGAGTGTCCTCCCATCTCCTGCTTTGTTCCCAAAGTATGCTCAGCACCAGAGCCAAATCTAAGGAAAAGTGGTAGGAAGAGCCCAAAAATGCCAGAGAAACCAAAAGCAGGATTGTGCCATCATTTCTATTTGGGAATCTAGAAGGAGACCACCTTGAAGAAGCTGTGCATGAACATAAAGCAAATGTAGTAGAGTCGGGATGCTGTGTTCTGGCCTACGTCAGGTATGCAGAGGATGCAGAATTCCCAGCAGGCCCCAAAGAAGATCTGAAGAGTAGCTGAGGGTCCTAGCTGGTGAGCTCACTAATAAGATTATTGCAGGAAGAAGACAAGGGATTCTGTAATAGCACATTTATAGGAGAGACTATCTAAGAAAATGAGCAAATTAGAGTCTTAGCCAGAATCAAGGAAATTACTGCCAGCAAGACCTGAAGACAAGAAAGAAGCCACCATTGCATCTTGACCATGCCAATGGAAAAAAACAAGAATCACAGCAGACATGGACCATCATGAGCAGATGAATGCGAACAATCACACCGACTCTGTTGTCCAGAGACCATTAAGATAAACACTTCCATGGAAGAACAGCAAATATGCATGGGGTTCTCATTCAACACCATGTGGGAATGGGTTCTTCTCCATGTCCCAAGACAAGAGCAGAAAATACTTGGAGTATTTGTCAAACTCCTCTAAAAAATTAGCTTTGACTGGGGAACAATGGAATTACTTTAATTGACAAATTAAATTTTCCTCTCTCTTTGTGAGATGAAGGGCTTGAGGACAAATGAGAACAAAAGTTGTAAAGAAAGATAGATGGTATTCTTCCCACATTTGAGTTACGGTATTCCATTCTTGACATATATCTCCCCTCACAATAAATTTACAATGAATATTTTGTATTAACTGAAGAAAGCAACTTATGCTACAGAACTAAGGATACCCCACCACTAGATATGCTTTAATCGCTTATTCTCCTGATTGCCTTAAAGTAGGTTATGAAAAAAACCTTCTCCAAGTAAGAAAAGAAGAAAAATCATCATGACATGAGACTTAACTGAAATTCTGCCCTATTAGATTTTGCTAAGAAGAGAGAAGTGCCAGAGGAGGGGATTTCAGGGATGAGTTATTATATTTGCAAATTGGGATAATGAAAATTACCTAAGCAGTACCATGAATTTAAATCAACTGTGTGATTTTTTTCTTAAGTTTTAATATAAAGTAATTGTTCATTTCTTCCAAGAAATAGTTAAGGTTGCTGATTCTTTTGCATAAATCCATGTGCTCTGAACAATAAAGCTAATAGCCCAGTAAAGTCTATAAAATGTAGCTACGTAGCTGTTTCCAGGGCTTTATTCCAGGGGCTAAACAGCAGTTTCTATTTCTAGTCAACTGCTCTCTTTATCAAAGGACTTCCTTGACTCAGTGACAGCTTTTTAAGACATCTTCTAAAGGAAAACTTTAATTTCTCATCTTTGTCCTTTAAGAATGTAGTTTCTAAAGTATTAGGATTACTGTTATATTTTTGAGGGTCTTTAATAATATTAAAAACAATTATGTATGTGTAAAACTAGCTGTACAAAACATATTGGCTTTGTTATTCATCATAGAAACATGCACTGGTTTTACTAATTTCACTAGGATTACGTTATCATATTTCATAGTTATCTAAAGTGTTAAGTTCTAATATAAACAAACAAAAGTATTTTAGTCCAATGACAAAAAATTTGTTTTTAACCTTGTGTTCTTACTTATGTAGCCTTTCCAAAAAGAGATCCAAAGAAACAAATACAAGAAAGCACAATCAAGAAAAAGCTTCTACTGAGAATGGGGACTAACAGCCTCACAATTTTAGATCATTATGTTTACTATATCTTATTAGATATAAGATGGTAATGCTAATGGATGTTCACCCCTCAGTCTTCTCAGTGCAACAAAATTACAAAATGTGTTCTTAAAGAATAAAGCACACTGGTTATGTTTATCTGACATTTTTGCTCATGAATTTGGATGCCACAATAATTTAATGTCTTATATCATTTAAACCAGATTTGTTTTCTGTTCTATACATAAGCAAAATAAGTTAGATGACCTCCATGATTCCCAAGATTTTCTGCTGTTTTATCTAAAATTTTTATACTAGAATTCAGTCATAAGGGCATATACCATTTATCTCAAAAAATTTTTTTCTTTAAGATTTTATTCATTTATTTGAGTGAGAGGAGAGAACAGGAGAGAGAGCGAGCATGAGACGGGGAAGGTCAGAGGGAGAAACAGACCTCCCCTGCTGAGGAGGGAGCCTGACAGGGGACTTGATCTCAGGACTCCTGGATCATGACCTGAGCCGAAGGCAGTCGCTCAACCAACTGAGCCGCCCAGGTGCCCTATCTCAAAAACTTCTGAAAGTTCAGGGCAGTTGTGGCAGACACACAGATTGTATAAGCTCAGAATAACCTGAGACATGAACTGTCCCTCTGGCATTTTCCCATTCTAAATATGTAGTGGCTTGATCACCACTTTGGTTTCTGAACTGATTGAGGATGGTCTGAGAGAGAATTGATTTAATTCCTACCCTCAGGGATAGCCTCGGAGCAGTCCCTTAGGGAGAGAGTTCAGTCTGAATCCAGACCCCAGAACATTCTGATCCACCTCCAAATCTGTCTAAGAATCCCAAGACACTTAAAGGGAAGTTAGCAAAGCCCAGCAGGGTATGACTAACTATTTTTAGCAATTTAAGAAGGGATGTATGGGTGTGTACACATATATATACACACATGCATATAGGTTATGATAAGTTGTCCACTCTGAGTATTCAATTTTTTATCTGTAGAATGAAAAGAACACACTAGGGACGCCTGGGTGGCTCAGTTGGTTAAGCAGCTGCCTTCGGCTCAGGTCATGATCCCAGCGTCCTGGGATCGAGTCCCACATCGGGCTCCTTGCTTGGCGGGGAGTCTGCTTCTCCCTCTGCCTCTGCCTGCCATTCTGTCCGCCTGTGCTCGCTCTCTCTCCCTCTCTCTCTGACAAATAAATTTAAAAAAAAAATCTTTAAAAAAAAAAAAAAAAAGAAAAGAACACACTAATGATCTCTAAAGCCTCTGCCAGTTCAAAAATGCTATGATTCTTCAAATTAGATCCTTTTCTCCCCACTTCCCTTCAAAATGGTGATGGATGAGACATAAAATTTTTCAGTAAGAAGAAAGCACTGAAAACTTACATAGAAAGCTAAAAGTCTAAAAGGCATATTATAAAGAAAATAAAGCTTATATTAGACATAGAGTTTAAAGGATTATATAACACTAGTTATTAAAATGGAAAAAAAATCAATGTAAACCAGGGCCTTAAGGACAATTTTTTTTCACATTTCTGTCATTAGAAGTAACCCAACTCAAAATGTTTGCTCACCAACACTCACGCATACCTCCTTGCAGCAAAAAGACAAAGAAGCTTGGAAGATAACCAATTCCAAGTAAACTCTCATGAAGGAAATGCAACACCTTGTTGTGGCTAAAAAGTAGGAACATTTTCAAAACGTATGTGATATTGGGGGACTAAAGAGACATCTAACAGGAACTCTCATTGGTTAACCTCCAACCATTCGAGTATCCTAAAGTGAATAGTCAATGGATACAACTGATTGATTAAATGTCCACTATGTTATTTTTTTAAAGAAAATTAACATAAAACTACACAAGAAATGTGATCATAGCAGAATAGAATCACTTTGTATTAACCGTTAATACCAAGCAATGTGTTAATATATGTGAGTACTTTATCAAATATATAACACATGCAGATATACTGTCCTCCTTCTGTGTCAACAGGGTTGATACAAGGAATTGGAGTAAGTCAAACGGTCCCATTAATGGCAGAAACTACCCCCAAGAGCAAGAAATATTCACCACTAGGGGGCATTTCCAATAACCAGATGTAATTCATTTCATAAGCCTTACAAGAATTTTGGCAATGTTTGTGTCTTTTTCCTCATCTTTAAAGTATTCAAATATGACATTTAAGGTCCTAATTTTAGTTAGAAGAATTTGATTAAATAGTGTTGTAATCCATGTTTTTGTCTCTGTAAAATTTTAACTTGATAAAGGTATAAGTTTTAATATGTATTATAATGTCTAAAAGTTTAGTAGTCCAATATGATACCCACTAGCTACATGTGCTATTTAAATGTAAACAAATTAAAATTAAATACAATTAAAAATTCAGTTTGTTCGATCACACTAGCCACATTTAAAGTGCTCAGTAGCTCTAGGACTGACAGCTAGCATATCTGACAACACAGATATGGGAGCTATATTAGCTTATTTTTAGATGTGTTAGGATATGCACTGACCAACTATATTTATATAAAAGGCTCAAAAATATAGTTGTTCACTCAGCTCAGTCAAGAAAGAAGTTCCTTTCTTTCTTATCTAACTAGAATTGGTGGGTGGTCCCAGCACAGGATTGGTAGGTAGAAAGGCAAATTTAGCCCATTAGGTCTCCAAGAACCCAGGTCCCTCTTTCCTGTTTTGTTGTCCCTTGGGGTGCTACCCTACTCGGCAGGACTGGAACTGTCCCTGTAACATCTTATCTGCATGTTCCAGCATGTCAGAAGAGGAAGAAGAGAAAATGAAGGGCAAGAACTTCCCTTATAGAAAATGCAACAAAATGTTGCACACATTACTTCCATTCACAATGTAGCCCCCCTCTGGTTGTTATGGAGGCTGGGAAAGGTGGTGAACTTGTGGCTGTATGCCCATCTACAGCTTGGGCCAGGGCAGTATTATTTCTAAAAAAGATAACAGAGGGGCGCCTGGGTGGCTCAGTGAGTTAAAGCCTCTGCCTTCAGCTCAGGTCGTGGATTGAGCCCCCAGTCAGGCTCTCTGCTCAGCAGGGAGCCTGCTTGCCCCTCTCTCTCTGCCTGCCTCTCTGCCTACTTGTGATCTCTCTCTCTGTGTCAAATAAATAAATAAAATCTTTATTAAAAAAAAAAGAAGAAGAAGATAACGGAAAGTTTACTGGAGAACAACTCTTCCACAAGGGAATACTGTTTAATGGATTTATGGGGGGGGCAAAGTGGAGATTAAACAACATTTAAACAGTAGGAGATGTTCTCCTCACTCAACAGTCCATGGAAAGTAAAACTCCAATCAATATCCATTCCACTGGTTAGATAAATTCTACTACTAATACATTTTGTTCTGGATGAAGTAATGTAAAGCAGTAATAGAAGACTTAACAGTTTCATTTAAAAACTCACTAAAAAGAAAGTTTTACTGTCTTGGCTATTATAAAATAAATATTAGCATTCACTTTTAACTCAACTTCTTTATAGGGAAAAAATTAAAGAATGGTGCTACCCATAAAATCTGTAAAATAATGTACTTAAGTCAACACTGTATAATTACTACTATAGAACACTCCAGCCAAAAACAATAGTTAAACTGCATATATAAATAAATTTGACAATATAACAGGTATGTTTTATAGATTAAGTTTAAATTACGCAGTAAATGTTTCTAATATTTGATTTTGTGCATGAAGAATTTTAAAAGGACATTATTATTAAAAGACACTAAAATAAAATTCATTCTTCTTTAATAAAAGATGATTTGCTATTGAGCTTCAATCCTAATCATTTTTAATCTGCCAGTGGTATTATATAATAGTGGTTTATATACTTACCTTTCACTTGTGAAAAATTGCTTTTTAAAATCACATATATTATATATTAAATATTTAAATTATACATTTTAGAAAATAGAAATTAGCAAAAGGACAATAAAAATTACAATATCACAACCATCTTTTAGCAACTGCATGTAAAAATTTAAAAACGTGCTTCATAATTGTTAGCAGTAATCTTTTCTGATATGCTTTTGCTCAGATGGAAATGCATGAAGAACTTTACTTATACATATTTTTAAAAAATAAGAACAAATTTCATCTGTTGGCTGAAAACATTTCAAAATCCAAAATTGATTAATTTTGCATCAATAATAAAAGTTTCTCAGACCAATGATTCCCATGTGGTGCTAAATTATACTGATCAGAGACTGCTAGTACTGGCAAGTCAACGTTCATGCTAGTCAACAGTATGTGTAAGACAACTGTGTACATTTCGTTACTTATTAAAGTGACCTTAAATAATATGTTAAATGCACTATTTGTAAAGCAAATGAATTCTATTTTAATTTCTTCATCATTGGATTTAAACAGGCAGTTTGAGAAATCAGTTTCAACAGCAATCAAAATATTTTCCCCTCTTACTTCCTCTTATCAACACTGAAGAAGAAAGAGTGCAATATGAGGGTAGCATCCTTTCAAGTGGCTTTCTTCATTGTCTATTATTAAGTTTTTGACTATTTTCCCTTCTGATCCATATGGCCCATTTACATGCACAATTCTAATCTGTTGGATTAACACCAACAATTTCCAACCCATTCAAGATATAAGATAAAGCAAGGGAGAGTGACATTTTATGATGATTATTTTGTGTCTGTTCTATGGCTTATTTAAGAAAAAGAAAATACTTCACTCCTTATTCCACAATATGAGTCATCAGATATCATGCAAAATTCTTATAGTATAGAGTATTTCAAAAAGCTAGATTCGGGGGAAAGGAAAGTAGAAAAAAAAGAAGAAAAATCTCTATGACTGCACAAAAGAACTGACAAGAAATTGAAAGCAATCCTCAGAGGCCAGAAATGACAAGCAGAATCCAAAGAGAGAACAAAATGCTTGTGCTGGTACCTGTCATGGGAACATCTGCTGATCCCAAGAGGCCTACAGCTTCACGCTTAACAGGCTGTGTGACTAAAGAACAGGGATAAACCTAGGGACTAAACCAAATGGGAAGTTGGATTAGACTCTCATAAAAAAAATAAATAAATAAATCCCTGAGAGCTGACATCTTAGTGAAAGAATGAACTGAAATTTTAAAAGACTCCATACTCCACAAGGAGAAGATAAAGATACTTGCTTATTTTATTTCTGTTAGCTCTGGGATGAGAAGGAATGATCATCTCTTCTGAAAATGCTTAACCAGAAGCCTGATCTCCATCAGAATGGAGCTGAAATCGTATTACTTGCTTCTGAGGATCCCCAGAAGCCTTAGGCAATAATTTAAAATAGTCATGAATTAGCACTATGCCTTGACACCAAGCAGAGACAAACTCAAGTACTCTGGAAGAAAACACCTTAAATCCAAAACGTGAAAGATTTTTTACAGATAAACTCCCACGGAACATGAACTCACAGTCAAAAAAAAAACTGAAAACACACAAGAAATCAGCCCCCTATGAGCAAAAATCAATAGAAATAACAAATAAAATCAGATCCACTTAAATGGCAGATACTAGAATTATCGAGTAAAGATTTAAATATACATGTTTACTCTATTTAAAGATTTAAGAGAACTGAACAGAACACTATCTAGAAGAGATTTAAAATTTTTAAAACTTCTAGAAATCAACATAAAAGGCAATGTAGCTTGAAGAAGAAGAAGGAGGAGGAGGAGAGGAAGGGGGAGGGGTGAATGAGAAGAAGAAGAAGAAGGGGCAGGGGAAGGGGGAGGAGAAGGAAAAGAAAGAAAGAAAGAAAGAAAGAAACAAACAGAAATGGCCAATGAACACATCAAAAGGTGTTCACTCGGCAAGGTAAAAAGTAAAACCAGAGAAAAACTACATTACACATCAAAATACATTGGCAAATTTTCAAAAGCCTGACAATGTCAAATTTGGCAAGTGTGTAGACCAAGGGGAATCTCAATCTCAAATACAACTGGTAAGAGAATAAACTAATACATACACTTTGGAAAAGTCTGGCATTATCTATTAGAATGGAAAATACCCCCTACCCAGTGTAACTGCATTAATGTATGACTACTCAAGAAAAACTCATGTTTATCTGTACACTATACAATAATGGTTATTGCAGCATTGATTCAAAAAAAAAAAAACAAAAAAACGCCAGAGCCGAAATGCCCATCATAGCTGGCCAGAGAAACGAACGAACTGCAACTGGATGGAAGAACACAGATAAATCTCATGACATAAGCAAAATAAACAAAAAAACCAAAAATATGTACAGTATATATAAAGTCCCAAACAAGCAAAACTAAACTATATTATATAAGTGAAAAACCATAAAGAGTAAAAAGTTACGTAATAATAAAAAACAAGAAGAAGAACCATTGTTATTATAAAATTCAGGATAAGTAGTTATCTTTGGGGGTAGAAAAATTATGATGAAGAGAAGCAAATGGTATGCTTTGGAGTGCTGATAATGTTCTTAACCAGGGTGGTAGTTATATGGAAGAATTTCTTAAGCTGTACATATAGTTTTATTTTGCTAATATTTATATGACAAAACAAATTTATAAGTTAATATAGAAAGGGGCAATTTAAAACTGAGAGACAGGGCTCCTGGGTGGCTCAGTCAGCTAAGTGTCTGCCTTCAACTCAGATCATGATTCCAGGGTCCTGGGATCAAGTCCCGCATTGCGCTCCCTGCTCAGCGAGGCTCCTGCTTCTCCCTCTGCCTGCTGCTGTCCATGCTTGTGCTCTCTGTCTCTTTCTCTGACAAATAAATAAATAAAATCTTTTTTAAAAAATTAAAAATAAAAAAATAATCTGAGAGAATTTGCAGAGATCATTTTTATTCACTGATTATTCCATGTGTTACTTTATATTTTCCAGACTCCTCTGAAATTTGGTTGTAGCCAATGTAACTATTTCCAGCTAATGAGCTATTAGCAGAACTCATACATGCCCCTTCTGGTCTGAAGCACTTAGAAGTAGACTTAAATTCTCCATGCCCTCTCTTCCTCTGCTGTGGCAAGCCTTGAATCCCCATTTTGAGATAGTAAAGACACAATATGTAAGCAAATTGGATTCCTGTATCTCAGTGCGGAAGGGAGCTGTTCTGCAGAAACACTGGATCCTCAGAGAAACTTGCATGAATGGGAAATAAAGTTCATATATAAAGCTATTAAGAATTTAGGATTTAGGGGTGCCTGGGTGGCTCAGTGGGTTAAAGCTTCTGCCTTCGGCTCAGGTCATGATCCCAGGGTCCTGGGATCAAGCCCAGAATCGGGCTCTCTGCTCAGCAGGGAGCCTGCTTCCCCCTCTCTCTCTCTGCCTGCCTCTCTGCCTACTTGTGATCTCTGTCTGTCAAATAAATAAATAATCTTTAAAAAAAAAAGAGTTTAGGATTTAATGTTTCTGTAGCATAGCATAGCCTAGCCTAAGTGACCAACACAAAAGAATTCAGAGCAAATAAGATAAAAATAGGACTAAACATATTAAACAATACGCTCCCCAAAAAAACTTTTTGTGGAAAATGTGAAATAGAAGTAAGGTTACATGGAGAATAAAATGAGAATTACAGCTCCAGAAAATTTTCTACAGAGAAGGGAAGAGGTAAAATTCATAGAGATATTGGCTCTGGATCTTTGTAAACTATTTGAAATGAGCCTTCCTCAAATTCAAGAAACCCTATCATGTCAAGCTGAAGAAAAAGAAATCCACACCTAGACATGTCCTTTGGAACTGCATGACATCAAAGACAAAACAAAGAGATATAAAAAGTAGCCAAAGAGCTAAAATAAAACACAAGAAACAGCAAGTATCGTCCCTTTTATGCTGTTTCTACCACTGGAGAAGAAGGAACCCTCGGGCACTATTGGTGGGAATGTAAATTGGTGCACCTCCATAGTGTTTTCCATGGTGGAGGTTCCTCAAAATATTAAAGATAAAAATACCATATGATCCAGTAATTCCACTATTGGGTATTTACTCAAGGAAAATGAAAACACTAATTCCAAAAGATATATGCACCCCTATGCTTACTGCAGCATTATTTAGAATAGCTAAGATATCCAAGCAACCTAACTGTCCATTTATAGATAAATGGATAAAGAAGACACACACACACACACACACACACACACACACACAGAGGAATATTATTCAGTTATAAAAAAGGATAAGATCTTGCCATTTGTGACAACATGGATGGATCCAGAGGATATTATCCTAAATAAAATAAGCCCAATAGAGAAAGACAAAAACCATATGTGGAATCTAAAAAACCTACATGTGGAATCTAAAAAACAAAATCAAATGAACAAGCAAACACACAAAAAGCAGAAACAGACCCATACAGAGAACAAACTGATGGTTGCCAGAGGGGAAGGCAGTAGGGGAATTGCCAAAATGGTTGAAGGGGTGTGGCAGCTATAGGCTTCCATTTATGGGATGAGTAAGTCACAGGAACAAAAGACACATATTAGAGAATATAGTCAATGGTATTGTAGTAGTATTTACCATGACAGACAGCAGCTACACCTGAAGTGAGCAAATCATAACATACAGACCTATCCAATCACTATGTCATACACCTACTAATGTAACATTCTGTGTTAGCTATACTTCAATTTTTTTTTAAAAAGTAGACAAAAATTCACATTACCCATAAAGGAACAATAATTTAATCTGTCAGATGACTTGTACTAGCTACGATGACAACCAAAAGACAGTAAAATAATTATCTTCAAAATACTGAAAACCTGATTGCCAAAGTATAATTCTATACTCAGTGAAACTACCATCAAGAGCAAGGGTAGGCTATGACCCAGCAATTGCACTACTGGGTATTTACCCTAAAGATACAAATGTAGTGATCTGAAGGGGCATGTGCACCTGAATGTTTATAGCAGCACTGTCCACAATAGCTAAAACTATGGAAAGAGCCCAGATGTCCAACAACAGACGAATGGATAAAGAAGATGTGGTATATATACATATAATGGAATAATATGCAGCCTTCAAAAAAACCCGAAATCTTGCCATTTGCAATGACGTAGATGGAACTAGAGGGTATTAGGCTGAGCGAAATAAGCCAGTCAGAGAATGACAATTATCATATGATCTCACTGATATGAGGAATTTGAGAGGCAGGATAGGGAGTCATGGGGGGTAGTAAGGGAAAAAATGAAACAAGATGAGGTGGGGGGAGGAAGAAAAACCATAAGAGACTCTTAATCTTGGGAAACAAACTGAGGGTTGCTGGGGAGTGGGGTTGGGTAGGGATAGGGTGGCTGGGTTATGGACATTGCGGAGGGTGTGTGCTATGGTGATTGCTGTGAATTATGTAAGACTAATGATTCACAGACCTGTACCCCTGAAGCAAATAACACATTATATGTTAATTTTTTTAAAAAAGCAAGGGTAGAATAAAGAAATTTTCAGACTTTCAAAAGAGAGATTTTATCACCAGAAGATTTTTAGTAGGCCTTTGATCTGTCACAGGTGGGACTGCTAAAGGGAACAACCTGACAAGGACTTCAAAATACCAGTCACCTTTTCTGGACCAATAATCCCATTTCTAGGAAATGTACATCTTAGTAGATGGTTAAAGCCAAACTCTGGACCCATCTTTGACCCCCTTTCTCCTCTCACATGCCACATTCAATCATCTGGAAATTCTTTTGTTTCCACCATCAGAATACTTACAGAAATGGCCATTTCCCACCATCTTCATTGACCTCACTCCCAAGTGAAGCCTTTATATATCATCTGAATTATGGCAATGGTCTCTGAACAGATTCCCCAATATACCTTGAGCTCCCCAGAGACCATTCCCACCATGCTCTTTGTAAAACTTAGTCAATCAGGTCCTTCCTATTCCCCTCCAGTGGCTCCCCATTTCACTCAGAGTAAAAACTAAATTGCAGGGGCGCCTGGGTGGCTCAGTGGGTTGAGCTGCTGCCTTCGGCTCAGGTCATGATCCCAGGTCCTGGGTTCAAGCCCCACATTGGGCTTTCTGCTCAGCAGGGAGCCTGCTTCCTCCTCTCTCTCTGCCTGCCTCTCTGCCTACTTGTGATTTCTCTCTGTCAAATAAATAAATAAAATCTTTAAAAAAAAAAAAAACTAAATTGCACATAGTGGCCTAATGTAACTGGTTCCACTACTCTTTAAACCTCTTTTACTACTAATTTCCATGTTGCTCATCTGGCCACACTGTGGTCACTGGTGTTTCTCAAACATACCAATCACATTCTCCCCCTTAGCCTGCAGACAGACTGGTACCTCCCGCTGGAATGCTCCTCCCCCAGACAACCACATGGCTAAATCTATCACTTCCTTAGTCTTGGTTTAAATGCTACTTTCTCAAGGAAGCCCATCCAGACCACCCAATATGAAATTGCAAACCCTCACCTATGGCTGCAAATACTTTTTGCCCTGCTCCTTTCTTCTCCATAGCACCGACCTCTTGAAAATACTGTATAATTTACCTTTCTGTTTTATCTATTGATTATCTCCCCCACCAGAATGTAACCTTAGCTCGTTTCAAGCAGACGCAGAAAAAAAGATGAGAATGCAAGTAGCTCCTTTGAAAGGCATTTGCCAGAAAGCACAGTGAGGGGTGGGAGGTAAAAGAGGAAAGAGAAGAAAGTTAATACAGTGTATGATATTGAGCAGGCTAATACTAGAGAAACAGGAGCCATCCTACTGGGGCCCTCAGAAAGACTGTGTAGGTGTGCTTTAGAATCATCTCACACTTCACTGGTTGAAGATCACTCCTGGGCATTAACCCTCCAGCATTTCTGGATTACTCACATGACCAAGCCTGCTTCTGTGTCGAGAACATCCTCTGGCAGATAGATGTAGAAAGACATGAGCATGTATGGTCACTGTCTCTGAGACCTCAAAGATAAACAAAGAAATATGGGCAGGTACCAAAAGCTTCACTACCATAGAGACTTTTGTCTCTCTGTGTATTTATTTTAACTGATATATCCCAAAGGTCTAGAAAAGACCCTGGCACATAGTAGGCACACAAAGAAAATCTATGTTAGATGTTGATGCATAAAGGCCCCAAAAGAAATTATATGAATTTAGAAAATACTTATGACTAAACAAAAGAGAAAATCCCACATGTCATAACTTGTGGGATAAAGCTAAAATGGTACTTTGGAGTTTTTTGGTTTTTTAAAAGATTTTATTTATTTATTTGACAGAGAGATAGCACAAGTAGGCAGAGGGGCAGGCAGAGGGAGAGGGAGAAGCAGGCTCTCTCCTGAGCAGGAAGCCTGATGTGGGGCTCGATTCCAGAATCCTGGGATCATGACCTGAGCCGAGGGCAGCCACCTAACCAACTAAGACACGCAGGCACCCCTAAAATGGAACTTTGAAATAAATGGATAGCCAGAAATACTTGTATTACTAAATAAGAAAAGCTAAAAATTAATAACCTAAACATTCATTTAAGTCCTTAGGAATAAAAACAATATAATAAGCTCAAAGAAATCCAAATAAAGAAGTAAAAGATGATAACAAAATTTAAATAGACAAGAAAAGTATGAAGAAAATGAAATAAAGTAAAGCAAGAGTTGGTTTTTAAAAAATAATACTAAACTGATATTAGCAATTCTCTTCAAGAAAAAAAGAAAGAGAAAATACAAATTAAAATGTGATTAAAACAAGAACACAACTGCAGATAGAGAATGAAAAGAAAAAAATAAATTTAACTGGTAACTAAGCACCTTCCTCCAAAGAAAATATCAGAACTGGATGGCTTCACAGGCAAGTTTCTACCAAATGCTCAAAGAAAAAAACACCCCAATTTTGTGCAAACTTTTCTATAGATGACCAAAAAAGAGGTGATGGGAAGGATTATTTAAAGAGACAACTTAATTAGCTGCAGTTATGTTCAGTATGTTACAAGTGATTGTGTGATGCTGGTACAGAAAGAGAAATGCAGATCAACAGAATTGCGCAGAGTCCATGAAGAAGTATGCATCCATACAAGCAGCATGTGTGATGGAGACACCGAACAGGAAGGACCATGCAGTATAAATTGTGCTGCAGCAAATGGCTTTTCATATGAGGGGAAAGTGAAATTGAAGGATATAAACAAAAAGAGAAAAAAAATGAAGTCCCAAAAGTTCATCTTCACTTTTGTTTCCTTTGCCTTTGGAGACATATCTTGAAAGAAGTTGCTGTGGCTGATATGGAAGAGGTTACTGCCTATGTTCTCCTCTAGGATTCTGATGGATTCCTGTCTCATGTTGAGGTCTTTTATCCATTTTGAGTTTATCTTTGTGTACGGTGTAAGAGAATGGTCGAGTTTCATTCTTCTACATATAGCTGTCCAGTTTTCCAAGCACCATTTATTGAACAGACTGTCTTTTTTCCACTGTATATTTTTTCCTGTTTTGTCGAAGATTATTTGACCATAGAGTTGAGGGTCCATATCTGGGCTCTCTACTCTGTTCCACTGGCCTAGGTGTCTGTTTTTATGCCAGTACCATGCTGTCTTGGTGATCACAGCTTTGTAGTAAAGCTTAAAATCAGGTAACGTGATGCCCCCAGTTTTATTTTTGTTTTTCAACATTTCCTTAGCAATTCGGGTTCTCTTCTGATTCCATACAAATTTTTGGATTATTTGCTCCAGCTCTTTGAAAAATACCAGTGGAATTTTTATCAGAATGGCATTAAAAGTATAGATTGCTCTAGGCAGTATAGACATTTTAACAATGTTTATTCTTCCGATCCCATCTTTTTGTGTCTTCTTCAATTTCTTTCATGAGTGTTCTCTAGTTCCTCGAGTACAGTTCCTTTACATCTTTGGTTAGGGACTTCATTAAGATCAAAAGCTTCTGCACAGCAAAGGAAACAGTCAACAAAACAAAGAGGCAACCCACAGAATGAGAGAAGATATTTGCAAATGACAGTACAGACAAAAGGTTGATATCCAGGATCTATAAAGAACTCCTCAAACTCAACACACACAAAACAGACAATCATATTTAAAAAAATGGGCAGAAGATATGAAGAGACACTTCTCCAATGAAGACATACAAATGGCTATCAGACACATGAAAAAATGTTCATCATCACTAGCCATCAGGGAGATTCAAATTAAAACCACATTGAGATACCACCTTACACCAGTTAGAATGGCCAAAATTAGCAAGACATGTGTTGGAGATGATGTGGAGAAAGAGGAACCCTTTTACACCGTTGGTGGGAATGCAAGTTGGTGCAGCTGCTTTGGAAAACAGTGTGGAAATTCCTCAAGAAATTAAAAATAGAGCTTCCCTATGACCCTGCAATTGCACTACTGGGTATTTACCCCAAAGATACAGATGTAGTGAAAAGAAGGGCCATCTGTACCCCAATGTTTATAGCAGCAATGGTCATGGTCGCCAAACTATGGAAAGAACCAAGATGCCCTACAACGGACGAATGGATAAGGAGGTGGGTATTAGACAGGGCACGGATTGCATGGAGCACTGGGTGTGGTGCAAAAACAATGAATACTGTTACGCTGCAAAGAAATTTTAAAAAAATGAAAACATTTTAGAAAAAGTACGTAGGTGGGTTTCTTTATGAACTCCTGAAAAGGAAGACAAAGAAGCATAGATCCTAAAGGAAAGACTGATAAATTCAACTACTTAGAAAATTAAGAACTGGGAGAAGTTATCTGGAAAGCACATAATCCACAAAAGAGATTTAAAAGAAAACCTACCAATAATAAGGTAAAAGAAAATCTGTTAGAAAAATGGGCAAAGGCAGACACTTCACAGAAGCAGAAACACAAATCTAAAATTTGAAAAGGTACTCTATTCTCATTAGTAATCAGAAGAATGTAAATTAGACCAGGAGATTTCATTTTAAATGTACCAAACTGACAAAAACTAAATAACCAGGCAATAAGAATTTCTGACACAAAGAGATTTTTTATACACTCCTGGTGAGAGTATAAATTAATATGACTACTTTGGAAAACAATTTGTCATTATCTAGCAAAGTGTAAATCCACGTATCTTATGACCCAACAATTTCTCCTCCAAAGATTATACTCTACAGAAAATTTTGCATCTATTTACCAGGAGACATACATAAACATATTTGAGGGGTGCTTGGGTGGCTTGGTCAGTTAAGTGACCAACTCTTGGCTCAGGTCATGTTGTCAGGGTTGTGAGATCAAGCCCTGCATCCAACCCCACATTGGGCACAGAACCTGCTTAAGATTCTCTCTCTCCCTCCCTCTCTGTTCTTGCTCTCTCAAAGAAAGAATGAAAGAAAGAAAGAAAGAGAAAGAGGAAGAAAGAAGAAAGAAAGGGAAACCATATTTGGAATATCATTGTTTTCCCCAGCAAAGAGAAACTAGAAATAACTCAATTTTCTACCAAGAGGAGAAATGATGGAACTATAGCTACATGCATTAACATGAGTAAGTATAATACAAAAGGGAACAAAGCAATTTGCAGAATATATACAATACATTTCCTTTAACACAAATGTCAAAAACATGGGAATCTAAGCAAAATTTAATTTAAGAATATAAAAGGCAAGGTTATAAAGAAATGTAAGGAAATGCTAATCACAAAATTCAAGATTGTAGTTATCCCTGAAAATGGAGAAGGAAGAAGGATATAATTGGAAAGAGGCACACTGGGCACTTCATAGGTACTGGAATATATGAATATATATATATATTCATATATTCATAATGTGTATACATATATACACATTACTACCTTAACTATTGTTAATTTTTAAAAATTCCTGCCTCACAAGTAATTTCAACACAGCAATACACAAAACAGCAGTTATGATCTTGGCACTGGTCTAACATCACATGCAATTGCCAAACTGCAACAAATGAAGAAAAGAGGGCAAATTCTCATTACATAGTGTGGGCTCAGCCTCCTCAACTCATCACTGGTAGTAGTAAAGTTCTGGGTGTTATTATATATGGAATATATTTAATATATTGGCTGTGCCTCTACTGGCTGGACTCTTCCTGACCATAATGGTCAAAATCCTTGGCTCCTACAACAGCATCCTACAGACTTGTCTTAACCAGATGTATTCTCCATAGGGATGCACTATATTACATAGACAAATCAAAATATATTTATAGTTTTTTACCCTGTATTTCATTTTTTTTTAAAGATTTTATTTATTTATTTGACAGACAGAGGTTACAAGTAGACAGGCAGGCAGAGAGAGAGGAAGGGAAGCAAGCTCCCTGCTGAGCAGAGAGCCCAATGCGGGGCTCAATCCCAGGACCCTGGGATCATGACCTGAGCCGAAGGCAGAGGCTTTAACCCACTGAGCCACCCAGGCGCCCCTTACCCTGTATTTCAATTAAAATTTAAGTCTCTTTCGAATAATACATCAATTAGGTTAAATCTATTTTTTTAAAAAACTCGTTATCAGGAGTTATTAATTAAGAAAAATTGCTACAACGGATCCCGGCGGGCTGTGTGCACAGCCACGTTTGAGTGGTTTACAGTGGGCTTCAGTGCAAGAGCAGAGGAACGTTCTGGGCTGTTGGGCTCAAGTGATCAGTGCCAGGTCTGGGCTGAGGCGTCCTGAGGCGCCATGAGGCATTGGTATTTAAGAGACTATGGCATCTGAAGCCCACAATGTTTAAAAAAAAAAAAAAAAGCCTTTTGTAATAATATTGAGGATCATTCCACTGATCTTCCTAGAAAAGGGATCTCAAATTTTACTAATAAGAGCATGAAGGAGGTTAGTAAAGCTCCCAAACTGTTAGCTGCTTATGTAAATAGAACAGTTGGACAAGCTGTGGAAAACCCAAATAAACTACATCAGGGGATCTACCACAGAAAGAAATTGCATCATCCTTTTCCAAATTCTGGTTGCAGGAAAATAACAGTCCCCTACAAGTGGTGGCTGTGACATGGCAAATAAAGAAAATGAACTGGCTTGTGTAGCCCACCTGCCTGAAAAGGTACGCCATGATCGTTGAACATATTTGGTTAACTCCAGTGCTTCTGGTTCTTCACAGACAGAAAGCCCATCATCAAAACATAGTGGGCTTTTTTCTGAGGTTTCTCAAGACCATGAAACAATGGCACAGGTTTTGTTCAGCAGGAATTTGAGATTGAATGTAGCTGTAACATTCTGAAGAAAGAGGAGTAGATGTGAACTTGTAGTTTATTGGGTGAAGATAGAAGACCTTGGAGCTGTTGTGGACTGCCTTCCTGTGCTCACCAATAGTTTACAGGAAGAAAAACAATACATCTCACTTGGCTGCTGTGTAGATTTGCTGACTTTAGGAAAGCTCCTACTTAAAAGCAAATTTGAAGAATATATAATAGTTGGTTTAAACCAGCTTCAAGCAGTCATAAAAAGGTGGTGGTCAGAACTATCATCCAAAACAGAAATTATACATGATGGAAATATTCAGATTGTAAAACAACAGTTAAGGGGATTATGGGAACAGGAAAACCATCTTACTTTGGTTCCAGGATATACTGGTAATATAGCCAAGGATGTAAGTGCTTATTTATTACAGTTGCATTGACAGACTTCATCTACTAAAGAGAATTTTATTATTCAAAATGTCCCCAGATTAAAATTTCTTAAAAAAAAAAAAAGTCTCATCTGAGAACTGTGAATTGTGAAAAGGAATCAAAACCATTTTCTTTTTTTCTTTAAAAAGCCACATATGAAACCACTAATGAAACCCTAACAATCTACTTCACATTGAAGTAGAAAAATATCCAGAAGGAGCAGCTTCAACTTCAATGAGGTGAAAGAACACTATGAAGATTGCCTGCCTTTGCTGCATTTGGGATTTACATGGTTATTTGGTAACACTGTTTAAGAACTACTGGTGTTGGGGTGCCTGGGTGGCTCACTGGGTTAAGCCTCTGCCTTCTGCTTACATCATAATCTCAGGGTCCTTGGATGGAGGCCCACATCGGGCTGTCTGCCCAACAGGGAGATGCTTCCCCCTCTCTCTCTCTCTGACTGCCTCTCTGCCTGCTTGTGATCTCTGTCTGTCAAATAAATAAATAAAAATCTTTAAATAATAATAATAATAATAAATAAATAAATAAATAAAAGAACTACTGGTCTTAATGCAATCCTGCATAAGAATATAAGTTATACAAAAAAAAAAAAAAGAATATAAGTTATACTATGTCAAAAAGAAGACAGGACTTATTACTAGGAATCACAAAGACTAATCATCGTGACTTTTTTGAAGATTGTGTTTTAGAAGAAAACACTTAAATGTGTGCAGCTAGTTTTTTTTTTTTAATTTATTTATTTGAGAGAGAGAGACAGTAAGAGAGAGCCTGAGAAGGGAGAAGGTCATAGGGAGAAGCAGACTCCCTGCGGAGCTGGGAGCCTGATGCGGAAGTCGATCCTGAACCTCCAGGATCGTGACCTGAGCCGAAGGCAGTGGCTTAACCAACTGAGCCACCCAGGTGCCCCTAGTTTTCTATTTTGAAAAGACTTTGCAAGTTTAACATGTCATAGCAAATAATCAATACTAAAAATTTGTCCACACTGAGACTGTGTATGCAAAATGCTGTAATTATTAATAAGCCAATGTGTATGATACCGATACCTGTTTAAAAAAATTAAAACTGACCATGCTTCTGGCATAATAAAATCATGGATTTAAATCAGCGGTTTCCGCTCATGTAGGATGTGGTTCATAAAACCTATTCCATACCATTTTTAAAACTTGAGAATATTTTTAGGATCTCTGATTTTTTTTTGCCAGAATCATTGTGTCATGTATGTATCTATTATTCCTATATAAAAGAGAAAGGTGAATATGTATTTGTATGAAGCCTTAACTGGAAATGTCCATGGAGTTGACTAATTTATATTCACTTTTTATTACACATAGATTCCTAATACTTTCAGTTCTGTATCATTTAAGCTTTCTTCATTTGAGTAAATTTACTAAATAGTTCTAAAAAAAAATTGCTAAATCAAAGTCTGGCTGTAGGATACTGCTGGGCTATTCTCACATTATTGTAGAATAAAAAGGCATTAGTTCTGTCCGTTTCTTTTAATGTTAAGTTCAGCAGTTACTTATAGAGCTAAGTATTCATCTACCCTATGACAGCCGTTGCACATGCACATATTTACTTAAGAGAAATGAAAAATTATGTCCACAAAAAATATGTGCATATGTCCACAAAAAGACTTGCTCAAACATCTCTTTACATAATAACCCAAAACTGAAAACAATCCAAATGTCCATCAACAGAAGACTAGATAAATAAATTATGGTATATTTACACAATCAAATACTATTCAAATTATTTATTTATTTATTTATTTACTTATTTTATGAGAGAAAGAGTATGCAACGGGGGCAGAGGAGGGGGGAGAGAGAGAGAATCTTAAGCAACACAAGGCTCTATCTCACAGACCTGAGCTGAAATCAAGAGTCAAATACGCAACTGACTGAGCCACCCAAGCTCCCTTCAAATTTTTTAAATTAGCTATTAATGCATATAAAAATATGAATGAATCTTCAAACTTTATACTTAGCAAAAGCAGCCAGATACAGATTATGCCTTACATAATTCCCATTTATATGAAGTTCAAAAGAATTTGAATTTAATCTCTAGTGATTGAAATCGAGCAGTGCTTGCCTATGGGCATTCGAATTGACTAGAAATGAGCACAAGAGAATTTTCTGGAGTGACAGAAATATTAATCACCTCAATTGTTGTCACATGGGGTATACATTTATCAGAATCAACAAATCACACATGGAAGGTCTGTTCATTTCTCCATATTTAAATTTTACCTCAAAAGGACTTTAAGCTTTGGATGTTCCATATTAAATGTAAAAGAAATGAAATATTTTATTCTGGTAAGTGAACATCTTTCAGCCTCTAATCTCAATGAAAAAAATTTTTCTGCTGTATTTGGCTCATTACAAAGGTATTTTTCAGGCAGCCTTTTAAGAGAGAAGGTACCTGGGGAAATTATGTATTGAAGCACTGTGGCTTATTTGAAAAGTCATACAACAGTTTTGTAGATTCATTAAAATTTATAGTAAATAATAGATTCAAGAGTGTTTCATTGTTGGCATAAATCACTAGAAATGATCTGCTGTCATCAAACTTCTCAGCTAGTCATGAAACGGAAATGCATAAGCAAACTATATACATGTTTACTCAACAGTGAAAGCTAAAAGGAACACAGAAGAAAATCAGCATAAGAGAGAAGAAACTCAGAAGGCCTAAAACCTTTAGTTTTATAGAATAATTGAAAGAACTGTTCTCCAAGTGGAAAACAGCTGGTAAAATATAATGAAGACAATATACTAGGAAAATTTATTGTAAACATTCTCGAGAGTTAACAAGCTACACAGTTAAGATAAGAACAAACTCTAAAGGCAAAATACAAGATACTGGGTAGGTCCACATGTGACCCTTTGTTGTATGAAGGAAGCTACTCTAAAGTTAGAATCTGGCCTACCTCCAACTCTACACATAAACACATAAATATAAACATAAACACACACACACACACACACACACACAGAGCTTATTAGGTCTTTCCAGATCCAGACAGGAAATTTAGTGATTGCCTATTAAAAAATGAAAATGGGTATAAAAGGCCCCAACTTTCTAAGCAAGAGAAATAATATTAAGCTTGACAGTATGCTTTGAAACTAATATTTTGCTGCAGTCAAAAAGCACTTCGAATATTATTTGTTATTGATGACCTATATCTGTTGCTAAGGACCAAGTTGATGTTACTTTTTTAAGATTCATCCCTCTGTGTCACTCTGGATATTGACAATGGATATGGAAAAGAAAATAGGCCCCATAGGAGACAATTAGGGCCAGTGGAAAGAAGTTAAGGGACACCAACATTAGTGCAAGATGAGGAAGACAATTCTCACTCTCAAACATAGAATGAGCTGCCATGAATTCACAAGTCAAATCTAACCCATATGACACAACAGGATTGTTGCAAAGGCAGGAAGTGTAGTGGTTAAGAGGATGTTCTTTGGAGTGACAGCGTCCTCTGTTTAAATTTGGCCAAGAAATGGAATTTACAGCTCCAAATGTGGTTGTCTTCATCCTTGTAGCATTCTGGTGTGGATTAAACAAGATGGTATGTGTTGAAGGTCTTACCACAATGTGTGACACTGGTAAGAAGTCAGTAGTGTCATGATCAGAGGGAATGAATTCCTTACCTGAAGGAGGACCAGCAGATGAGGAGATGAGGCTCCACATCTGATATCCAGGCCAATTCCAAGAATACTTGAATCAGTGAAACAATGCCTTGCAGATAAAGTACATATTTTGAAGAGTGATGAGGAAGTGTTTTTTATAGTTTATTAATATTTTATACATCAAAAAATAAAGAGATATGGTTATTTTATTTAATAAAGGGAATTACGTGACATGGTTGTGTTTAAGTATAAGAACTAATCTTCTTGTCTTCAATTCACTGAAAACAGAAGTTTGCCCAAGGTCGTGTTGGACAGAAGTTAATTAGCTAAAGGATGCTAAATATCCAGTTTTCATATAGTCAGACCTATGCAGCCAGTGACAAAGACCAGTATGGCCAGAGGGCTAAGTGGCTTACAGAAAGGACTAAAGAGGCGAAAGGGACCAGAAGGGTTTCATGAGGAGCCAACTTGGCCTCAAGGACACCTCTGCTGAGCTTGCCTTTAGCGTCAGGATGCTCAGTGTAGCCTCTCCTGAAACACAAGGGCAAATGTTTTGCCTGTTCTTGGCTTTGGGTTCTCCATGAGAAAATTGACTTGACAAGACCACTCCCACTGCCTAAGGATGGATTTCATATAACACGCCTAGGGTTGCTAGATTCTATCTTCTTCTCTATTGCACTCTCTCTTCAAACACTCTGTGTTCCAATGCTGTTTCAGTATTTCTGACTACGTTCAGAATCAAATCTTAGTACCACCTCATTTCACTTTTATCAAGGAAGGTATAACTCCAAGCTGAACTGATATGAGGAACCTGAAGTGACAACGAGAAGAGGTAACAGAAATCACATGAGGGTGCCCAGAAAATCCTGTGCCCTCAAATTTAAGAGTAAGAAGGAGAGAGAAATTTAAATTAAATATATGGGATAAGTTCATTCATTCACTCAATAAGAATTTGTTGGGTATTTAAGTACTAGTAAGCCAAGTATTCTTCTGTAGATAGTACATTCTGTAGAATGTAGTATACATCCTAGCTGAGGACAACAGATGATAAATAACAGACATAAATAATTAAACTACATAGAGTATAGAGTAATAAGATACTTTGTGTATGGGGGGGTAAGTAGAATAGGGTGAGGGAGACTGGGACTGGGATGGTCAGATTAGGGTGGTGTTAAGAATGCCAGTCAAGGCAGAACCAATTGAGAAGGGAGAGTTAAACAGACACTTGATCAAATTTCAGTCCTCCATAGTAAATCTTTCACTAAATAGCCAAAAAGAGATGAAAACTATAAGATAGGTGTTTTGTCATAAGAACTGTGGCTATAAATACATATCTATGTATATTTTTTTCTCACAATAAAACAAACCTTTTGTTGTAAGCATTTTGATCTACATGGTCTTTTATGGGTTATATTTTTAATCTGATGTTTTCAACCTGATCTTTTATTAACAATACTTGTTACATCGCGGATTGACCTTCAAATATGAAAGTTTAGTACCAGTTAACATTTGAATTTTAGAAAATCTGCTATGCAGAAGCAGATGACATAAACATTCAGTCTACACACAGAAGTCTACTAGATACTGTGGATACAGCAATCTGAAATACACAGTCAATGACCTCAAAGCCTTCACAATCTAGTACTTTTAATTGTTGATACTTATTAAAGTGCCGTATTTGTTACCACACCAGGCACTAATTCAAGTGTTTTATACATGTTAACTCACCTTGCCTTCAGGACAAGACTGTAGGTTGGTCCTATTATTAGCCCCTTATTTAGATGAGGAAACCAAGGCCCGGAGTAGTTTCAGGGACTTGCTCAAGTCAATAATGCTAGTTAGCAGAACTCTATAGAGTTTGCTCTCCTCCATTCCTCTAAGACGATATAGATCAGTTCACAAATACATTCAAAATCATGATGCTGAGATCTGCCTAAAATGAGGCAGGTGTCAGCTTCTTTCAAGTTCATGTGGCAATTTTCAGGGGAAGACGGCCCTTCATTTTATTTAGCACTCATCCTGCAGCAGACATAGTGAGAGAATTTCAGGCCACCTAACGCTGAAATAAGGAGCATGGCTCCAATGGCATGGGGAAATAAAGAGCCTGCTCTACCACCTCTCGCCAGACCCATGCACCTCGAACGCCCTGATTCCACCACAGGCCAGTTCCCCCAGAAACACTCTGCCATGGGACCACGCTTAAGTCATGGAATTACATCTTGCTGAGTAATATAACTTTCTCTCTTTGCATATTTACCTGACTTTGTACTTGTTAAAACTGTTTTCAGTTTAAATTTCCTGGATATTATGAGTTTTTTATGTATTCAATCAACTATTTCATACAAAGCCAAGGAATTTCCCCCCATACCATTGTTTTAATATTTTTTAATGAGAACTAGTAAAGTAGCTATCAAGTTCAAACAGCTTTAGGGGGGAGAAAAAACACATTAGAATTTGAGTTCTAAGATTACCATATAAACACTACTGATCTGCTCACCAAATAACAAATTAGTACTTTTTTATAATGGCAGAGCAGACCATAATTAAAGATTATTAAGTCGTGGATAAAGAATTTACAGAAATAATAAATTAAAACAGTTTATTACATTGACATTATCTTATTCCTTGTTGCAATCTGCTATTTAAACTGTGTTATTAGTTGCTGCTCCATCGAAGAAAATCTCATATAAAAACAAATTCCAAGTTGCCACATTTGTCATATATATTTGTGTGTTATTCAACACTTGCCATCAGATTGATAAGAGATAAAACTGGAAGCAATATTTTTAAAATAAGCTTCAGAGACTTTTTTTTTAAGAGTGTATCACTTATGTTTTCACAGTAATATCCAATGTGTTTAGGAGTCAGACTTCTGACAACCTGAACCATCTAGAATATATCAATAAATTCAATAAAAGAGGCTGTCCACAGATCAAGTGGTTTGTTCCACAGGTCAGGTGTGTCCTGCAAGCAACTCTCTCAGTGGAGGAAACACGAAAGTATTAGAAGCCAGTGTACTGAGGAGGTAAAACAACCAAACAGAAAGAAAATAAAATAAACTTTAAAAGTCTGGTAAGAGAGGCGCTTGGGTGCCTCAGCCAGTTAAGCATTCAACCCTTGATTTCAGTTCAGGTCATATAATCTCTGGGTCATGATCTCAGGGTTGTGAGACAAACTAAACCATTGCTCTTTGTCGTGATAAACCCAGAATGAATTAATTACCAACTTGCCACCCTTTAATACCAGCAGCTTTAAGATGATCCATCTGCTTAACCGTTTTTAAAGATTTTAGTTTATTTATTCGACAGACAAAGATCACAAGTAAGCAGAGAGGCAGGCAGAGAGAGGAGGACGCAGGCTCCCCTCGGAGCAGAGAGCCCGATTCAGGGCTTGATCCCAGGACCCTGGGATCATGACCTGAGCTGAAAGCAGAGGCTTTAACTCACTGAGCCACCCAGGCACCCCTGCTTAAGCATTTTTAAAATGAAAATTAAAAAGCAAAAGGAACTTCTCCCTCAACCTCCATTCCCTTCCTCAAATTTCTGCAACTTAGCTCTTCTATATCCCTCTTTGACAACAAAGATCTCAGATTGAATGTGCTGAACTGCTCATCGTCCCTACCAGAAATTACTGGACATCCAGAATGGGAACCAGACACAGAGCAGCCAGCAGGAGGAGCAGAGGCTTCCATGAGGCACCCTTGGGACAGACAGTAAGGACAGCTGAGGGCACTTATACCCACATCTCATGTCAGCACTCTGAAGAGGTCTGGGAGAAGGGAGGGATGAAGACAGGTTTAAGAGAGTACATGCTTGTCTCCGTTTTCTATTGCTGCCATAACAAATTACCACAAAGGTGGTGACTTGAAAAAGACACACTGATAACCTTGCAGTTCCATAGGCCAGAGTCTTACACAGATCTCACCAGGCTAAAATCAAGGGGTCATGTTTCCTTCTGTAAACTCTAGGATCTACTTCCTTGCCTTTCCCAGCTTCTAGAGGCTGCCTACAGCCATTGGCTCATGCCCCTTCCTGCATCTTCAGAGCCAGCAAAGGCAGGTCCAATGCTCCCCACATCTCCCTCTTCTACGTGCAAGGACTGCTGTGATGAGGGTGGGTCCACCTAGATGATCCACAACGCTATCCCCATGTCAACTTCAAGTTCCATCAAACATTTATTTATTTATTTACTTACTTACTTATTTATTTTTGCAGTCACATCTACCAAGTTCCTTCTGCCCCCTTACATAACATATTCACAGATTCCAGGAATTAGGATTTGGATGTCTTTGCAGGGAAGGGAAAACTTAATTCTGCCTACCACAGTGCTGTGGGTAGGAGGTGACTTGGCAAGCAGTTATCACTGTTTTCTTCCACTCCTGCTCCCCTCAGTCAGCTTTCCACAGTCAAAGCGCTTGAAAACACTGATCGCATTGTGTCTCTCTTTTACCCAGATTCCTTCAGTGGCTTCTTGATGTTCTGAGTAATACCCATCCTCCTTTTCACAACAAACAAGGGTCTAGATAATTTAGCCCGGGGTATTTGACACTTTTAACACTGGTATCCATAGTAATAGATCCATTATTAAATCATAGCCCGGTATATAAGTGTGTGTACAGTTCCACAAACCAGTGTTCTTCCTCACATTATACTCTGATAATTTAAATTCTGATCCATTCTTCACGTAATTTATTTTTAATGATGCTTGCAACCCACTAGTGACCTGTACCTCTTGGTTCAGAAAACACGCATCTGCCCTGACTTTTCCTCGGACTGTGGCTCCTACATTGTGTCACGCTCTCTCAGACCTAGACACACTCACCTGTTATCTCAGGCCAACCACTGATGTAAATGTTTTCCCTGGAACTTCTCAAGGCCTGCTCCCTCACCTCATCTGGGTTTCTGCTCCATTGACCCCTCTCAAAGAGGCCTCCCCTGACCACCCCATCTTTACTAACCCTTCCTCCACCCCCAGCATCATTTTCTATCTCTTATCTCTAGTTTTTTTACATGATCTATTTTTTAAATTTATATATATACATACATATATATATGTATTAGTTTTTATTTATAACCCTAATTACTGGTTTGCATATTATTTCTGTTTCTTCTCTCCCACTAGAAGGAAAGGTCCAGTAGGACCGTCTTATTCACAATACTAGTGTCTGAATAGGGCTACCTAATTCACCGAAAACACTCAAACATTAGTTATAGAATGAATGAATGAAGTATGAATGAGTGAATAAAGGTAAAGGAATAAAAGTGAAAATTATGAGTGAATAAAACCTAAGACTATATGGGTTAATGTGGGAAATTTTAAGTATTGTTACATTATAATTCATATAATTCACTACAAACATCAGTAATTATCATTTTTTGATGCCACGCCAGACACTATGTGGAGACACAGCTCTGTGAGGCAGTTATTTCTACAGATGGGAAAATTGGGGTTCAGAGAAGTTAGGTTTCTGGTCCAGGAATAATATGGCCATTTTTACAATATTTAACACTTGTCAGGCATTGTTCTAAGGAATTTACATGGGGGCACTATTATTATTGCTATTTTACAGACTGGGAAATTCAGACGTAGGACTTGATCAAAGTCAAACAGCTACTAAGTGGTGGCACCAGAAATCAATGCAGGCAATCTGGAACCAGAATCAGTTCATGACCTACACACTCTTGCTACTCAAAGTGGATAGCGCTAGCAGCAGCAGCAGTAGCACCTGGGGGCTTACACAAAATGCAAAATGTCGTGCCCCATCCCAGGCCTACATTCCACTAAGATCCCCACGTGATTTACAGATACAATAAAGTTGAGAGGCTTTCCTCTAAACCATATTGCTTCTCAGGTAGACAAGTGGAGAGGGACAGAAATAATTTTATGACTGTAGAACAAGCACACAATTAGTATTTAACTGGAAGTATTAAATGTGACTTTATATGAATATAATATAAAGTAAAATAATCTGAAACAAAACAAAAGGAAATTGCAGAACTTCTGGTAAATGACTCTTCACCCCCAAAATATTATTTTCCATTAGGTAAGAAAAAAATTATGAAGTACATTAATAGATTGGAACCATTATATTTTCCTTATTCTTCCATCCAAGTACTAACCAGGCCCGACCCTGCTTAGCTTCCGAGATCAGACGAGATCGGAGGCGTTCAGGGTGGTATGGCCGTAGACTATTTTCCTTATTCTTAACCTCATATTTCAGCTTTAAATCATATCAACTGTCTCCTTGCTATGAACAATAAGTAGTCAAAATTACTCCCTTCTTCCCTTCTACTTGTTTCCCCTACCTCCACATTTATCTGGGCATTTTACTATTTTTCCTCACTAAGATATGTAGCATTCCCATTCTATTGTACCACCATAATCCTCTAGTTATTTAGTCTTAATTCAGTATCCCTTTGGATTCAGTGACCCTTCATGTGCCTTTACCACATGTTCCTCATCTCTGAATAAGGATCCTTATCTCTGATAAGGATGTTGCCTTATCCTTTGTTGGCTGGATCTTTTGTTTTGCTTTGCTTCTTTTTGTCAAGTAGTGCTTTTTCAAAGGAATCATGGGCAACATATTCCATACATTGTTTCATCTTTAAAAATATATACCTGCTGCCTTTATAAATCAAGGAAAACTTGGCCAACTAGATTATTGGGGAGTTACACATTCCTTCAGAACACTGTAGATGCTGCTCCCCTGTCTCCTACCACTGAATGCTGGGAAGAAGTCTGAAGCCATTCCAAGCAGTGACCCCTTATAGGTGCATCACTACTTCACCCGGAAGTACTTCTTTTTAATCTTTGATGTAATTCATAACTTAAGCAGCATGTGGCTTGATCTAGATTGCTATATATATTTTTCCCTGGTAGACTCTTTTCAACATGCTCATTTAGCTTTTTTTTTTTAATTTCAGAATAATCTTATTGTTCAGAACACTTTTTCTCTTCTATCTGATGGTTTCTCTATTTTAGGAGGATAATCTTTTCGGAATCCTTTGCCTACCAGAGAGCACTTTCTAATTGTTTTAGTTTCTTATTTCTTTGTCTTCCCTGCCATTAAAACTCAAGCTTCTCCTTCATGCTTGTGATTGGATTTCAAGCTTTGTCTATTCTGTCACTTCCTATCTGGGGTTTATTCGTTATCTGTAATGGAATTATGTCAGCACTACAATCCCTCCTTCCTTCTAATTCTATTGTTTCACCATAATACCTTAGGGCTTCTGTTTTATCAAATTCAGATCCTTATCAGATTTTTCCAGAGCATGAAGCACACTTAAATAGCATATTCTTCTCTTACTTATGTTATGCTTAATTTCACATTCTCTTCAGCTCTCTTTTACATGGTCTGTTCTAGTTTGTTTGGCTATTTGATAATGGCATCATTGTCCTGCCATTTCTTTTCCCCTGAGCCTCTAGTGATTCAGTGCAGAACTGTCTTTGACACCCCATCCCATCACATCTAGAATCTAGCTTCCCTCCACCTCACCTTCTGCCTTTCTAATCTACAATTTGAGGGCTAGGAGTTTATAATATTTATTTTTATTAATATTTATTTCTGCTGGACAAGCAGGATTGAGGAGTGGAAGAGCGCCCTCAAGCTAAATGCGGTCCTTAGTCGGGGACTAACACTGAGCTCTTGAGAATGTCTTTATAAGAATGGCCGAAGGATGAGTCACAAAACTTTAATTTATTATCCATGCACACATCCACTCTCTGGCGGGTATAGCTTCAATCCCCCACCCAACCCCTACATTGAAGGTTTCCATACCATGCTTTGTTATGAAATAGCCATATTTCTGTAGCCATAGAACTGTACTGGACTGGACTGGAATACCAGGGAATTAGAAGCCCATTCACCTTCGATGTGTTTTCAGTGAAAACTGCCAATAGGCATGCATATAGATGATAACTCAATTTCATCATCTCTCTGAGGTATACGAGGGGTTCCTTGAACTCAGATTGTTTTTCTCAGTAATGTTTATCAATTTGTCTCCTTCTCTCTGAAGCCCACAGCATATCCCAGTGTTAACTGTGGATGCTGTTGCACATTTGCTTGTGTCTTTATACTCAATCTCCATCAAGAACAAGGATTTTATAGTCATAATTTCCTGGGTTCCCATCTCAGCTCTACTGCTTACTCTCTGTGTTATTACAAGCAAGGTAAAGCCTTCCAAATTCTCAGTTCCCTTATCTAAAGTCTGGGGTTGATGATCTCTGTATAGAGTTATTATGGAGATTACAAGGCATATTGTAAGCACTCAGTATATTTATACAGCTTTAATCTTACACATATTCAAAGTATCATGGAGGTACTAAGGAGAAGCATCTTCTTATACATATTCTACTAGGGGCATGCTCTAACAAGGGAGGCTTTCTAGAAAAGGTGACACTTAGCCACATGTTACCAGTTGAAGAAGAGTGAGCCAAGAAGAAGAAGAGAAAGTCAGATAGAGGGGACAAACTCCACTCATTTATTTGTTCAATTTAAGTATTTATTAAACATCATCTCTATGCCAGGCCCTATTCTAGGCTTGGGGGGGGGGGCGGGATAGAGAAGTAAGCAAGAAGACAAAACATACTTTCTACTGGTGGAGATAAACAATGAATAAATAAATGCACACTCTAATGGCAGATGCTGGGAAGCATTAGGAAAATATAAGGTAAAGAGACAGGATAATGGAAAGAAAGGGCTATTTTAGACAGTGTGGTTAGGGATGAGTTCTCTCAGGAAGCAACATTTAAACAGAGGCCAAAATGAAGAAAAGAGTAAAGTTTTGAGGTAAGATACAACGTGAGGGGGGGAAAAACCAAAAGCTTAGCTTTTCAGGACACAACAGTCATTCAGTGTTGCTGGACTGTGAGAGGAAACTAGGGCAAGGTCAGGTATCAGCTATGCTAAGCTAATTGCTCTTTCACCTGTACTGACCAGAAGCCACTGAAAGGTTTTAAGCAAAGGAAGGGAACTGTTTTACTTGTGCTTTAAAAAGACTACTCTAGAAATGGCATGCGGGATAGATTTGAGACCAAGTGGTGAGGCTGGGGAGGAACCTATTTGGAGGCCGGAGAAGAAATAAGAATTTTAAAGTTACTTAGAGGTAAAACAAGGAGGAGTATAGGTAGATGGATTAGCTCAGCATATGAGGTTCCTAGCTCTGAGAACCAGTATTTAGGTTGAGATCTGACAATTCCCAAGGAAGAGAACTGGGGAAAGATGTAGGTCTCAGGAGCTCACTCTGGGTCTGATTGACAGGAGGAAAACAACATGGGGACCAAACAGTAATAAGTAGACCATTAAGACTGCAACTCGAGGAAAATTTAATTCCAAACCCTGCCGGGAGACAAATTAAAGTTATTAATATAAAGCCTGCTCTCTAGCTCTGTCCAGAACTGGAGTAAATCTGAGTTTGTTTCTAAAGACTGTTACTTGATTTTGTTTACACGGAATGAGAAAGGAGCAGGTGGGGAGAAACCAGAAGGAAAAAAAAAAAAAAAAAAACCAGAAGATGACAAAAAGCTTCCTTCAGGACTTTTAAAAATGCATCCCTTAATTGGCATCTAATTTTTATATGCACCATGACATCAGCCTGTCATTTACCCTGGTGACCCAATGATAGATTTTATATTCCTCCCTAAGATGTTCTCCAATTTCTTCCCTGACAACACACTAGTGGAAAGAATGTAGACTCTCGGGTTCAAAAGACCTGACTTCAGTGCTGGCTATGCCATAGATTAGCCACATGACCTAGAAGCCAAGCCACTTCTCCTGTCCACATCCCTGTTTCTTAACTAGGAAAATAAAACACTCAGAGTGACTTCTGAGGATTAATTAATGTAATGAACATGACAGTACCTGGTACAGAGCCTGGCAGACAATAGGTGTTCCATTAATGTTTACTTGATTTAGCTCAAGCTTGGGATGCATGTGGACCAGGGAAGGGAGAGGAGATGAGAATGGATCACAAAAAAAATGTCTTATGTCAAACTAAGGCATTAATGGAGAGTCATCTAAGAATCTTAAGGAAAGAAAGAGATTTTCTTGCAGGGTCCACGTTAGAGCAAGGAAATCAGGAAATAATGATAGTGCAAGTAAGAAACAATGAGCTCAGGGGCACCTGGGTGGCTCAGTGGGTTAAAGCCTCTGCCTTCGGCTCAGGTCATGATCTCAGGGTCCTGGGATGGAGCCCGAGTCAGGCTCTCTGCTCAGCATGGAGCCTGCTTCCTCCTCTTTCTCTGCCTGCCTCTCTGGCTACTTGTGATTTCTGTCTGTCAAATAAATAAATAAAATCTTTATAAAAAAAATTGAGCTCAGCAGTGCAGTGATAAAAAGACTGAAAAGAAAGGGCAATTTCTTTAGTTATTTAGGAAGATGATTAATTAGCAGTGGAACAGAAGAAGAAAAAAGACTCTAGGAGACTCCCAATTTCTGGCCTGAAGTACAGAATCCAGGTCCTATTCAAAAGACAAGGAACACAGGAGTAGCAAGTATAAAAAGGAAGATAAGGAAATCACTTGCTGGGTATTCACTCGTTGAATAATTCCTATGGTTCACCAAATATTTGTGGAATGCCTACAATGTAAGAGCATGAAGCATACAGCAAGGAACATACAGAGATGGTCCTTCCCTTCATGGAGCTTACATTGCAGCAAAGAGTGAACTACATAAAAAGGATTCAAGGACAGTGATCCTTGAAGAGAGAATAGCATATATGAAAGTTTTGAGGATGAAAAAAATACCACCTTTAAGGATGTAAAGGAATTTCAGGCTCAAGTAAGGAGAGTGAGGCACAAAATCAAGATGGAGGCATCTTCTAGATCATATAGGCCCTGGCAGACCATTTTAAGGAGGTGGGTTTATCTTTATAGTTTGTGAAACCATTGATGAATTTTGAACAGTAAGCTGAGATATGGGCAGATTCACATTTGGAAATTACATTCTTGGTGAAATATAGAGAAAGCTTTTTTTTTTTTTTTAAAGATTTTATTTATTTATTTGACAGAGAGATCACAAGCAGGCAGAGAGGCAGGCAGAGAGAGAGGAGGAAGCAGGCTCCCTGCTGAGCAGAGAGCCCGATGCGGGGCTCGATCCCAGGACTCCGAGATCATGACCTGAACCGAAGGCAGCGGCTTAACCCACTGAGCCACCCAGGTGCCCCGAAATGTAGAGAAAGCTTTAAGGACATCCACATATCAGACTAGAAATTCTGAAAAGCCCACTTAGCCACAATACATCCAGTATTAGAAAAAAATAATGTAAACAGATATTTAATGCATTGCTGGGCTAACAGGAAAGAAAAAGAAATCCCCAAATCCCATGAAAAATAACAACGTGCTGAAACCAAAGGTAGGCAAACTGTGAAGCCAGAGCTGCCCTGGGGAATAAATGTTAGTAACACAGAACTAGAGCTTTGGGAACTAATGGCTATGTGGGAGAACAGGAGCTTAAACCTTGGGTCCATTGAAAGTCCACTGAAACCTTGGGTTGAAACTGTAACTTTGGGGTTATCTTCTCTACCAGACAGAAATTATTTGCATCTCTATCAAGTAACTTTTAAATAGCCAATTTTCTACAAATAAACATGAAAGCGGGGGCATTAAGTTTAAAATATCTACACTCAGTGAGAAAGTGAGCTAGAAGAAAATTCATCTGCTTTCAAAGGAAAAGATAAAGAGACCTATTTAACCCAGCTGCAGGTAAAAACCATGACTCTCTACAAATATAGATTGCACATGCATCAAAGATTTACTTAATTGTTAATAAGGGGGCCAGCAGGATGGACCCAGGTAGAATATGATTGCTATGTCAGATACTGGTTAATATCCTACAAGGCAATAAAACTGTAATTCTGGAGTTATCTTTTCTACCACACAGAAATCATTAGCATCTCTACCAAGTAACTCATCTTTATATTTTTTCTATAAATATATAAAATATATATGTAATTTTGTATAAATAAACATGTAACTTCATGGAGTTTGAGCTCCAGTTAACAATAAGTCAAACAAAGTTATGTTCCCCTAGAGCTACACTGTCCAATGTAGGAGCCACTACACACATGTGGCTATATAAATTTAATCTTAAATTAATTGAAATTAAATAAAATTGAGATATCACCTTATACCTGTTAGAGTGGCCAAAACTAATAAGGCAAGACAAATGTTGGAGATGATATGGAGAAAGGGGAACCCTCTTATACTATTGGTGAGAATGCAAGTTGGTACAGCTACTTTGGAAAACAGTGTGGAGATTCCTCAAGAAGTCAAAAATAGAGTTACCCTATGACCCAGCAATTGCACTACTGGGTATTTACCCCAAAGACATAGATGTAGTGAGAAAAGGGCCCAATGTTCATAGCAGCAATGTCCACAATCACCAAACTGTGGAAGGAGCTGAGACGCCCTTCAACAGATGAATGGATAAAGAAGGTGTGGTCCATATATACAATGGGATATTACTCAGCCATCAGAAAGGATGAATACCCAATATTTGCACTGACATGAATGGAACTGGAGGGGATTATGCTAAATGAAATAAATCAAGCAGAGAAAGACAATTATCATATGGTTTCACTTAAGTATGGAACATAAGGAATAGTATGGAGGATATTAGAAGGAAGGAAAAAATGAAGGGGGGGGGAGGGAATCAGAGGGGGAAATGAACCATGAAAGACTATGGACTCCAGGAAACAAACTGAGGGCTTCGGAGGAGAGGGGATCAGGGGGATGGGTTAGCCCAGTGATGGGTATTAAGGAGGGCACGTATTGCATGGAGTACTGGGTGTTACACACAAACAATAAATCATGGAACACTAAATCCAAACTGCAGGTTTCCAAAAGATTCGCTGCAGAAAGTTCTGGGTTGGGTTGCCCTAGAGAACTAAATATCCTTGGGTAGGCTTCATAGACAATGCTCCAGTAGGACATTGAAAGAACATATCATCATCCTTTTATCTTATTTCCAAGTTTTAGATAATTTTCCTTAACAGTGGAAATATTAATAATGACAATTTTGGAGACCCTGAGAATTTATCATTTTATATTTGTTTCAGCTTTCTTTCAGACCTTAATATCACAGCACTCTCAATGTAGGTGGTACCCTAAGCTCAGAAATTAAAGTGACCCCTGGTTGATAGTACACAGTGGGCTCTGGCAAAAACCACATAATTCTTTTCAGAATTTTATTTTTTGAACCACTTTATTGTGGTATTATTAACACAACAAAAAGCTGTACCTATTTAATGTATATAATTTGGTGAGTTTGGGGAAAAGTATACACCCATGAAAACATCACCACAATCTATTTCACAAACACACCTGTCACCTCTAAAAGTTTCCCTCCACCCGCTTTATTTATGGTTGTTATTTTTGTGTGTGTGACAAGAACACTGAACATAAATTTTAAAATATACAATTTCTTAAGGATACAGTAGAGTACTCTTATCTCACTGAAAAGTTTTCCTGTGCACCACTTTATTTTATTCTCTAGTCCAGGGAGATGGTGGAAATCTAATAAAATCCTTGTGCCACTCTTTTGGCATACATTATTTTACCTGAAAATTTATTGATATGAATTTTTTCCATAAAGTTTCCAGGAAGCACAAGGACTTCTGGGCAACATATAAAATTAATGATAATACCTACCATTTGTTACATGATTTATAGTTTGTAAAATGCTTTTAGGAACAGGAGATAGAGCCATTCTCTCTTCTGGGAAAGCTTGATTATCTAGCATCAACTCTTTAGAGAAGTCACACGTGGCCTCCTCTACCTGTTGCCTCTCAGAAGAACTGCCCAATGAATGACCAAGTCAACACCACCTCTTTCCCTTGGATTTCTTGTACAGATTAGCCATTCTGTCTCTTCTCTTTAAAGACCATTTCCTTTTCCATCCATATCTCTCTATTCCAGTATGACAGGAAATAGAGATGAACTCTCTTTCCACAACCTATAAGTTGTGTGACTCCATGCAAGTTACTGACCCTCGGTTTCTTAACCTGGAAAACTCGGAATAGAAACATCTACCTTAGAATTGCTCTGAGGGCCAAAGAACAAAAAGATTTATTCCCACATGAATTTTATGATGTTTTTTGCTCTCCTTACCTCCTTACCATCCCCAACTTATCCAAAAACAGAAAATCCTTGCATGGGATCACCCTTTTACATTCAGGCATATTATTTTTCAGTTTACATATAAACAGAGTTGTTGCCTTTGAGGATTTTTAAATTACTATTTTAATATCTTTTTTGTTATTGTACTAATAATATTATTATACGATAGTTGTAGAACGTGATCTATATGATGGGTATTCTTTGGAATATATTAAGACTTCATTTTGGACTAAGTATCTGGTTAGTATTTATAAACATTTCATTTAAGCTTAGAGAGAATATCATAAGTGTTCTACTTATCTATTGCAGAACAAGTCTATTCATCACCCACTATGACTATGAACTTCTATCAATTAGTTGTATTTCTGTCTGTTTTTAGTTTATTTCTGTCAGTTTTTAGCTTATATATTTATGTATTTTGAAACTATGTCATGAAGTGTACTGTACCTAATAATTACTGCATTGGCTATCCCTCTATATTGGGATAGCTTCCTGGTAAACATTCTCTTTTATCCACAATTATGCCTTTCATTCCTAATATTGTTTTATGAGTTAAAATCTTATTTTGTTTGGGATTAATATTTTTATACCAGGCTTCTTTCAGTTTCTATTTGTCTGATATGTGCTTCTCCCATTCTCTTTACTTTCTGTCAGGCTTTATCTAGGTCTCTTAAAAGGAAGAAAATAATCCTTCCAATCTGAGAATTTTGTCTTTCAGCAGACAAATTGAATCTATTTACACTTATTATGATTATTGCTATTCCTGCCTTTATTTATTTCATCTGATTCTACCTTCTCCCCAATTTGAACTGGATCTCAATCACAAGGAGTTGAGTTAATCACATTTTTTCATTTTACTGCAAATTATCACTAGTTGTATATAATTTTTTTTGTCCCATTTCCCTCCTTCATATATCACCTATCTCCTGTGATTAGTACACATAATTAATAAGCCTAATGTGAGGGGTACCTGGGTGGCTCAGCCAACTAAGTGTCTGTCTTTGGCTCAGGTCATGATCCCAGGGTCCTGGGATGAAGTCCTGTGGCCCATGGGCTCCCTGCTCAGGGGGGAGTCTGCTTCTCCCTCTCCCTCTGCCTCTTTCTCTGCCCCTCCTCCTGCTCATGCTGTCCCTCTCTCTCGCTTAAATATATAAATAAAATCTTTAAAAAAAAATAAGCCTAATGTGATTATAAAATATGTAGCTGTGTTTTGAATAGGTTTACATAAACAGCATCATACACTAACTCTCATTGCATGTTTCACTCAACATTGTTTTTAAGATTTATCTATGTGGCTGTATCTATATCCACTTTTTAAATCCTAAATACTATGTATTTTTTCATAATATGCAACCATTACATTTTACTCAGCCATTCAAGTTTGGGGACCCCAAATGTCCTCCACTTTCCGCTTCCACAAACAACACACAAAGAACATTTTCATGTGTGTCCTCTTATAAACTAGAGCAAGAATTTGTGTTAGCCTGTTAATCTGTGTTAGCCACTTATCTAGTTTTTACAATTTGATTGAGATAAAATAATATCTTATTATTGTCTTCTTTTATAATTCCCTGATTATTAGTGATTTTGAGCATTCACTTTTTACATATTTATGGCCATTCAGAATTCTTCTGTGAGTGGCTTATTGATGTATGCTGCCTATTTTTCTGCTGCAGTTCCCATATTTTCTCATTGGTTTGAATTTTTTATACGTTCTAGATATTAACTTCTTGATAATTTTAGACATTTTTTTTCAGTTTTCCATCTGTATAAATTTTGTCTTTTTTTACAGTCTTTTGTCTGCATAATTTTGTCTATACTGTCCTTAGTGGAACACTCTATCAATCGATCTTACAGGGTTTTTGCTTTCAGGAGCTTTCCAAAAAGGTCTTTTGAGCCCTAGACTAGCAGAAATATTCCCTTACATTTTCACCTATTAGTTCTAAAGTTCTACCTATACTTTTACCTATAGTTCTTTAAGCCATCCACAGTGCAAGGACCCAGCTTTACCTCTTTCCTGTGGTGTACTAGAATAATTTTCCCACATCTACAAAACAAATGAAAACCTCGCTGGAATTCTGACTAGGGCTGTGCTGCATGTACAGAATAATTTGAGGAAAACTGACATCTTTGTGACAGTAGGCTAAACTCTCCTTGAACATGCTCTCTCTCCTCATTTATTGAAGTCTCCTTTTATGTCCTTTAATACAACCTGAATGTCTTCTCCATAAAAATTTTCTGCATATTTTTATAAGTTCTTAAATATTTCATCAACTCAGTTGCTACTGTAAATAGTAGTATATTTTCTCTTATATTTTATTTTATACTTATCTCTGGTATATGACAAATTTGCTAAACTCTACTTTTGTTATAATAGATTTCTGTTGGTTGTGTTGGTTTTCTAGGTATACAGTTAAATCAACTGTAGATAAAGACAGGTGTTTCTTTTTCCTTATACTTTTACATCTCTTATGCCCTCTTATCATATAATTTTGGTCAGAATATCCACTACAATAATAAACACTGGTGATCTTAAAGAGCACAGATTCGGGGCACCTGGGTGGCTCAGTGTGTTAAAGCCTCTGCCAGTGTCCTGGGATCGAGCCCCGAATCGGGCTCTCTGCTCTGCAGGGAGCCTGCTTCCACCTCTCTCTCTGTCTGCCTCTCTGCCTACTTGTGATCTCTGTCTGTCAAATAAATAAATAAAATCTTAAAAAAAAAAAAAGAGCACAGATTCTTTGTCACTAATTTAATGGAACTGTATATAAAATTTTTCCATCACTGTAACTGGTGTCAGATATATAGACTTTATAAGTTAAAGAAGTTTCTTTCCATCCCAGTTTACCTGGAATAGTGTTGTTTTTTTTTTAACCTGGAATAGTTTTAATTATAAAGTTGAACTTTATCAAAACCCCTTTTCTTCATCTATTGAGATAATCGTGATTATTCAGTCAGTATATAAGGGGAGAAGTTTGCATTAACTGATTTTCTGAGTTTGGAGCATCTTACACTACTCAGATAAATTCTACTAATCCCACATAAATTCTAATTTATTGGAAAATTTAGGTAAAAAGTATTTTGTTTAGGATCTGTCACTAGTGATCATAAATAAAATGGGTATTATTTTTATTGTGTAATTATTAAATATTAAATATTAAAGCTTTACTAGGTTCAAGAAATGTAGTGAGCAGCTTTTCTTCTTTTTCTAGTGATAAGTTGAATAAACTAGGATTAGCAACTCTTTGAAAGTCTGGTAAAATTTATCCATGTAACCATCTGATCCCTTTGTTTTGATTTTTTTTCTTCTTTCTTTCCTATCATTGTCTGACAAAATTTCTTTTTTTTAAGATTTTATTTATTTATTTGAGAGAGATGGAAGGAGAAATAAATAGCATGAGAGGGAAGAGGTCAGAGGGAGATGCAGACTCCCACTATGCAGGGAGCCCAATGTGGGACTTGATCCGGTGACTCCAGGATCATGACTTGCACCAAAGGCAGTTGCTTAAGCAACTGAGCCACCCAGGCACCCAGAATTTCTTAATGTCCTCTTCTCCTGCTACAGCTTTGATGACTTGATTCCCTTCTACATTTTTTAGTTATTACCTTCACATTTTGAACATGCATATATGACTTAACAAAGTCTGAAATTAATATTTATGTCATCCTCCTAAATAATTAGACTCCATTCTTCCTTGGCACCAAACTCTCATTTTCCACAATATTACTGCGGCATGTTTTGCCTCCACTTTAAGGTCACTCAAATCAATTTTATTTTTATTGTCAGTGTTTATTCAAATTTACCAATATGTTCAGCAATACCTTACCTCACCGCTGCTTTTTATTCTAACTCTCTCCTTCCTCCGTCTTGAAGTACATTCCTTTTTAGTTCTTTAGAGCAAAGGTCTTTAAATATTCTGTTTGTATTAATCTGAAAATGTCTATATTTCACTTTAACTCTTGAATTATAGTTTAACTTGGTATAGAATTCCAAGTTAACAGATTTTCTTTCAAAACCTTCAAACTATTATTCCACTTTCCTACGTAGTATACTGTTGATCATCAGCAACCAATTAGCCTTTCCTCTCTGGTCACTTTTATAGTTTTGTCTATGCCTTAAGGGATTCTGCAGTGCTCACCATAGGATATGTATATGTAAATGCATTTCATATTCTTTAGAACCTGAGTGCTTCTTCGATGTGGGGGTTGATATAGTTCTTCAGTTCTTTTTTTTTTTTTAAAGATTTTATTTATTTGACAGACACAGATTACAAGTAGGCAGAGAGGCAGGCAGAGAGAGAGGGAGAAGCAGGCTCCCTGCTGAGCAGAGAGCCCGATGCAGGGCTCAATCCCAGGACCCTGAGATCATGACCTGAGCCGAAGGCACTGAGCCCCCCAGGTGCCCCCCACTGAACCCCCCAGGTGCCCCATCTTCAGTTCTTTAAAAAAAAGAAAGGTCAGGAATTATACTGTAAGTCATTAAAAAGCCCTATCTCTTTATTTTCACTATTAGGTTTATGTTGGACCTTCTCATTCTCTCCTCCAGGTTTCTCAGCCATCTTTCCATACTTTGTCTTTCTATCATTTTTCTCTTCTGAGTCAGAGCACTAGGTGACTTCCTCAGGTGCATCTTCCACTTCACGAATCATCTCTTTCCTGTACCTAACAGCCTATTTAAGACATGTATTAAGTTTATAATTTTAAAGATTTATTTATTTATTTTGAGAGAGAGAGGGTGTGAGCAGGAGTGGGGCCAGAGGAAGAGGGAAAGAGAGGATCTCAAGCAGACTCCCCGAGCATGGAGCCCAACACTGGGCTCGATCTCACAACCCTGAGATCATGACCTGAGCCGAAATCAAGAGTTGGACACTTAACCAACTAAGCCACCCAGGTGCCCTTCAAGTTCATAATTTTAATCACTACTTTTTTATTTTCAGAAGTTCTACTTTACTTTTTTCAAATCTACATATTCTTTTTCTATACCATCAGTTCATTTACTTTGGTTTCTATTCCTTCATTAAGCTTTATAAGCCCTTTAAATATACTTAGTGTCTAAAATCTTCCAGATCGTTCTACTTCCTCTACTTAATGGAGTACTAATTCTCCTGTATCTTGCATCAGTTAATTTTCTCTCATGATGCCTAATTTTCTCACATAATTTATAATTTTCATTATGAGCTCATTTTCAATGATGGTGGTATTTTCCAAGATGTCTCAAGGACGCTGTATGGAATTATCCATATAGAGTGCTTTAACATTTGCTACTCTGAGGACTTCAAAAGTATCGGAACCAGTTTTATTAATAATTTAATTATTAATTAATTTAATTAATAATTTAATAAAATTCTAACTCCAGTACTAAATAGTAAAGTAAGTTAAATTTGGGGCTTTGATTTCTTATAACTGACTTCTTTACCTCACAGTCCCTGGCACCCAGGAAATGTCCTTGCTTCTTCCTTTATTTTCTCCAGTCTCCTTGGATTGGGTAGCTATCCAGGCCTCCATGCTTTATGCAAGAGCCCCCTCCAATTCTTTGCAGCCTAAATCCATATATCCTGCTCTTCTGTGGCTCTGGCTCTAAGTTCTCTATTTTGCACTTAGTTATTTCATTTTTTTAAGCTTAGCATTTATTATTATGTTCTTATTGCTGTCATTGTGATCTAGCAGGTATCTGTGCTTGTAGCATTAGGGATACCAGTCTACACCAGTTTAATCCACTTTGGTGCTAGAAGTTTCCATTTGGATGCCCTGTTATGTGCAAGAGTTCAGATTCTTTCCTAGTTCTCTTTTCCTCTTAGTTCTCAAATCCAGTCTGATTTGAAATACCTCACTCACTCATTCCCACCGCTTACTCATCTAATTTAAAGGCATGCTTGGAGAAAAGCAAAGCCAGGCAGTCCCAGTGTTCTCTGAATTCTTCAATCTGAATTTCTATATAATCTTGGACTCTAGGTTTTTCCATTCCTTTAAGAAACTAATGTCATACAAAAGAAGTGACTGCTCTTATTTATGCAGAAATATATCTTCCTTGGCTCACCCAGTAATACCTGCATTAGGTCTTATGCATAATTATTGGATAATTCCATTTTTCTTTCCTGAGGTTGCCTGCCTAATTAAGAGCACTTCAAGATGTAGAATACAGGTCTTTATGCAAGAGCCCCTCCAATTCTGAGTCTTGTGCAAGAGCCCCCTCCTTTTTTCTTTTTTCTTTCCTATCATTGTCTGACAAATTTTCTTTTTTTGTGCTTTACAGCACAAAAAGAATACAGGTGATGTGTTTTACAGAGGGCCCAATTAAATGACTGGTGAATGTGCTTTACAGGTGATGTGCTTTACAGATGGCCCAATTAAATAACTGCTTTTTGCTATTTCATTACAAACACAATCAGAAATAAAAATGAGGATCTAAAGTATGATTCCTTTTGGTCAATAGAAGGTAACTTCCCATGCAAAATAATATGGAGTAGTCCCCACTTATCTGGAGGGGATACATTCCAAGATTCCTAGTGGAAGCCTGAAACTCCAGAGAGTTCTGAACACCATATGTTTTTTCCTGTACATACATACCTATGATAAAGTTTAATTTTAAAATTAGGCACAGTAAGAGATTACCAATAATAACTCATAATAAAATAGAACAATTATAACCATATATTGGAATAAAAGTTATGTGAATGTGGTCTCTCTCTCTCTCAAATTGTCTTACTGCATTGCACTTCCCTTTCATGTGAGATGATAAAGTGCCTATATCAGAACACAAAGGGAGGTGAACGACATAGGCATTGTGATGTAGTGTTAAACTACTACTGACCTTCTGATGTTACAGCAGAAGGAGGACCAGCTGCTTTCAGACTATGTCTAATGACAGAAAGCGAACCCATGGATAAGGGGAACTATTGTATTCAAAGTATTTGCAACTCAACGTAGGTCCTTTTTGGATATTATTATTTCCAATAAGTGAGCAATAATTTTATGTTACATTGCTATATATTTTATCTGGTTACATATGTAATATATAACACCTCATTTTGAAAGTTGTATTCTACCCAACTACAAAAGTGGGGCTGTTAACTAATAAGATAGGTAAGAAAAAAGATGGAATAAACAGATTACTCTATAAAACTAGGTCTGCTTCTCTTTAGGATGGTAGTGGAAGACTGCATTTCCATAAAACATCCAGTGTTTTTATCTGCTATTTATTCACTCATCTCTAGCCTTCCCACTGTTTCGGTAAGGTCATTTTTTTTTTTAAGATTTTATTTATTTATTTATTTGACAGAGAGAAATCACAAGTAGGCAGAGAGGCAGGCAGAGAGAGAGGAGGAAGCAGGCTCCCTGCTGATCCCTGCTGAGCAGAAAGCCCGATGTGGGGCTCGAACCCAGGACCTGGGATCATGACCTGAGCCGAAGGCAGCGGCTTAACCCACTGAGCCACCCAGGCGCCCTCGGTAAGGTCATTTTTTAACAAATAACATAAATAAAGTGGAATCATCTTCTCCAAATAAATAATACCTATGTATTATGATAAGACCAAGTATTATATTCACGAATAAACTCTTTTCTTTAAAAAAAAAATCAGACATCTTTTTTGTGTTCTTTAGCATTCTTTACCTCCTATTTTCATTCATCAATATAGAAAGTGCAAGGTTGCACAGGAATTCTCAAACTTCCTTACTTTGTAAGTGATTAGTGTCTCACATAAAGATTGTCCCCACTCCATTGGGGAGGGTATGTGCTATGGTGAGTGCTGTGAAGTGTGTAAACCTGGCGATTCACAGACCTGTACCCCTGGGGATAAAAATATATTGTATGTTTATAAAAAATTTAAAAAAAATTTAAAAAGATTGTCCCCACTCACATGTCCTTCTGTCTGACCACCTTTTAGTAAGAATGTCAAGTGCCCAGTTAGTATAAAACCTATTATGCCAACAAAGACTTCTAACAGCAGCCCTTGGCTTATGCTTTGTTCCAGCTAAAGTAGAAAAGGGACTAAATTCAAAGGCATAGTCAGATTCATTCTGTGGGGTGGCATGGAAAAAGAAGAAAATCGGGTATGTCTCTATCCTTCCACTCTGCTCTGTCGCCTCTCTCCACTCCATCTCCATAGGCTCTGTCTTCTCTTCTGTGACTGCAGATCTATTCATGGTGACTGGAAGGATTAAAGATGGATTGACTTTTGGCTCTGTACATGTCCCTCATTTATAAACTTTTAATGTTTACAAAGAAAAAGCAGATTCTTTAACTAAACACAGCAGAAATTATACTGCTCCAATAAAACCCTGTCGTTCAATTATTCAATCTTTATGGTCTTTCCAGAATAGTTGCTGCTCATATATATTTTCTAGTGGCAAAGAAATTCTCACTGTTGATTTAGCAGGTGAAAAGGATGACAGCTATTATAAATAACAGAGAAATCTTACATCCTGGATCAACATACAAGATAATAGAAACTCCTCATTTGAGCAACATGCCAGAATTCAACATCCAAGTGATTTTTTATCTCCTTCAAAGCAGTCAGCTCTGAATATATCCTCACTTAGTCTCACAGGTAATGCTGCATTTGCTCAGAACATTCTGGAGCCTCTCAAGGGGTGCCTGGGTGGCTCAGCCATTTAAGCGGTTGACTCTTGATTTCAGCTCAGGTCATGATCTCAGGGTCCTAGGATCAAGCCCTGCCTTGTGTTGGGCTTCCCACTGACTGAGGAGTCAGGATTCTCCCTCTCCCTCTGTCCCCCACCCACCTTGCACGCACTCGCATGCTCGCTCTAAAATGAATAAATAAATCTTTCTTTAAAAAACATTCTGGGGGTGGGGCAGGTCATGATCGCAGGGTCCTGGGATCGAGCCCTGCATCGGGCTCTCTGCTCAGCAGGGAGCCTGCTTTGCTTCCCTTCCTCTCTCTCTGCCTGCCTCTCTGCCTACTCGTGATCTCTCTCTGTCAAATAAATAAATAAAACCTTTAAAAAAAAAAAAAAAAAAACATTCTGGGGCCTCTCTTTCAGAACTGCCTTGAGGGCTTGGCACATGGTGCCTTGAAAAGCCTCTGTGGCAGCAAATCAGCATCATGGAAGAGTTGTTCTTATTTTATTTTGTTTTCAAGATAGAAAGATTACTTGGAGCCAACTGAAATAGGTGTTCAAGTTGAATTATACAGTTGGGTTTGCACAAATACCAAGTAGTAAGACTGAGAGGTAATAGGGGCAGTTTCCTCATGTACCTTATAAACTGATCCTGAAGATACGATGAATCTAAAAATTAGTTGAGAAAACAGCAGCCTCATAGCAACAAAAACAAATTCTTTCATAGCAACCCCTATAAAGGGCAACACTCCCCTCATTTAATTAGTTTAAGCACTATTGCATTTCTTGTGTGACATCGCTTTTTGTCTATGACTCCTATCTTCATTCTCCTTAAAAATATTTTAAAAGATTTGCTGAAGATATTTTTATGTTCAAGTTATATCTGGTTTTGTTTTTTTTTTTAAGATTTGTTTTCGAAATTATGCTTGGGTACTATTCAAAGAAGGTAAATGTTTTCTGGGGGAAATGCTAGCATGTAATCATTCGAGTTTTATTGGCTTCAGAGTAGGTTTTCTTGGTCACATAAATCATGCAAACATTTGTGAATATTCCCTTTCTTGTGACACAGAGATGGCGGGAAATAACAGGAGATGCCATGGACTTGGAATTAAGGGGGGTCACTTCTAGTCTTGGCTGATCTTTTGGGTAAGTGACTTGATAAGGATTGGTCCATTTTTCCATCAGTGATGCTTATTAGCCTCTGAGGATTTGGGGAATTCAGTGAAGTGACTTTTGAAGGCCCTATGGAATGAAGTTGTGGCAGGAGACAGAGCCCTAGAGGTCAAAATGGTGAAATCCAAAACTACTGTTGTGAACCGATCTAGAGTTTAGCTCCCTTTTAGCCACTGACCCGTTCACTGCATATTGGCCTTGTGGAAAATGCTGGACGAGCACAAGCACTGTCAGAACACCTGGCTCAAAGGATCACAACAGAAAGCCAGAAAACTGGAAGCACAAGTTTTCTAGAATTGTGATTATCATCAGTGACCATAGTAAACACAGCCACAGGAGACACCAGCTACTAAGTGAAGAGAGAAACTATACATATGACATAGTACATAGCTTAATTTATCTACATATGCATTTTTTAAATCTGGAAAGATATATATACATATATATACACATGTACGTGTATATATATATATATAATCTCACAAGGAAAAGAGGCCATCTGTGAGATGGAATTTTTTTCTTCTTTTTTTGCTTATCTGTATTTTCTAATTTTTCTAAAATGAACACATGGGAATATGAATAACTTCGATTCTCATAAAAATAAAACAGTCAGTGTAAGTAGGATCACTGTGCAAAAGTGACACCAGAACACAGGTCTGTTACCACTCTCCACCCTCCTTCATGCATGGCACAAATTCAAGAAAACTATGGATTATCTTGCTTAGCAAAATTTTCAAATCAGTCTGTTGTCCATATAAAAACTGATTAAAAGACGCATCCATTACACTGAATTGAAAGTCATTTCTCTCCGTGCAACTGGAAAAACAGTGTAAATAAGACACACAGCCAGCATTGCTCTCATCATTTATGTCTGTCTGAGCTAATTAAAAATAGTCTTTTTCAACTGCTTTATACTCAGAAAAATTAAGGTTCTTGTTTGTTCTCTTTGTACTACCCAGAAGAAGCATGCATATGAAGGTTGCCAACCTGAAAATACAGTGCATTTAAATCTTAGAAACGGGAACTACATTATTTTCTCATTTTTCCATCTTTATTGCCGTTCTTCAATGCCAAAATGTTCTTTGGAGAGCACATAGAATGAAAGACCACATCCATTTTCAATAACTTACAGGAGAGGGTCACTCTCAAGGAGCTTTTGCAAAGGGCACAGTGGAAGAGAAACACTTTTGAGTGAATTACCATGAAAAAACAGTAGTATGTGACAACTTCTGTTTGACAGTTTTTCACTAAAAACTTATAAGGTATCCATGTTATTTCTCAAGGTATTCATTTTCTTCAAATTAGACATTGGTTCAAATACTCTTTTTAAATGGCATTGCTTGCAGGCATGCTTTTTCTCGGGGGAAAAAATACCACCAAAGTATAGTCTGGCATTATCATTGGCTTAATCGTGTCCATTAGCTTTACATTCCAGAATTTAATGAAAAGAATTTTAGAAAACTTTCAAATCAGCATGGTGAGTGAGGAGGTGGGAGGGTGGGTGGAGGATGGGGTGAATATATGATGCATGCTGCTTCTGGATACTATTTTAGCAGATTTTCCAAAAGAAGTTATTTTAGCTCATTCTTAGCTTTCAAGTCATCATTTGGAAAATATATGCTGCCTTTGAATGGAACACAGAATTTCAGAGTAATATATAACTCCTTCTATTAGAGAAAAATAAGAAATCTTGGTTTCTGCAAATATTTGGAAAACTGGTGTTTTTAGGCTACTAAGTCCAAGAGATCCTGCTCAAGGTCGCCGTGGTAGGCAGAATTTTGGCCCCATGATCTTTGCTCCCTGGTTTTACTCCTATGAATCACTGTTACATAATGACATGGCAGATGTACTTAAGGTTACTAATCAATTGACCTTAAACTAGGAAGATTATCCTGGAGTATCCACTGAGCTTAAGCTAATCAAATGAGCCCTTAAAAAGCAGAATCCTTCATCTGGCTGGTAGCAAAAGTACTTAATGATTCAAAGAATGAAAAGGATTTGATAGACCCTTTTTTATTTGAAAATGAAAGGGGTCATGTGTTTAGTAAATAAGAACCTTAGTTTCCAGTAGAACAGGAGAAAACTCTCAGGAAGAGAAGCAGGAAATCATAGGCATGTCAGGTAGGAACCTGCCAGTGTGCCCAAGAATTATTCCACTCCATCTGCATGTGAACTCAGAGATGAACCAAAAGAATATGGGTTGGGACATCAACAGAATCTGCTACCCTTAGGATTCAACAAGACTTCCAATCAACAAAATAGCCTGGATCTTGGGCAAATTTTCCCTATTAGTGTGAGCAATAAATGGTTGAGCAAATCCTTTATATATGACAGTCTTGTTGACCAAGGTCTAGGGGATCTGGAACACTCTTATGGGGCTCAACTAGGGCTGGACTTAAGACTTCAAGCATTAAATTTGAATTTAAATTTAAATTGTATTTGGAAATTACATTCCTATTCTGCACAGGTCAGGAAGGAAGCCCTTCAGCTACTTCCTGTCTAGTAGTCTCTCCTCTGCCTGACAGCTGTTTACATCTGGGTCATTAGCAAGTTGGGCAGGGCTCACACCTGGCACTCACTCCCTACAGTGGAAGAGCAAAAGCAGTTATATGTTATCCTCCAAAGTTTTGTCAGCATGTCTGTTCCCCACCCAGTCCTGAGAAGAGCTTTAGCACCATCACAATGTCCTCACAGACATGGAAAGCCATGTTGGCAGCAGAGACCAGAAGCAAGGAGATATAGCAGGGCAATACCCCAGGACAGGGCCAAAAAGCCTAATAGTCCTTCCCCCTAGACTTCCAATCTTCAGCTCCCCAGCCTCGAATCAAAAAGATGAGATACAGAAAGGAAAGAACTCAAGAAGGAAGGAAAAACAAGGAAAGGCATAATTAGACGTTATATGGCTTCTGATGGAAGAACACACCACCACTTATGAAGGAGTCTGGCTAAAAAATTGAACCTGAGTTCAATCAAGACTCTAGTTTTAACTACCAATGTACAAGAAATGTAGAGGACAGAGTAACATGTTAAATGCCACTGCAGGAATGAATGAAAATCCAGACTGTGGGAAACTGCACAGAGCGAATCACCAGGTATCAACAAATAAAGAGAAACCTATAGATTAAAAAAGACCTAAAAGATATATCAATTAATTGCAATGTGTGGGTCTAACTCAAAGAATAAGGATGACTTTAATCTTTATTCAAACTATTAAAAATTATGAGTTTATGAAAAAGGAAATGTGAATACTGACCAAATATTATGATGTTATGAATAGTATTATATTTTTAATTACTTGAAAAAGAAATAAGAACCTTAGTCCTTACAACAGCAACTAAACTGAACTGAATTCAGTTTGGAAGTGGAATCTTTCCAAGAGCCTACAGATAAGAGCATTGCCAACATCTTGATTTCCATTTCATGAGTCCATGAGTAGAGGATGCTTCTAAGTCACACTTTACATAAACTTCTGACCCAAAGATCTATGAGATAACAAATGGGTGCTATTCTAAACTATTATTTATAGGAATCTGCTATAGCATCAATACAGAAGGAACATGGTGACAAAATGAACAAGGGGTCAAGTCAGTCACCTGGGTCAGCCCTAGGCTGTCTGTCTCTCAATCCCATACTCTCAGACAACATACCACACCGTTAATCACCCTCCCCGCCAGATGGGTCAGCATACACCACCAACCCCTTCCCTGCCACAGGTGCCTCTCTCAGCCAGGGCTACTGCCCCCTCTTATGTGGCGAAGGGCATGGTGCAGCTGATGGTCCCACACCGCAGGCACAGCACATGCTCATGAGCCTTCACACACTGCCTTCAACCACCACAGCAGCCCCAGTGTCCTGGGTGTTCAACTGCACCAGCTGCGCCTTTGGTAGGCAGCTTCCACCGCAACTGGGAATATCCTGGACTCTCCACTGAACCCAGTTTGGGGGCTTGTAGCATCTCCATTTCAATCTGTGTAACACAGCAGAAAGAATATGGGCTCGGCCATCCTGCTGCCAGGGTTCAAATATGGACTCCATCCTTTATAGCTATGTGACCTGGGCAACTTGCTCGAGATGTCTGAACCTGTGTTTCCATTGGTAAAAGGGAGGTAGAAATTGCTCTGCCTCAAAGACTGTGGGAAGCTTTAAATGAGATATTCCTATGATGCTTAGTGTAGTTACTGACATGAAATAAATGCACAGTTATGTTACTTATTGTTATTTTCTTTCTACCACTCATTCGGAATTATGCCCCGCTGTCTGTTCCTACCTATTCAATTAGTTCATGCAGTGAAAATGCACAATCTCTTTTTACCTTAGAATGTGTTTCAGCTATCCTTGGATTTAATGATACCCAACCTTACTAGATTTTAAGAAACACCTAAAGTATTTATTAAAAGTACAAATTCGGGGGTGCCTGGGTGGCTCAGTGGGTTAAAGCCTTTGCCTTCGGCTCAGGTCATGATCCCAGGGTCCTGGGATAGAGCCCCACATCTGTGGAACAGAGAGCCTGCTTCCTCCTCTCTCTCCCTGCCTGCCTCTCTGCCTACTTGTGAGCTCTCTCTGTCAAATAAATAAATAAAATCTTTAAAAAATAATAATAATAAATAAATAAATAAATAAATAAAAGTACAAATTCACAGGCTCTTAACTCCAAAACTTCTGTTTCAGGCAGACTGGGATAGGAAGTCAGGATAGCTCCAGAAATCTACATTTTTATCAAGGACCTCAGATAATTATGAACTGCTCTAGTCAGGGAGTAGGATCTATGTAATCCTGGGTGGTTGTAGTCACTGATAATGGTAGTGGAGGGACCCATGAGCCAGGATACCCAAAAAAGCTGGGAATCTTCTGGTGCCACCACAGTCACTGTCACAGGATACCAAGATCTCACAAGGAGAAGTTATGAGCATTCCCCAGCTAATGGCAAAGTTTACAACAGCAAATACACTGGCCCTTAAGAAAGTGCTCTCTCCACCCCACTCTCTATCATTCAATGTCACTGGCTAAGAACAATCCCAAAAAAGAAGAACAAAACTGGAGGTATTACAATCCCAGGTTTCAAGATATACTACAAAGCTGTAGTAATCAAGACAGTATAGTACTGGCATAAAAACAGACACAGATCAACAGAACACAATAGAGAGCCCAGGAATAAACCCATGATTTAGGTCAATTAGTCTATGACAAATAAAGCAAGAATATGCAATGGGGAAAAGACATTCTCTTCAACAAAGGGTGCTGGACAGCTACACACAAAAGAATGAAACTAGACCATTTTCTTACACCATACACAAAAATAAACTCAAAATGGATTAAAGGAATAAACGTGAGACCTGAAATCACAAAATTCCTAGACGGAAACATAGGCAAGAGCTCTTTGATGCCAACCGTAGAAACATTTTTCTAGATATGTTTCCTAAGGCAAGGGAAACAAAAGCAAAACTAAACTGTTGAGACTACACCAAAATAAAAAGCTTTCCACAGCAAAGGAAACAATCAATAAAACAAAAAGCCAGCCTACTAAATGTAAAGGACATTTGCAAATGACATATCTGGTAAGAGGTTAGTATCTAAAATATATAAAGAACTCATACAACTCAACACACACACAAAAAAATCCAATTAAAAATGGACAGAGTACCTGATTAGACATTTTTATCAAAGAAGATAAAATTTGTGTATCAAAGAAGATACACAAATGACCAACAAAAGATGCTCAACATCACTCATAATCAGGGAAATGCAAATCAAAACCACAATGAGATATCACCTCACACCTGTGAGAATGGCTAAAATAAAAAACAGAACAAATAAACAGTGTTGGTGAGGATGTGGAGAAAAAGAACCCTCATGCACAGTTGGTGGGAATGCAAGCTGGTGCAGCCACTGTGGAAAACAGTGGAGTTTCCTCAAAAAATTAAAAATAGAGAGGCACCTGGGTAGCTCAGTTAGTTAAGCATATGTCTTCAGCTCAGGTCATGATCTCAGGGTACTGGGCTCAAGCTCCATACTGGGCTCTCTGCCCAGTGGAGAGTCTGCTTCTTCCCAATTTCTATGATCGCTCTCGCTTTTGCTCTCTCTCAAATAAATAAAATCTTTAAAAATAAATATATAAAATTAAAAAATAAAAATAAAAATGGAATTATTATATGACCCAGAAATCCTGGTACTGGATATTTACCTAAAGAAAACGTAAACAGGGGCGCCTGGGTGGCTCAGTGGGTTAAATCCTCTGCCTTCGGCTCAGGTCATGATCCCCTGCTTCCTCCCCTCTCTCTCTCTGCCTGCCTCTCTGCCTACTTGTGATCTCTCTCTCTGTCAAATAAATAAAATCTTTAAAAACAAAAACATAAAAAAAAAAGAAAACAAAAACACCAATTTGAAAAGGCATATGCACCCCTCTGTTTATTGCAGTACGATTTATAATAGCCAAGCTATGGAAGCAACCCAAGGATCCATCAAGAGATGAACAGATAAAGAGGATGTGGTATATATATACCTATACACGCAAAGGAATATCGGCCGTAAAAAAGAATGAAATCATGCCATTTGCAATAACATGGATAGATCTAGAGGGTATAGTGCTAAGTGAAATAAGTCAGAGGAAGGCAAATACTGTATGATTCCACAAATATGTAGAATTTAAGAAACAAAACAAAGAAAAAGAGACAAACAAACAAACACAGACTCTTAAAAACAGAGAACAAACCGGTGGTTGCCAGAGGGGAAGTGGGTGGGGGTAGGTGAAGGAGGTGAAGGGGATATTAAGAGCTTGGGGAGCACTGAGTAATGGATAGATAATGGCTGAATCACGATGTTGTACGCTTGAAACTAATACCACACTATATGTTAATGACACTTGAATTCTTTTAAAAATTAATTTTAAGAAAAACAAAGTGGCTGGCTCAGGTTAGCACTATTTTGGAAAGGGACAGGATGAGCGATCACGCCAGCCTGTGCTAGAGCGTGAAAGAACAAAGCACCAGCCGTGCTAACAGGGCCTGGCATGAAGTAAACACTCAATCAATGACTGTTGGTTTATGTAAATCTTGACCAAATGTGTATAACTTAGTGAGTGACAGGCTAGAGACGCTGCCTTACCCATCTGCTATCTATGGCATTTTCTGGCTGCACGAGGTTCATAAAAATCTTACAGTCAGTACACATCTTGCAAGTGACCCCAAGGGTTGTTGACAAAGGTAGATTTACGTGAAGCTAATTAACCTTAAGACCTAGCAAGGTGTTCACATGTCAGATATATATGTATAATATATGTATATGTAGACATATATATGTTCAAATATTTATTTATTTATTTTAGAGCGAGAGCACGAGCAGGAGGGGCAGAGGGAAAAGGAGGGAGACTCTCAAGCAGGCTCCCCACTGAGCAGGGAGACCCATGCAGAGCTCCATCCCAGGACCCTGAGATCATGACCTGAGCTGAAACCAAGAGTTTCAGAGGCTTAACTGCACACCCAGGTGCTTCTCACATGTCATATATTTTTATAAAATTCGCAAGTCAAGGAATTTTTTGCTAATTTCTTCATGAGTTCCCAAAACTCTATAAACTTCAGGCTCTGTAAAACCTGGATTTGCCACCTTAACTCCTCAAAGCAGGGCTCAGAAGTGCTAATAGCAGAGGGAAATAGGATGTTGGAAATAACCATGCCTTCCTGGCAGTCTGGAGCCTTCAACACCGATGGATTGTGCTCTGAGTGAGTCAAAAAACCACAGACCCCCGCCTCAGGCCTGGCTGACACTCTCTCCTCTCCACACCTGGCAAAGAGTATGCAGAGCTCCGCTCCCCTGCCGGGTACCAGCAGCTATAAGGAGCCAAGGAAAACCCTCTGCAGCCCTGCAAATCCCTTAGGCTCCTTCTCATTATCCCAGGGCTGGGAGTTCCTCACTCCTAGATCATCCCACCCATGCCAAATTCCATTTTGGCCCCAAACGATGGGTCCCCGCCTCTGTCCCCAACTCAGTGACCATGCTACCTAACCATAAACAACAAGGTGGTCAGAGAAAATGGGGATGCCTCATACACAAGGAGGGCTTTACAAACACTGTGATTCAATTTGACATATTTGCTTTATGTAATTTGTAGATTTTAGCTATTGGACTAAGATCATTCACAGAAATAGATTATAATTTACTGCTGTATCACTGGTTTTTTTTATTACAGCATAATTAAAACCTACTGTTAGCTAGCACTGTGGGGAAATGTCTGTGCTATGCAGTATGCATTTTAATTGTCTGCATAACCACCATCCCTTCTTTCAGCAACCCTGCTTCTCTGCAGCGGGTGTGCATAATTCTCAGATCCCATTATGTGCCTGTAATCCATAGCATTTCAGTAAACCTATGCTCTGGTTCTCCAATGCTCACAGCCCTAAAGATGCCTGCAGAATGAACGATGTCAAAGTGAGGGTACACAGGCAAGGGGAAGCTGGGCGTAAGTGTAAGCGGGATGTCTGGAGGAGGCTTGGCATGGAGCATGGGTTTTGTTCCTTTGGCTCTACTCCCTGTGGCTATCAGGATTGACATCACGAATGCAAAGACAAGAGGAGATGGGGCACTCAAGTAGGCAACAGTACGAAAGAGGATTTCAGATTCTCTCTTTTTTTTGTCCAGTACATTGACACACAAGGTCTCATTAGTTTCAGGCATACACTTTGCTATACTTTATGCTATCCTCACCGTAAGTGTAGCTCCCATCTGTCACCATACAACGCCACTGCCTATATTCCTGATACTGTGCCTTTTGAATAAAAGTCCTCCCATGAAGAGGATTTCAGATTCTTAATAAATAATCAATCTCCACCCATTCTATAGGGTCTTTTAGGCAGCAAACATATATCTACTCTGTGACAGTCACTGTGCTTGGCCCTCGGGGTGTAGCAATAAATAACACACAGTCTTCGTCCTCGGTAAGCTCACATTCTAGTAGGAAAGGATTCACATAAATAACTGCATTGCATCACCATGGGTTTTACTAGAGATCTGAGGAGCTGGTTGAGGTAACGGAAAAGACATGGTCTTTGGAATCAGAGAGACCAGGATTCAGATCCCTCTTGAGCAATGTGTTCAGCTTGATTGCCTTTGGAAAATCTACTGCATTAAAAACCTGCGATGTCCTGGTGATGAGAGAACACTGCTCGGCAGGGTGCTGAGAGGCTTCGGGGTTGCAAGGAGGGTGTGGCTGGTAAAGGTGTCCTGCTCTCCTGTGCTCTTCTCACTTCCAATCCCCCAAGGCGGCAGGAGAGTGTCCTGTGACAAAGATCAGAAATGACAGATGGCAGGTACCAGGTACAGCGGTAGCGTGTCACAGGCATTTGGCAAATGGTAGCGATCATTGCTGACAAGTCCTGGGGAAACACCATTTCTTCATGTCCCTGGTCTATTTTAGTAAGCAAGGGACTCCACTCTCTGCTCCCCCTGAGCCTTCTGATCGAGTCCCAGGAGAGCTCCTTCTGCCATGCAAAACGGATCTGTTAAGGACCCATTCTGAATGCTTACTAGCTCCACCTGTCACAGAGAAATTCTATCATCTTGGCTTAGACTGTGGGCACCACAATGTTCCCTTCCTTCCCTTCCAGCTCACCACCGAGCTCTCCTCCCGTGACCCTCCCTTTGTCTCTTACGGAGCCAGTTCCCTGCCATGGCCTGCTTCCTCCTGCCTCCAGATTTGGAACATTCTATTCCCATCATGGTCCTTCAGGTCTAGCCGTGTCTGCTTGTGCAAATCCCTCTGAGAAGCCACACACTCCAGCCACCCTCATATCCCACACAACTACTCACAGAATCCCCCTAACTGCTCATGCACTTTCCTATTTGCGCCTCTCCAATCCGTTCTCCAAATTGCAGCCCAGCCGGTTTCTACGTACAAATCCCACCAGGGCACTTACTCTCTGTTGTATGGTGACAGAGGGTGACTACACATATCAAGGGAGCACAGAGTCATGCAAAGAATTGTTGAATCACTATGTTGTACACCTGAAACTAATATAACATCCTATGTCAGCTATATTTCAATTAAAAAAAAAATAAAATCTTCAGTGGCTCTGCTCCCATCACACTTGAGTGAAATCCTTCTCCTGACCAAGACCTGCAAGGATCTGCTCTCCACTTGTTCATCCTCCAGCCACACTGGTCGGTCTGCAGTTCCTTGAACCCTGAGCCCTTTCCACCTTCACACGCACACCTGCTTCTGCTTCGAGAATGCTCGCATTCTGTCCTTTGCAGACCCCACCTCCCACTCAGCTCCAGGGCCACTCCCTCTGGGAGCCCGTTCCTATCTCCCCAGACAGAATCATGGCCCTATTATTCTCTTTCATCGTACCCTGCTCTTCTCTTTCATAGGAATTACCTCTCTGCATATTGATGTGTTTGTATATTTTTTACTTAATGCCCTTCTTTCCCTCTAGATTGTAAATTCCATGAGGACAGGGCCTTAGCCCCAAGCAGGAGGCTCAGAACCCACATTTATATCTAGCAGAAAGATTAACTCATAAAGGTACAGTGCTCCTGCACCTGTAGACAAAAAGAGAAAAGCCTTGCCTTCAGATAACATTATGATCAAATGCAAAAAAAAAAAAAAATTAATTTCCAGGACTATACTGAAAATGTCTGCAATCGTAAAGTGGTCAGAGTATTTACGTAAAGTAATATTGGTACTAAATCGTCATGTCTCACCTTATTCTTGAGAGAGCTTGGCCAGGGTTTCTATTCATACTGAGGCCTCTGATACCCTGAAGAATAGAAGGAAGACCTTTCTGGGGACTTAGAAGAAAAGAACAAAATGTTAGGAGAAGGGCAGGGAAAGGCAGGTTGAAAGGACAAGAAGAGGCCAAACAGTAGTGTGCAAAGAGCCTGAGTTCTGAAGTCAGGGTTGATTCACACCCACTGGGCACTCCCCCTCCTCAACCGTGGCTTTGGGCAGGTCCCCCGTCCTCTTTAGATGTTCATTTCCTTGGGTGAAAAATGAACATAGAGTTGCCTTGGTTGTCATAAGAATCAGATTAGGTAAAACAGGTCTGGCATAAATGCAAAGGCACCTTAGCAGTCATCGCTCACAGCCTCCATTCATCTGCATTTCCACATCCAAGTATTTATCAAACTTCTACTGTGCACCCAAAACTCTATTAAGCTGCTAAGGTTACAAGCGAGAGCAAAACCACCACGTTTTCATGCTCGCAGAGCTTGCAGCCTCTTCAGGGATATGCACACTCAAACCTATAGTTGGTGAGACGGAGCAGATTCTGCTGTGAGCACAGGTAACCATGGGGGAAGGCAATGACCCAGGGCAGACTCATACTCCCACCTACCAGGCAGGACCTTGGGTAACTCAAAGTGCTTCCTTCCTGACTTCCTTCCATTCGCTGACCTGTAAGAGAGGGGTAAATAGTACTGTCTACCACACAGGCTCATTGTGAGGGTTAAATGAGTTAGTATAGAGAGGGCTGGTACTCGTAACTACTATTTAAGGATTTGCTGTTTCATTATTACTATTTTGCTTACCTGGGGCAGTTAAAGAAGGAGTCATAGCAAGAAACACTTGAGCTGAGATAGTCACAGATTATTAGTGCTATCTAGATGAAAGGAAAGAGGAAAGAGCAGGTGAGAAGAGAGTAGCAAATAGAAGGAATGAAAAGCAAGGCAGTAAGGTTGCAGCTGAGAAATGAAGTCAGACCAGGCAGGACTTTGTGAATAAAGTCAGGAGTGTTATCTTCAACCTACAGGCAATCTGAGCCTATAGGGAGAGCACCTCTCTACCTTCAGAGTACAGGAGAGACCTGTGAGGGGACTGAGTGAATGCCAGCTGGAGGTTTACTGTAGAAATCTAGAAGACATTAGGATAAATGGACGAGTGGGGTGGTAATACACATGATGAGAGCACAGATTTGAGAAGGGTTTTAAAGATAAAAGTGAAAAGACTTGGTGATGGGGCAAGAGGCACAGAGAAAAGGAGCAGAGAGAGAGACCGCAAGTACAGCTCGTGGATACCCAGTGACAAAACCAGACGGGCAGGGGCACTGTGCACTGAGATGGAGAAGCATGATGTAGGTCCTTGTAGGGGCAGCATGGAAGGCAACAGAAGGTAGAATGCCACCTATGAAACACTGTACGTGAGTAATCAGAGGGCAAGGAATCTGGGGACTCTTCCCTTGCAGAAGTCACATGACCTGCATAGCTCATCTTCTCTTAATAGCTCTACCAACAGGGGAGACAACTGATCATCCAAAGGCCATTCATATTTGGCTGTGGGACGCAGTGATGTGAGAAAAATGTATACTTAACCTGTCCTTTCTAGCCCAGACAGTCCTCCATGTCAGGATCCCCCAAGAAGCCTGAAACCAGGAAGGGCAGAAAGATAAAGTTCTAACTAGATGTCCCACTGAAGCAGAGAGTTAACTAAGCAAAGGGCATTAGAATAAAACCATGTTCTCCTGGGTGTACAAAGAATCCAGGTAAATTGTCACAGAAACAGTCAATGGATTTTTTTTAGCTCATTCTTATTTCTAGCTGTTCTTGACAGAGCACTTACAATGCGCCACACATTTCATCTACCTTGTCTAACATCCTCCCAGGGCACCTACAGAGACTGGAAGAAAAATTCAGAGAGTTAACTTACCTGAGTCACACAAAAACTGAGTGAAAGAACAATGGACATGGACCGAAGTTTGCATAACTGAGACCAATCTTTTGTAACCCAATCTCTTGTAACCTAAGCAGAATTTCCATGACTGAGCAAACATATCAGCATTGACTGCCCCACCCCCACTCCCAATATGAACAACAGGCGTTTCCAGGTGGTTAAACACAATTAGGGTGAAATCCTTGGCCACACAACAGAACAAAGCTTATTGGCCTCTGCAGAGATCAAAACCACGACCTTGTCCTTATTTGGTCATTATGCCAGTGGGGTGTTTAAGGCAGACAAACACTTGCCATCAAATGGCTTTCAAGCATTCATTTCCCTTCATATTGTATTGGTTGCTCATTTATTACAAGAACTCAGCCTTTCAAAATAAGCCAATGGATAGAAGAGAGACAAGTGATGCTTCTATAAATTATCAAATGGAAAGGCTTTTACAGAATTTGCCAATGACTTATAAGGTAGGAATAGGGGACTGGAACGGTACCTTCAGAGATAAACAGAACCAGCGCCCACCATTGCCTTGTCGCATGCTCATACTGCCACCTGCTGGACATCCCATGCATCTCCCCTTTCCCTAATGGTCCACCTGAAGACCAGCAGTGCCCATCAGGCAAATCACTCACAATTTTATCACCTCCTTTTCGCATTTTAAGGTGTCATCCTCAAGAGGAATTTTTCTTTTCAGACAAAAAAGCTCTTTTCAGACTGATAGCCAAGAGATACAGGTGGGAATCCATGCAAGTATTGGTGGTGGAGAAGAGCCAAGGACACAAGGGAACATTCCAGGGGCAGGGGAGGGCAGTGAGGGGAGGCCACGTGGGCCTGGGACGCAGCCAGGAGACCCACTGCACCCAAATCCAGTTGTCTCATTGTCAGAGCCCTCAAGGTTTTTTTGCTACTCTCTACTGATAAAACCTCTCCAGATCCCTTTTAAATACAATGAGATCCATTCCTCCCTGCATATTTTCTTTTCCTACAAGCACAGCTTGACTATCTAAGGGCAGTGCAGGCTCTTGCTTCAGAACATAGTGCTATTATTTTACAAGACCACAGGAAGCAGTCTTTCTTTTTAAAAGAATTTCAATCTTCCCCTTTCATTCACTCACAGTGTGAAAACAAATCACTGTGCTCAAGCATTTTATTTTTTTTATTTTTTTTTAAGATTTTATTTATTTATTTGACAGACAGAGATCACAAGTAGGCAGAGAGGCAGGCAGAGAGAGAGGGGGAAGCAGGCTCCCCGCTGAGCAGAGAGCCCAATGCAGGGCTTGATCCCAGGACCCTGAGATCACGACCCGAGCCGAAGGCAGAGGCTTTAACCCACTGAGCCACCCAGGCGCCCCTGTGCTCAAGCATTTTAAAAATTAAAGGCTTAGATGGCACATGTTGATCAAAGCTGATCTTCAAATACCTATTTCCATGGGCTATTACTTTTTTAAAGTTTTCTTTCTTGTTTTTCTTTTATTTACTTCATGTGGCATTACAGAGATGCAGCAGACTGAAATCGCTTTCTCTCACGGCAAACTAGATAGAAAGCTAAACTCCATTCCTTCTGGACAAGTTTGGAAGAGAAAGATTGGTTGGAAAGGATTGGGAGTAAAAGTCAGGGTACCTGTGTGGTGACTTTTCTCTTGAGGTTCAACTCAATAAGAAATAACTTAGAACCATGTCCTGAATTCACTTTCCAAAGGAAGATATTCAAAGACTCTAGCTTGTCCAGATTTCCAGAACTTCTAGGTAATAGAAGAGGACCTGGAATTTCTCAGCCAGTTTTCAGGTTTTCTGCATCATTCACTGAACCCCATTACTGTCTTCTGATTTCACGTGGAGAAACCATACAGGCAGTCTCACCCCAAGGGGTCTTGCGTATTCCCATGGCCTCAAGCCCACATGAGCGTCAATGACTCCCAAGTCTATGTCTTCGGTTTCAAACACTCACCCAAGGTCTAGACCCATCTCCCTAAGCCCTCACTAAATATTTCACCTTAGATGTCCCACAATACTGTAAGCTCATTGTGTCTAATCTCAAGTCTTGATGATCAGCCTGGCCCCATGTCTCAAACCTACTTTTCCCTCATGTGTTCATTCCATTTAATGGTAGAACTGTCCACTCAACTATGTAAACCCAAACCCCAAATGTCCACCTGATACTCCCACCCTCTGTGTATGATTGATCACAAAGTCCTATTACATCAGCCACCAACAAAACTATTATTCTCTTCTCTCCAGCTATATGGACACTGCCTTTTCCTTTGGGCTATTGTAATAGCCTTGCACCAATCTACCTTTCCCCATGCTTAATGCTCTCTTTTTCATCCTCCAACTGACAAATACATAACAGATCACATCCTTCACATCACAATCATAATACATAAAATGAAAAATTGATAAATCGGGCTGCATTAAAATTAAAAACTTGCACTCTGAAAAAGATCCTGATTAAGAGGGTAAAAATATAAACTATAGACTGGAAGAAAGTATTCATAGTCGCTTATCCAACAAAGGAATTGTCTCTAGAATATATAAAGAACTCTCAAAACTTAACATTAGAAAAACAATCAACTCAAAAATGATCAAAAGACATGCATAGACACTGCACAAAGGAATATATACAGGTAGCAAATAAGTACGTGAAAAAGTGTTCAACATTATTAGCCATTAGAAAAATGCAAATTGGGGCACCTGGTTGGCTCAGTCATTAAGCGTCTGCCTTCGGCTCAGTTCACGATCTCAGGTCCTGGGATGGAGCCCCAGATCGGGCTCCCTGCTTGGTGGGAAGTCTGCTTCTCCTTCTCCCACTCCCCCTGCTTATGTTCCTTCTCTCGCTGTCTCTTTCTCTGTCAAATAAATAAAAAATAAAATATTTTTAAAAAGAGAAATGCACATTAAGCCTACAATAAGATATGACTACAGCTATCAGAATGGCTAAAGTAAAAAAGTGATGACACCAAACTCAGGGAAGGATACAGAGAATGTGAATCTCTGCTGAGAACGTAAAATGGTAGAGCCACTCCGGAACATCATTTACTATTTCCTTTTAAAACTGAAAATGGACTTACACCATACAATCTAGCAATTGCACTTGGGCATATATCCTAAAGAAATGAAAACTTATTTTCACACAGAAATTCATATGCAAATGTCATAGCAGCTTCACTCGTAAGAGCCAAGAACTACCCAAATGTTCTTCAATGGGTGAATGGTTGAACAAACTGTAGTACAGATATCCCATGGAATATTACTCAGCAATAAAAAGGAATAAACTATTGATACAAACAACATCTTGGATGAACCTCAAGGAAATTATGTTGATTGAAAAAAGCCAATGTCAAAAGGATGTTATTTTGCATGATTCCATTTATGTGAAATTTATGAAATGACATAATTATAGAAATGAACAAATTAGTGGTTGCCAGAGGTTAGGAAGGTGTGTTGGGCGGGGAGATAAAGGAGCTATAAAAGGCTAGCAGGAGAGAGTCTTGCAATAAGGGTAGTTAAGAATCTTGATTATAATAATGGATATATTTAATATACATGTAATAAAACGGCATAGCCCTACACACACGTGCACAAACAAGTGAGATTAATGAGTGCTTATATTAACTGGTAAAATCTGAATAAGCACATTATACCAATATTATACTCTAGTTATACCAGATGTCCACATTAAGAGGCTGGTGAAAGGGTTCATAGGGCCTATCTACACATTTCTTTGCATCTTCTTATGAATCTATAATTATTTCAAAATAAAGGTTTAAATAACCGATTATGTTACTCCCTTCTGAAGTTATTTATAGCTCCCAGTATTCATAGAAAAAAAAAACATTAATCTCTGCTTAACATATAAAATCCTCCATTCCAGCTTCATTACCTACTAAGTGTTATGGTTAATTACAGCTCTGCTGTCTTTCATTTCCTTATTAGGTGTGCTAAATGTCTACCATTTTTTAGAATTGCCTTTACCTCTAAGATTATAGGAAGTATATGCATGAAAACTGAAAATTCTCAAATTTGCTACAGTTGGACATTCTAAACATGTTCCATGGCCATTTAGTAAATCTTTGCATGCCTAAGCCAATAATCTATCAAATAACCATCCATTCTGGATACAATAGGCTTTATGCAGTTTCTCTAAAGAGAAAGAAAAGATGAGATACTGTGGTGAGAGCAATAGATGAGTGAGAATTATTATAGCACGAAAAGCATGGGAAAGGTGAAAGGGGTCCACAAATCTAGAAAATATCCCTTCATTGGTGATTTTGCTCATTTCACAAAGACAGTGTACTCCTTTCCTAGGGCTAGAGTAACAAAGTATCACAAACTGGGAGGGCTTAAACAATAGAAATATATCATCTCGCAGTTCTGGTGGCTAAAAGTCTGGAATCAAGGTGTTGTCAGGGTTAGTTCCTTTTATGGGTTGTGAGAAAGAATGTTCCTTGCCCCTCCTCCAGCTCCTACTGATTTTTTGGCAATCCCTGGCATTCCTTGGCTTGTAGAAACATCACCTTAATCTCTACCTTCATTTGCACATGACATTCTCCCCGTGTGCATATCTGTGTCCAAATTCCCCCCTTTCATAAGGATGCCAGTCATATTGGATTAGGGGCTCAACCTCCTCCAGTACTAACTCATCTTATTTAGCTAATGATATCATCAATAACCTGATTTCCAAACATGGTCACATTCTGAAGTTTTAGGGGTTAGGATGTCGATATGTAAATCTGGGGGAAAACAACCCCACCCCTAACACCCAGGTAGGATTAGCAACCAAAAGAACTGTGTTCCTACTTCTGTTTAAATGAACAGATAGTCTACATGTCAATACTGTGCCTGGTACCAGAGGGCACACAGAATTTGATGTGGACACTCACTGGGGCTTACTGGGAAGATGCTTATGCCCACCACATAAGAAGACACTTAGTAACCACATGAGAGTGTTTGACACTCCGTTAGCAGATATTTGACAGCTTGCCAAGTATGCAGGTTGGATCATTCTACGATCAAGCTGCTGATCACATGACAATCATATTCCAAGGAAGGGGCGCCAGGATGGCTCAGTCGGTTAAGCATCTGACACTTGATTTCAGCTCAGGTCATGATCTTAGGGTTGTGAGATCAAGTCCCACGTCAGGCTCTGTGCTTATCACAGAGTCTGCTTATCTCTCCCTGCCCCTCTACTTTTCTACCCACTTCTCAAATAAATAAATACATAAAATCTTTTTTAAAAAACATATTCCGGGGCACCTGGGTGGCTCAGTGGGTTGAAGCCTCTGCCTTCGGCTCGGGTCATGGTCTCAGGGTCCTGGGATCAAGCCCCGCGTTGGGCTCTCCGCTCGGCGGGGAGCCTGCTTCCCTTCCTCTCTCTCTGCCTGCTTCTCTGCCTGCTTGTGATCTCTGTCTGTCAAATAAATAAATAAATAAATCTAAAAAAAAAAAATATTCCAGTATATATACTTGACTCTCTTTGTGAGTCAGCCTAGAGTCATCAATTATCTATAAAATTCTATGGGAAAAAAAAATTTCCTTATTGGAAACAAACCATAGTTGGTGAATAATTCATTTAATTTTTATAAGAATCAAATTGCTTAATCAAGGTATTGTAACTAGCTCTGACAAGGCACTGTGAGAAGAAATTGGATGTGGCCATTCTAAACACTGCCTGGGAACTGCTTTGTATCTTCTGTGGGATGAAACAGACTGTCCAAGGAAATTCTCTGCACAATCCTCCTTCATCTCCAACAACCCAGACCATATATGTTCAGTGCAGTTAGGTCAATCTAACCAGTTCCTGTTACCAAATTGGAAGCTATTGTCTGATAACTTCTGGTATCTCTTATCTTTTGGATCTTAGCACCTTAATCTAAATTTCTAATATCACATCCTGTATGTATGCCTAGTTTCTGCTGCATGTGATACAGAATTATCTGTGCTTTCTAGAAACATCCATCACCTACTCAGGAGTTTAAATTCATATCAAGATGTTACACAAGACATCCATTCAGGGAAAATTAGAATATAATGAGGTTCTGTGGGAATGTATCCTGTGAGATAGAACTCAGCTGATATACAGGAAATAGTCTTGCAGAGATGATAGGAAATGACAGGCCAAAGAAAGCAAAGAGAATCATGCAAGTAATTGTTTCATAACTGGTATAGCTCAGGCATGGAGCCCATAGCCCACGAAGAGCACCCCGAGCAAAGAAGAAAACAAGGGGGCCTATGTGTGATAGGGAGTGAAAAACCAATCAGGAAAGAAGGGGCTGGAGCCCAAAGTCTAAATCTGCCAGGCAGCAGAAATCCAGGACAACACCAATACCCAAGAGATCCAGTCTGAGGGAAGCAACTTAGATTCTTGGCACAAAGTGGATATCCACAGGCAAGGAGGCCCTAAGTCTGAGAAAAAGATGCTGAGTGGGAACAGTTTTGTGTCTTAGTGCTAGAGACTCTACACATTCCAAATTACCAGATACTGGAAGTTTCCCTTCTCTGAGGTGGAGTAGGATGGGTGGACCCAAGCTGCTCAAGGTGCCCAAGAGGAAAAGATTCCCCTTTTCCAAGGGGAACCTTGGGAAAGAGGCATAACAACATGGGTATGTCCAAGAATTCATCCAAGTATATGCAAAAAGCCAACAACTATCATCATTGTCACTATCACCATCATCATCATGGTCACTAATGCTTATAGAGCATTTACCATTTGTCTGGCACAGTTTTAGGTCCTTTGTATAATTCATTTAAACCTCAAAATAACTCCATTAGTGTCTTTTTTTTACAAACGAGGAAACGGAAACAAAGAGAGCTTAAGTAATTTGTCCACATCATCACCTGAAAAGTAGCAAAGACAGGATTGAAACCTAGGCAGTATTGTTCCAGAGTCTACAAGAAACCACCATAGTCTGCCCTGCTTTCCTCCAGGGTCATCTGCCTTGACTTCAGTGTGACATCCTCCCTCTCATTTTTCTGCCTCCATTCCCTGAATTCCTGCCTCCTCCTGCTACTACCTATGCTACCAACAATACCCTGCACTTGAGAACAAAGCTAGACAACTTGTGCTCTACAGCCAAAAGGTTAAGAAGAGGACTAGGGCTGGGCTCTGAATGGGACTGTGGGCTAGAACGAGAGCCCAACTGGGTGGCTAGCACAAGCCCATTTCCCCTTCTGCTTTGCTATAAAAGCAATAAAATTATAATGATGAAGGCAAAATGGTCTGCAAGCAAATGAATTAATGCTTCACCCCCGTATGGAACACAGCACAGTATATTCTCTCCAAGACTGTCAAACAACTATTCTCCTTGCTGAATGCATTAGTCTGCTTGGGCTGCCATAAGAGAATATCACAGATTGGGTGGCTTAAACGACAGAAATTATTTCTCGCAGTTCTGGAGGCTAGAAATCCAAGATCAAGATGTCAGCAGATTTGGGTTTCTCTGTGAGTACATATCCCTGTTATGTCTTCCTCTTCTTATAAGGTCACCAGTCCTATCAGGGCCCCACCCTTATGACCTCATTAAATCTTAATTACCTTTTAAAGACCCTATTTCCAAATATAGACTCGTTAGAAATTAGGGCTTCAACATATGAATTTGGGCAGGTGGGGGGCACAGTTCGGGCCACAACACTGGAATTAAGCCACTTGACTACAGAGCTTATAAACCCCAGGGCTTTGGGCATGGTTGAAGGCTCCTCTAGAGGGAGAGCCAATGAACTACCATAAATTTTATGAAGGTAGGAACCAGAAATCTTTATTATATCTTTTTCTTCCACATTCATGTACCAGGTGATGAAATATATCAATCAGTATGTATTAATTAAAAGAATTAAGAGTCCTGTAGAATTGCAAGTCTTTTCTCTACGTGAGTGTAGTTCATTGGGAACATCATCATGGCCCCTGCTCTAGCACATCTCCTTTGCAGCCAGTAGCAAAATATATATATATATATATACAACATCTGGTCCTCAATATTAAACAATACAAGAAATTCTATTGTTTGCAAAAACAAAGCACATTTTTTATTTCACAGAATAAAAGTGAACTTTTCTCCTTAATAATCTTCCATTTTCATAAGCCTAGAGAGAGAGCAGCAATTTTTAAATACCACTTCATTGATTTAAATGTCATACTGCCCGTGTTTCACAGCCTTCCTATTTTGGCTTGTTCCCCAGGGTACCCGCCTTAAGACCTCGTTGTAAGACCTTCATTGCCTGCACACACGAAGGAGAACAGAGAGCGCACGTGAGGTATATTACAAAGTCAAGCTTGTAATGCAAACAAGCCTCTTATCTGGAGGACTATGGAGCTCTCTCTCAATTCTTATTCCTCCTCAGATCAATCACGGAGCCCACGAAGGGCACTGAAAGGAAGTGGTACCACCGCGGCGGCCACGTTTCCCTTTGAGTAGGAAATTGAAACAAGCAAAATGTCTTTAAGATTCAAGAGGAGATCTAAAGCACAAAAAGTCCCTTAGGGCTAACGGCAAATAGGTTAACCATGGGGAAAACACTGGGAATAAATTAAACATGCAGTCAAATGGGAAAACTAAAGGGTAATGTAAATAGAAGGTTGAAAAGTAAACTCAGGATTGTCAGGGAATTCCCAACTTTATTTCCATATTAGTTTAGTAACGTGATGCTCCTGCAGAAACTGTTTAGCAATATAGTTCACTTCATAAATGTAAATAATCCTAACTAATTTAATTTTCCTGAGATGGAGTCCTTTTAACAGACCTGCCCAGGGCTTGCCTTTCCCCACTCCAAACCATTTGACACATGCTGATGCCAGAATGATTTTCCAAAAGATCATGTCCAATCCCATTACTTCAGATCTACCTCTAATACACAGAGCATCTCTGGGCAAATTAGAAATACAGCACCCCCTTAAGTTAAAGGGAAAAAAAATCTGTGTGGATCTGTGTGTGTAAATTAGTGTGTGAATGCACAACCTGAACAACCTGCTCCAGCCAGTCACCTGCTCATATGTCCCCAGAATGCCAAGAAGTAAATGCCATTAACAGTAGGTACCCATGTGTATGAGTACACACACAAACATACACACTTCAACCCCAAGGTGAAATGCTGTGGTAGGTCTGGAGTTGACTGGGGTCAAAATCCAGCCACCAAGATCAGCAGTTGAAAGGAACACTGAGGGCTCTCGGGCTGGACACAGAGCATGCCAGTGGGTGTGTGATGGCTTCTGCTGGAAGTCTTCCTGCAGCCTCTAGCCCTCAAGCTGAGACTAAATCTCCACCCTTGCCCACCTGCTCTCAAATCAGTTACCACAGTGTTTCTCAAAGTGTGGTTGGGGGGCCCTGGAGATCCTCCGGGTGCTTTCAAAGAACCAGGATGTCAAAAGTACTTTCATAATAATATTAAGACAAGTTTTTCACTCTCAGTGTTTCATGAGTGTTTTCAGAATTTCAGGGGTGATGACCATATCCCTCTAAGGGCTAATGGAACTGGTGCTCCTGTATTAAAAAATTTCCCGTTAATTTCTAATACAGTAAATACAAAAAGATATCACCTACACAAACAAAAGCTCTTTGGAATCCTCAGTTATTTTAAGAGTGTTGGGGGTCCTTGAGACCAAAACTGTTGTGAAACACTGAGTTACATGTCTACAGTGTGACTGGTACTCCCTAAAGTGTAGCAGCCACATATGGTGGTCGTAATCACTCCCCTGCTCAAAGCCCACAGTGCAGGAGCAGTGAGGCAGCATGGAATGCATCCCAGTTTTGGAGACAGATCTATATTCAAATCCTAGTTTGACCACTTATTAGATTATGTGACCTAGCCAAGTTACTTAATCTTTTTGAATACAAGGACCTATGGGGCCTTAGAGTAGCATCTTTGAATCTTCCCCATTCTCCATCTATCATTCTGGGATTCTCAAACCAAAGAAACACACCCACAAGAACCAACAGCTAAATGAGAAACAAAACCAATTTTATCAGTAGTTGGGCAAGTGCCCCAAACCCCAGCTCCACCAACAGGTAGATGAAGAACAAGGTAAGGAGTTCAAGCAAGGCTTCCTCCTCCCTGTTTTCCAAATTCTAGAATGATGGCCTATCTGAGCAGACTCCTTAGTCTATTTACCAAGCTGTTTGGACAGCACACCTGGCCCACCTTACCCACAGAGGCACAGGGGAGTAGCCCATGGACTCAAAAGTGCAGAAGAAAAGGTGCAGGTGTGAGCAGAAAGTATCTCAGAGTCCTATAATTCAGGTCCCCAGGGAAGTGTGATCCAAGAAATACTTCAGATACTGATCAGCAAAATTAGCTATTTTCCCTTCAATGGGGAGTAGTAAGAGATCAGAGGTAAAAATGTTAAGATAGCAATGGAAGGATCTCCTACTTTCATTAGAGATTATAATACCTCATGACCTGGCATATACCAGTCACTCAAGAAGTGATAATAGTAGGGGCACCCGGGTGGCATAGTCGGTTAAGCATTTGACTCTTGGTTTCAGTCCAGGTCATGATCTCAGGGTCCTGGCATCAAGCCCCACATCAGGCCGCGCAATTAGTGCAGAGTCTCCTTGAGATTCACTCTCCCTCTCCCTCTTCCCCCTCCTGCTCATGCTCTTGCTTTCACTCTCAAATAAATAAATCTTTTTTTTTTAAGTTTAAAAAAGTGATAACAGTAGTATAAACTGGAGTTAATAGGAAAAGAGTCTGAAAAATGAGAGCCCTCAAACTTTTATAGCCTCTGTTTTCCACCCTTATAAATGGGAGCTTAAGGGACCCTATGAAGTTCCACCTCCCCGCACAGGGGTTGTCCCTTCCCAGATTCTCCAGCCTCTGATGGTGTGTTTGAAGTCTTAGGTGCTCAACATTCTCTGAGGCTTTTAATTCAATGGAATGACAGCTTTTTTTAAAGTTCTACTACAAGGTCCTACACAGCAGTATACCATGTTCATGATATAGAAAGAAAATCATGACTTCCCCAATTATCTGCCAAAAAACAAAACAAAACAAACACAGTGACTGCTATCTCCTCTTAAGAGCATGGCCTTAGTGAGGTGACTGAAATTCAGCCAGGAAAAGATGTGAGACATGTAGAATTCACTCAAATACTTTTGAGACCTGGCCCTGCAGTTATGGAAGGTGAAGAAAGAAAGTAAGGTTAAGTTCAAACTTTGAATTGGTTAATCGGCTCCCAGCAAGTGATAAAGCAATCTGGATAGGAGTTACAGAATTTCATCGACCCAAATCAAACAATAAAGTTCACATATGTCACATAAAAAGTAAGGTCTTAACTTGGACTCCAGGGACTTAGGCTGCAAAACAAATCCCATTTTATAGATCAGGGTCTTGGGCAAGTCTCAAGGCAGCCATAAAGAAAACCACCCCAGCTTTTACCCCAGCCCCAAATCTCTGGTCAGTTAGCCTTCTCAGCCAGCTAAGAAGAGCCTCAGTCTGCTCAAGATGGTGACCCTATTCTCAGTGGGTAAGGGCTTTTCAATGGCCAGAAGATTGAGAGATAAATAGAAATGATAAAGTAAACAAATCCACAGAATCAATATTTTTAAATTGCTTAATCTGGCACATCAACACAACTGACAGATTAAAATATGTAATTGAATAACTGATTTTTTTTTTTAGACTTAACAGTTTAAGTTAAAAGGTATAAATGGATTTGCCAATGTTTGTCTGTAGTATTGGAATATACAAAAGAATATGAGATTTACAATACTTACAAATTTTATTTACTAAATTAACTAGAGCATTTTAAGTACTTAGAAGAAATTTACCTGTCACAGGCATTTACTTCTTAAGAAAAGCAAATCCATTATAGTTTAAAATACTTAAGAGACAACAATTGATCGGGTTAGTTAATAAACTTTTTAAAGTGATTGGTAACATTTACTAAAATTATTAACAGAATAATCATATTTAGAAATTGAATCTAACAGTTCAATTAAAAATATTTTAGTTTATAATTTTAATACATCAAATACAAATTTTAAAAACAAAAGTAACTGCAAATATTCTTTTCTATGAATGATATCAGCTCCCAATACCACTAAAACATACATGACACTTCTGATTCTGGGTTCCTTTGATTTCAGGATTTCAGCATTTGGTCCTTTAAAGAACATAACCCTGACCCATAAAGAGCCAACCTTTCAGAAGGAGGAAAAATCATTTACATATCAAATGTGAATCTACTTCCTTACTATATTTAATCTTCAGGAATGGCCTCATAAAATAATAAAAGTCCCAGTTCAAATTAGTATCTGCCACTTCATTCCATTATCAAAAACCATTCCTACATAATTTATCGGCCGACAGAAAGGAAACTCCTTTTCTCATTGGTCTCTAGCTCTATCTAGGTAGATCAAGTTCTGGTTGTCTGCAGGCCCATCAATATTAATCAAAGTTACACAAAGACACATGCTCTGTCTACATAATTTTTTAGCAAGATTAAAACACATGAGTGCAGAATCATTTGTAAATATTTACAACCTGGGATTTATGTATGTGTGGCTGACAAAAGAAGGAATGCAAAAGGAGGGAGGAAATGTACAGGATGCAGTAGAAGTGGTCACATTCTAAAGTGAAGGGTTAAGAGAAATAATTGAGATATTACTGAAGCTAAAGAATCAGAAATGGAGCATTAAATATATTATTTAATTAAAGCTATAAAAGTGACCACTAAAAGAACTGAAATTATAAGCACAAATTATATACACACACAAATTATATACACACATATGCTTGTGTGTGTGTGTGTGTGTGTGTGTGTGTGTGTGTCTAAAATCATGAGGAAGAGGAAAGGAGGTGAGAGGAGGGTATAAGCAACCTTATCTTTCATATCAAAGAGAAATGACATATATATTATGCATAATAAATGGAAACTATATAGTATAAATTTTAAAATATGATCTGGCATGCACTACCTGGAGCATCAGTGCCCAAAATAGTAACCACAAGCCACAGGTGGGTATTGAGCATTTAAAACATGTCTAATCCAAATTGAAATGTACTGCAGGTATAAAATACCTAACAGATTGTGAAAACAATACAAAAATATAAACTATCTCATTAGGAAGCTCAATTTGATTATATGTTGAAATGATATTTCAGATACGCTGGGTTAATTAAAATCTATTATTAAAATGAGTTTTACATGTGTACTTTTACTTTTTCATGCAGCTACTAGATAATTCAAAGTTATAGATGTGGCTCACATCACATTTCCATTAGACAGGACTAATCTAGAGTGTCTGGCATTGAACATCAGAAGGACTAAAATGACAAAGGACCTGGCCTCGGGGAAATAGAACTGAGGGAGACCTAGGAGGCAGCAGCCACCTGCTTCTTTTCAGAAGCTCATCTACAGTCCTTGCAATACTTGGGCATACAGTGCTTTGCAGAAAAATTGAAATAGTTGAGCGATTTTTAAAATGGAAGAATAAATTCTCAAAAAAGGGACAGAGTAAATGAGGCCATAGATAAAGGTTAAGAGAGAGAGAGAGATGGAAGGACACCAGAGGGAGCAGGGGGAAATGTAGCCGAATAACAACAACCAACGTGCAAGACAGAATCACAAGATGGCTCCGTGCGTCAGGATGACAGCATTAGGAATCATTGCAGGCTGGTGTCTGTTGGTGGCTCTCATAAACAAAACATCTTTACTTAGTCTCATTTCAGGTCATCCTCGACTCCAGTCCTCACTCTTCTCATATCAAGGAAGACCCACTTTCTCTGCCCCACAGCCTGGCAGTGGCATCCTCTGGATCTTCAGCACTGCCGTGGGAATCAGAATGTCTTTCTGATTTCCTGATGGCTCTTGGCTCAAAGGGCTCATGAGCTCCCAGGTCAACATCTTCCTCCTCTCACCTCACTCCCCCTTACCAATAGAAACTTCAATACTTCTCAAAGTCTCCTCCTTCGGCGAGCTCTCGGTTGTCGATAGCTAAATGTGGCTGCCTATGGACACCTCACATCTGATCTTTTCACATTTTCCTCACATAGGAAACAGAGTATCCCAGTGCCTAAGGCAGTAAGAATGGTGATCCATGCAGTAAATAGCAGTAAACAAATATATACATAACCTAATTTTAAGGAATGAAAAGTGCCGCTTTATATTTTTTGTGATTATAAAAAAAAATGTGCAGATTAATGCGATAGAGGGTTATAGGGTGGGTGAGCAGGGGTAACTGAGAGATTTCTTACTGAAGAAGTGATATTAGAGGGAACATTTGGACAATAGAAAGGGCCCAGCTGTGGAAAACATTCTGTTCCCTGTAAGGAAAGACAAGGTCAAAAGGCTTCAGGTGGGAACGAACTCAGTGCTTAAAAACAGCAAAGTGTATGGCTGGGAAAAGTGAGGAGGAGAGGGAGGCTGAGGTACCAAGGTAGCCTGCCTCCTACATTGCAGGGCCCTTGGGCCCTGGTTAAGCATTTTGATTTTGTTCCAAATATGATGGATTCCATCAGAGGGTTTGGAGCAGAGAATAACTGACAGGAATTTTAGCCTTACTGATTGACTGTCCTACGGAATTATAAGTAAATAGTCAAAAGAGCTTTCCCTTTTCCTTCTCCACTCTCAAGATCAGTGAAATAAGAATTAAATCAGAATTCTTTATTCAGCATGAACTTGTGTTTTCGTTTTTTACCTTGTAATACTAGACTCAATTTTGCCTTTTTTTTTTTTTTTTTTAATTCTAGTAAACTCTACTCCCCCATGTGGGGCTTGAACTCACAACCATGAGATCAAGAGTCACATGCTCTACTGACTGAGCCAGCCAGGCTCAGAATCTGGAATCAACAAACATAGCTATTTATGGGATGGTGTCCCTCTCCACTGCTCTATGCCATTTGCAGGCAAACTTAGGTTTCACACCTGAGTTCTCCAGACTTAACAAAAATTTACTGAGCCCTTTCTAGAGATCAACACTGCATGTCTACATGATCTCATTTCATCCTCCTCACAACCCGGTGATAATGGTAAGATTATCCCACTGCATATTTGAAAAGCAGGCCTAGAAATTAAATGACTTGTCTAAGAGTCTAAGCCAATAAATGACAGAGCCTGATGCAAAGCTCCACACCACATGATCTTTTTCATAGCTCTCTTATCAACCATAATGTGTTTTTTTTCTGGCATTTTATTTTTTTCTGGGTTTTTTTTTTTTTTTTTTTTTTTTTTTTTTTTTTGTCAGAGAGAGAGGGAGAGAGAGCGAGCACAGGCAGACAGAATGGCAGGAAGAGGCAGAGGGAGAAGCAGGCTCCCCGACAAGCAAGGAGCCCGATGCGGGACTCGATCCCAGGACGCTGGGATCATGACCTGAGCCGAAGGCAGCTGCTTAACCAACTGAGCCACCCAGGCGTCCCTTTTTCTGGCATTTTAAAAGACAAATATCAAAAGGAATAATCTACTTGGAGGTAAATAGTGGTAATTGCTGTCAGTTTCTGACAGTAAAACAGAGACTCAGCAAAGTAGAATAATTTGCTTGCAATTATGCAACTTGGTAGTGGCCAAGCTGGGATAATTATTAGATTTTCCCAAATGCTTCCACTGTTATTCAACCCCATCTTCGAACATTCAAAAACAGAAAGACATAAATTAAAGCTAAGAATGAATATGGGCTTCAAAGTAATAAAGGTTAATTAAGCTCTACATATACTCACCCAAAAAAGTGCATAGCATCTGCAAAAACGAGAATATTCAAAGTATGCTTCCGATGTAGAGATGTGGGAGAGCGTATTACGAACTAGAAGCAGCAACTGGGTGGGTGGATGGACGTGGATGAGCAGGAAACCTGGTACCATCCAGGCTAGTACAGCGATTCTACTGAGTAATTAAGTTCCTACAGATTAATCATTAGGAACTGTTTGCTAGGGACCACCTGTACTTTAAATTGAAATTGTGTTTGTCTTGTGTTTTGCCTGTGATTTCCCAATAAGGCTTGTGTCATTTGGATTGGGGTACATCAATCTTGAAAAAGCTGGTGGAAAAAAATGTATATTTGTATTAAGATTTATAAAAATAATATAGTGTATGTGGCAGCTCACACCACTCCCCTGCAGCAATGCCACGACAGTAAAACGGAGGGGAAAATTCTATTATGGTAGTACATGCTTTATTGCACTAATATTTTCCTTTTGATTTTAAGCTGTATTGTAAAACAAACCGGACCTTTCAGGAATCATTTGTCTTGGCATTTGAAAAAAAGCATTGATTTTAACACTGGAGCATATAATCAAGTTTTAGAAACATTCACATCGAAATGATCTTTGAAAGGCAATTTGTCAGTGTTCCATTTGTCCAACCTCTGAATATTACATTTTTAAAGTCTTTTTCCCTGCTCCTCTAACTCATGCATAAATTCCCTTTAGGATTATGTCATTATTTTTAAATTGTCAGCTTATCATGTTTTTCATTTATTTCACTTCCAAAATTAAAATACCTATATAGCAAGGTAAAGAAATAGGGAAGGTGTTTTTTTTTTCCTTTTACTGGCATAATTAAAATGAGAACAGCTTTGATGTCAAAAATAATTATGGAATAATTAAGAATTTAATTAAAAGATTCAGGGATTAAATCTCCTTATTTTTTTATATTGTCATCCCCAACACACAGCCTCTCCTGAAAAGGGAAAGAAAATGTGGAAAATTGTACAGCCTACAAGTAGCACACATTAATTTCAACCATATTTTATTTTTTTTTAAAGATTTATTTATTTATCTATTTGACAGAGAGAAATCACAAGTAGGCAGAGAGGCAGGCAGAGAGAGAGGAGGAAGCAGACTCCCTGCTAAGCAGAAAGCCCGATGTGGGGCTTGAACCCAGGACCTGGGATCATGACCTGAGCCGAAGGCAGCGGCTTAACCCACTGAGCCACCCAGGCGCCCCTCAACCATATTTTAATGGACAAAATCCAACATATGGCCCCAAACCACCTGCAAGGAATACCAGGTATTGTAGTTTTCCCATGTGCCCAGGAAAAGAAAATGGAATTTATTAATATAGAGCAGGTAGCACAAAGAAAAAAATAAACTACACAATGATAAGGTATTCAGATTTCCTTCTATAACAGCTAAAAGTAGTTCAAAGCTTCATCCCAGAATTCATTTATATGTATATATCTTTTTTATCCTTATGAAGAAAACTCAAGAGCAGTTGGCACAAAAGAAGGGCCTTTACTACCGACATTCCAAGAGAAAAATAAACCCCTGAATTTATGATTCAACTCATCTCAAGAAGCAGTTTTTTTTAAAAGCTGTTGAAGATAAAGTTCTGGATACACCAAACTCTAGATATCTAGTTCCAAGTCAAGCCCAACCACAGACAGACATCCCCAGTCCCCTGTCCACTCCCGTTCTCTGGTTAAATTGAAAGAGTAACATCCTAATTGTCTGACTATGCTGCTGCAGCCAAGTTCAGAACCAAGCACAACACTATAGAAAAGCAAAAATATATGCTGACTCTATGATATCCCTCAAATCACTCAGCAGAAAGGAAGAAAAGTATCAAATGGAGTCATGCAACCTGGAACCATCAACAAGATTGTATGTAAGTGGTGAACATAAAACAGCATTTAATTTCTACCCTTGGCCCTACTTTCAGGTTCTGAATTATTTCAGTGCCTATGCCCAAACTAGCAAGACTGCTTGGTGGAGCATAGAGTTGGAAGCTAATTACAACTTTTATAACAAAATGTGTGGAACCATAATGGATACACCGTCTCTTTTAATAGTAATGAGTCCTCTGTCACTGGCGGTTCCATCAATCAGAGCAAGACCATTGGAGGGAATGCTGGAAAGGGCTTCATTATTGAATGTGAACCCTAAATGATAGCCACATACCACCAAGGCTCAGATTTCAAGATTCTACGCACTTAAACCTGCTATTAAAAAAAAAAGACTATTTACCAAGCCACAACTTCAGCTCTGGCCATCAGTATCCTCGGTTCAACGAATATGTAGGAAAGGTGAAGAATGAACAAAAAAACAGAAAATCTTAAACTATAACCTAAATGAGTGTTTTGTTTTTTTCTCAAATAGATTGTTTTACTAGCTACCACTTATAAACAAATTCAGAATATTCCACTTAAGTCATTTTCAACTCAAAATAGCATTCAGTTTTGCCATCTGAGGGTATATCAGAGGTAATTTACATACAGGAATGAATACAGGAAATGAAAATACAAGTATGGTGATCCATACTTCTGGAGGTATGGTTTTCAAAAATTATGCTTAAAGATCACAATTACTGATTTCTTTTAAATTGGGGTATATAATTATACCCACAGTACCACAGATTAAATCATCAGGGCTTTAATGGCTTAACCATGTTAAGCCTAGAAATTATAGAGAAGCTTGATCTAGGATAAAAAGACCAGCAACCTCAGAAGGCTAGGGATTAGTTCTTGTTAGCATCATTGGAGTTAATAATTCCAAGGGAAAAATGGAGCCACGGCCGTAAATTAGACTTAGTGTTTCTTGCTGACTAAACTCTGCATGTTGCTGTTAAAAATGCTTATTTCTTATGTAGCAAAACATCTGCTTTTTGATGCTAAAAGAAGGATCCTAAGGGAAGCAGTGATCTTTCCCAAGGCAACTTGATTAATAGTAGGCTTCCAAATTTTAGCTAAAAGACATTTTGATGAAACCAGCAGTACTGAATAATTGTTTCCACAAATAATCTTAATGTATATTTCCTTTCTCCCCACGATTTTAGACAGTGGGACTCTGAGATGTACTGGTTTTCTTCACTACAACTCTTGTTCTCATAGTTATTTCACAAGTCAGGGGTGTGGGCTGACCACCCACGCACCTGGGCAGCGTGCTCAAATGTCCTTGCTTGCTGGTTCCTAGGAGTCTAAAGAGAAGTCTTTTGAACGTGGAGAAACAATAAACAAATAATAAACAAAATGGGCATAAAGTTTAAAACAAGGACTAAAACTTTTATTCCAAGATGTTCATTTCATTGCAATAAAATGGAAATCAAAAATAAAACTGTATTTTCAAATGCAAAGAAGTGGAGAATTCTTTCTTCTGGATAAGATATAAACATGATTGTTGAGGGTGAATAATCTTCATGCAAAGTAAGTGGAAGATACTTCAAGGGCAAAGCAAGGTTTTTTTAAAAGTTGGGTAGAGCCAATGTTGACTTGAAAACATAAAATAAGTCCTTAAAACACACCATAGGAGGTGAGAGAGATAGAGAGAAGAGAGTAAAGGAAATGGACCAGAAAAGGGAAAAAGAAACAGCCTGCTGAATTAGGAATTACAAGACCTGCATTCATGTCCCTGAGCCATCCCAGCCATGTAATCTTGAGCCACAGTCATCACCATCAATACCTGTAACTTATAGAGAACCTAGAGTGAACTGGCCCTTCCCACAGGCTGCCTCCTTCAATCCTTCCAGCGACTTTATAAGCATGTCCTGTTATCTCCACTTTATGAAAGGAGAAACAGAGTCAGAAAACTTAGATATCATCCCAAGGTTTTACAACTAGTAGATATCAGAACCAAAGGTTTCCCCTGGCTTGAAAGCATGTGTATAATTGAAAGCACCCACCCTTTCCACGATGGTGGGATGCTTCCTAAATATAAACTCTTACAACCTCAGTCTCTCCGTCTAGAAAGGGATTATTATAACTCCTTCTCTCATCACATGAGGATGCGTGCCTGATGTCTTGTGCTACAGTAACTTAATCTGTTATTTCTCCTGGGCCAGTGAGAAAATGAGGCAGTCTGCTCATCTTGGCTGGATGTGGTAGGATAGTTTTAATGGTCTGCCCATGAGTCTGGTAATCAGCTGGTTGTTGGCTGACCTAGCATATCATCACTGGGATAACTAGCTCTGCTCCATGTGACCTCCCACTTCCAACAGGCAAGCCCATACTCATTTCTGTTGTAGCAGCAAAGAAAGCATGCAAGTCCTCTTGAGTCCTAGAGTCAGAAATGGCATCATATCACTTACATTACATTCTGTTAGCTAAGTAAATAATAGGACCAGCCCAGATTCAAGGGCTGGAAAGAGATTCCAAAATCACGTTTCAAAGGGCCTGTGTACATGAAAAAGTGAAGAATTAGGGCCATTTTGCAATCACTCTATGATAGAATATGTGTAAATATGCTCTATAAAATGTAAAATGCCATTTATCACAGGGTCCCTATCTAAAACCCACTCATCTCAAAAAGCACTAGCCACTGCCACCAATCCAAAGACAGCTTGTTTTCATAACTGTCATCTCTTCCAGCTGAGCTTGTAAAAAAGAGCTAGACAAAACCATGTAATGAGAATCACTGTATCAGGCTTTCCTTATGTTCTCTGAATTCAGATGAGATTTTCCTCCATGCTTTTACTCTGAGACACCATCCACAGTTACATCGTATTAAGTTAGAAATTTCTTCCAGAATTAAAAACCAAGGAGAATAATTTCCAGGTTTGGTGTCATTTATTCTTGGCCTTTCTGAAATTGTACATTCCATCATTTTTGTTATTCAAGTATTTTGCTTTCTTTCTCCCTAAAGCAAAATCCCAAATGTTAAATCTCAAAATCAGAGTTCAAATGCTTTAAAACCACGTTTTATATGTCCCTAAGGGACATAGTCTGGGAGGGCATCATACCAGCACTGGGATTCATGTTAAGCCATGAAATTAACTGTGATTTGAGCAAAAAGCTGATGTAACCAAAAACTCCAGAGATTATCTCTTTCCTGTCTCAGAAATATTTATCTATATTTTTAAGTCTGCCCTGAATCACATCCAGATGAGCTTTGAGAGGATGTCAACCCTTATCATGTCATATGATCTTTCCAAGCCAGTGGCTCTCAGCCCTAGCTGGCTGAACATCAGAATCACCTGAGGAGCTTTTACTAAATCCCCATGCCCAAGACACACTCCAGTACAAACAAATCAGAATCACTGGGATGAGACACAATCTTTGGCATTGTTTTCAAGTTTCCTGAATGATTCCAGTGTGTCCTCAAGGTTGAGAACCACTGCGTGGGCCCTTACCTTCCCTGCCTGAGAATGGAAGGCTTTGCACACTAAATTCCAGTTTCTACTAGAGTCCAATTTGATTTCTCTCTTTGAATTGCTGGCAAAATCACTTGACTATTTCTCATTAAACTATTGTGAAGCAGTGTAGAGTAGAAAGAGGCTTTGGAATCCAAGCTGCAGTTAAATCCCTGGTCAGTTACTTATTAGGTACATGGCATGGAGCCGCTCATTTAACCTCCTTAGCCTCTCTGAGCCTTGATTTCCTCCTAAGGCAAATGGTATAATAATTCCTCCACTTAAGGTGTTATAAAGATTAAGTGAGATAAAGTATATTAAATGCCCCCAAGGAAGGCAATCGGTAAATATCCACTTCTTTCCCTCTTTGCTTAGGGATTCTTAAGAACAAGTTGCTCAGCATTCTCAAGTAGACTGCTGAAGCAAAAGGAAAGATTAACACTCAATGTCTAATACACGGGTCTGTACACAGTGAAGAGGTCCAGTGCTCTGCCTTTCCCATTCATCAGAAAATCCTGGGGTTAATTCTCTTGGGAGTGAAATATCACTATGTATCTGTTTGCTGGAGCCCACTCCACAGGGGGTCTAAATGTCACTTGCTCTTTGTTCACACACATCATTGATGGGGGTCTTTATTTTTTTTTTTTTTCTCCATCAGCCCAACAGGCCTGATGCAGATCGGGTTTGAGGGGAAAGTCACACAGGGAAGCATGGCCAAGGACCTGGCCAGCCTTCCTCTGCATCACACTAGCTCACCACATAAACAAAGAACTAAAAATGACTGTAGAGTAAGGTAATACCACCATTACAGCTACAGAGCAGCAAAATCATCTTTGAATAGTAGACTTTCAGGGTTTTTTTTACTAATCATAAGTCTCCTAGACAGATCTGCAAATGTACTTCGGCAAAAAGGAGTATTATTAAATTGCTGTAGTTTTTTAAGAAGCCTGGCACCAGAAAGCAAATGATTTTTTTTTTTTTTTGGTCTCTGCATTGGTAACAAAGAAGAAATATATTTAGATTTTCCCTTAAAAAATGTTATGAAGCTGAATTAGTATATAAGTATCAGGTGTACAACATTCTAATTCAACATGTGCATGCACTACAAAGTGATCATCATCAAAAGTCTAATTACCATCTATCACCATACAATTGATAACTCTTCATTTCTTTCACTCACTCAACCCCATTCCCCTCTGAGAACCATCAATCTGTTCTCAGTAACTATGAGTTCGTATTAGTATTTTTTTGTTTGTGCATTTGTTTTGTTTTGTTTTGATTTCACATAAGAGTGAAATCAGATAGTATTTGTCTTTCTCCACCTCACTTATTTCACTTAGCACATAACCCGCTAGATACAACCATGGTGTTGCAAATGGCAAAATTTCATTCTTCTTTATGGCTCGATAGTATTCCAGTGCGCGCACGTGTGTGTGTATGTGTGTGTGTGTGTAAGTGTGTACCCCACATCCTCTCTGTCAGTGAACACTTAGGCTGTTTCTGCTTCTTGGCTAATGCACATAAGACTGCAATGAACACAGGAACACATACATCTTTTCAAACTAGTGTTTCTGTATCCTTAGTCAGATACCCAAACATGGAGTAGCTGGATCATATGGTAGATCTATTCTTAATTTTTGGAGGAACCTCCACACTATTTTCAGTAGTGGCCGCATCAATTTATATTCCCAACAACAGTTTACAAGAGTTTCCTTTTCGGGGCACCTGGGTGGCTCAGTGGGTTAAGCCTCTGCCTTCAGCTCAGGTCATGGTCTCAGGGTCCTGGGATCGAGCCCCACATCAAGGCCTCCTTCTCCCTCTCCTTCCGCCTGCCACTCCCACTCTCTCTCTCTCTGTCAAATAAATAAATAAAATCTTTAAAAAAATAAAATAAAATAAAATAAAAAGTTCCCTTTTCTCTATATTCTCTCCAACCCTTGTATTTTTTATCTTTTTGATAATAGGCGTCCTAACAGGTGTGAGGTAATACCTCATTGTGGATTTGATTTGGATTTCCCTCACAAATAGTGATGTTGAGCATCTTTTCACATGCCTATTGGCCATCTGTATGTCTTCTTTGGTAAAATGTCTATTCAGATCCTCCACCCATTTTTAATTGAGTTATTTATTTTTTTATTATTGAATTGTATGAGCTCTTTATATATTTTGGATACTAACTCCTTATCAAATACGTGATTTGCAAATACCTTCTCCCATTTTGTAAGCTGTCTGTTCAGTTTGATGACGGTTTCCTTTGCTGTGCAGAAGCTCTTTAGTTCATTGTAGTCCTGCTTGTTTAATTTTGCTTTTGTTTCCCTCGGCTTGGGAATCAGATCCACACACACATCACTAAGACCTGTCAAGGAGTTTACTGCCTATATTTTCTCCTGGTAGTTTATGGTTTCAGGTCTTACATTCAAGACTTTGATCCATTTTGAGTTAGTTTTGAGTATTGTGTAAGATAGTGCTCTAGGTTCATTCTTTTGCTTGTGGCTATCAGGTTTTCCCAGCACCATTTTTTGAAGAAACTGTTCTTTCTCCATTGTACATTCTTGGCTCCTTTGTCCTAAATTGTTTGAAAATGTGTGGGTTTATTTCTGGGCTCTTAATTCACTTTCATTGATCTATATATCTGTTTTTAGGCCAATACCATATTGTTTTGATTACTATAGGTTTGTACTATATCTTGAAATCAGGGAGCATGATACCTCTAGCTTTGTTGTTCTTTCTCAAGATTGTTTCTCAAAACTGTGGTTTCATACCAATTTAAGAATTCTTTGTTCTACTTCTATGAAAAATGAAAAACGCCATTGGAATTTCTATAGGGATTACACTGAATCTGTAGATTGCTTTGGGTATTATGAACATTTTAACAATATTAATTCTTCTATCCACAAGCATGAAATACCTTTCCATTAACTTGTCTCTTCTTCAATTACCTTCATCAATATCTTACAGTTTTTAGTGTATAGGTCTTTCACCTCCTCGGTTAAATTTACTTCTAGGTATTTTATTCATTTTGATGCAATTGTAAATGGGACTTCTTTCTTAATTTCTCTTTCTGATAGTTCATGATTAGTGTATAGAAACATCACAGCTTTCTATATGTTGTTCTTATATCCTACAACTTTACTGAAGTCATTTATTAGTTCCAACAGTCTCTTGGTGACATTTTTCGGTCTTCTATATACAGCATCATGTCATCTGCAACTGGTGATAGTCTTCTTCCTTTTTAATTTGGATGCCTTTTATTATTTTTCATTTATTTATTTATTTATTTATTTGCCTTAGTCCTATGGCTAGGACATCTAATACTATGTTAAATAAAAGAGTGACAAGTATGGGCATCCTTGTCTTGTTCCTGATCTCAGAAGAAAATTTTTTGGTTTTTTACCATTGAGCATAATGTTAGTTGTAGGTCTGTCATTTATGGCCTCTTTTATATAGAGGTATGTTCCTTCTATAATCACTTTGTTCAGAGTTTTTATTGTAAATAGATGTTGAGCTTTGTCAAATGCTCTTTCTGCATTTATTGATATGATCATATGCTTTTTATCCTTCATTCTGTTGAGGTGGTTTATCACACTGATTGACTTGTAAATGTTGAATCATACTTGCACCCCTGGAATAAATCCTGCTTGATCACAGTGTGTGACCCTTTAAATATATTGTTGAAATCAATGTGCTAAATTTTACTTAAGATTTTTTGCACCTATATTCATCAAGGATATTGGCCAGTAATTGTCCTTTTTTTTGTGTGGTGTTCTTGTCTGGTTTTGGTATCAAGATAATGCTGGCCTTATAAAATGGGTTTGGAAACTTTCTTTCCTCTTCAATTTTTTGGAAGAATTTGAGAAAAATAGTATTAGCTCTTTAAATGTTTGACAGAAGTCACCATTGAAATCATCTGGCCCTTAGCTTTTGTTGGGAGGTTTTAGATTACAGATTCAATCTCCTTACTAGAAACTGATCTATTCAGATTTTCTATTTTTAAGTGATTTAGTCTTAGAAGATTGTGTTTATAGGAATTCACCCATTTATACTTAGCTGTCCAATTTTTTGGTGTATAATTGTTTGTGATAGTTTCTTATGATCCTTAGTATTTCTGTGGTACCAACTGTAATTTCTCTTTCAGTTTTAATTTTATTTATTTGAGCACTCTCCTTTTTTCTTGGTTAGCATAGGTAAAAATCTGTCAATTTTATATTTTCAAAGCACCAGCTCTTAGTCTCACTAATCTTACTGTCTTTTTAGTCTCTATTTCATCTTTCATACTCTGATCTTTATTTTTTCCTTCCACTAACTTTAGCCTTTGTTTGTTCTTCTTTTTTCTCACTCCTTTAGGTGTAAAGTTAGATTGCTTGAGATTTTTCTTGTTTCTTGAGATAGGGTCTATACTACTAAGACCTTCCCTCTAGAACCACTTTTGCTATATCCTATAGACTTTGGTCTATATGACACCATATCTCTGTTTCCATTCGTCTCTAGGTATTTTTTAATTTCTCCTATAATTTCTTCAATGACTCACTGATTGTTCAGTAGCATGTTGCTTTATCTCCACATTTTTGTGTTTTTTCCAGCTTTCATCTTGTAATTGACTTTCATACCATTATGGTCATAAAAAATATTTGATATGATTTCAATCTTCCTGAATTTATTGAGACTTGTTTTGTGGCCCATCATCTATCTGATCTATCCTGGAAAATGTTCCATGTGCACTGAAGAACAATGTGTATTCTGCTGCTTTTGGGTCCAATGTTCTGTATATATCTGCAAGGTTAATCAGGTCTAATGTGTTGTTTAAGGCTGATCTTTAATTTTCTGTTGGATGATCTACCCACTGAAGTAGGTGGGGTATTAAAATCCCCTATTATTGTATTGCTGTCAGTTTCTTAATTTAGGTCCATTAATATTTGCATTATATATTTTTGTACTCTTATATTGAATGAATATGTATTTATGTGTTATATCTGTTTGCTGGATTGACTCCTTATTCATTATGTAATGCCCTTTTTTGTCTCTTGGTACAGCCTTTGTTTTCAAGTCCATTTTGTCTGATAAAAGTATTGCTATCCCAGCTTTCTTTTCACTTCCACTTGCATGGAATATCCTTTCCATCCCTTCACCTTCAATCTGTGTGTGTCTTTGCATCTGAAGTGAGTTTCTTTTAAGTACCATATAGTCTCTTTAAAATCCATTCAGTTACCCTCAGTCTTTTGATCTAGTTCATTTACATTTAAAGTAATTACTAATAAAGTAATTACTAATTAAAGTAATTACTGATAGGTATGTATTTATTGCCATTTTATTAATTATTTTCTGGGGGGGTTTGTTTGTTTGGGTCATTTTTTATTTGGTTTCATTACATTTATGGGTTTCAGCTATGTTGTTACATGATTTAGATATTTCATCTTTTTTTTTAATTTTTATTTATTTTTTTAAATTTCTTTTCAGTGTTCCAGAATTCATTGTATCTGGTTGTTTTTATAGTTCATCTCTACTAAAAAGAAAAAGAAAGGTCTTTTTCTTTTTCTCTCATCCCTTGGGGTTTGACAGTTTTCTTTAGTGCTACGTTTAGATTCCTTTCTCAGGGGCGCCTGGGTGGCTCAGGTTAAACCGCTGCCTTCGGCTCAGGTCATGATCTCGGAGTCCTGGGATGGAGCCCCGCATCCGGCTCTCTGCTCAGCAGGGAGCCTGCTTCCTCCTCTCTCTCTGCCTGCCTCTCTGCCTGCTTGTGATCTCTCTGTCAAATAAATAAATAAAATCTTTAAAAAAAAAAAAAAAAGATTCCTTTCTCAATTTCTTTTGTATATTTACTATAAGTCTTTTTCTTTGTGGTTACCATGACACTCATATATAACATCCTATGTATATAATGGGCATTTTGATAGTAACTTAAATTTAAACACATTCCAAAACTTCACATTTTTATGCCCCCTCCAACATTTTATAATTTTAATATCACATTTTCATCTTTTTATTTTATGTATCACTTAACTAATTATTGTAGTTTTGATTTTCAGTACTCTTGTCTTTTAACCTTCATATTTGCTTTAAAAGTGATTGATCCACTGTCTTTACTATAAATTTACCTTTTCCAGTGAGATTTTTACTTTCATATGTTTTCTTGTTATTAATTAGTGTCATTTATTTTCAGCTTAAATAAGTTCCTTTAACATTTCTTGTACAGCCAGTTTAGTAGTGATGAACTCCTTTAGTTTCTGCCTATCCTAAAAACTTTTTTTTTTTTTTAAGATTTAGAGAGGGAGAGAGAGAGAGAGAGCACAAGCAGGAGGAGTAGAGGAAGAGGGAGAGAGAATCTCAAGCAGACTCTGCACTGAGCATGGAATCCAGGGCAGGGCTTGATCTCACAACCCTGAGATCATGACCTGAGCTGAAACCAAGAGTCAGACACTTAACCGAATGTACCATGCAGGTGACTCTATCCTGAAAACTTTTAATGTCCCCTTCAATTCTGAATGATAGCCTTGCTAAGTAAAGAATTCTTGACTGGAAGTTTTTCCTTTCAGCACTTTGAATACATCATGCCACTATCTTCTGGCCTCCACAGTCACGGTGCCTACAGAGAAATCTGGTAATAACTTTATGGGATTTCCTTGCTATGTAACAAGTTGTTTTTCTCTTGCATTTTTTCATATTCTCTCTTTATCTTTAAATTTACAATTTTAATTATAACGTGTCTTGGTGTGGATCTTTTTAAGTTCACCTTATTTGGAATTTTCTGGGCTTTCTTGACCTGGACATCTGTTTCCTTCTCCAGATCAGGTAAAATTTTCAGCCATTATTTCTTCAAATAAGTTTTCTAGCCATCTCTCTGTTTTAAAAGTGATTGATCCACTACCTTTATGGGACCCCTGCAGTGGAAATATCATCCTGCTTAATGTTGTCCCAAAGATCCCTTACATCACTTCCACTTTAAAAAAAAAATCCTTTCTCTTCTTGCTGCTTTGTCTGAGTGAGTTACATTGTTTTGTCTTCTAGCTCACTGATCTGTTCTTCTGCTATTGAACCCCTCTAGAGTATTTCTTCAGTTCAGTTATTGTATTCTTCAGCTCTGTAATTTCTTTTGATACTACCTTATATTTTCTCTTTGTTGAAGTTCTCACTGTCTTCATCCTTTCTTCTCCTGAGTTCAGTGAGCATCTTTATGACAATTACATTGAACTCTTTATCAGGTAAATTGCTTCTCTCTGTTTCATTAAAGTCTTTTTCTAAGGATCTGTCTTGTTCTTTTGTTTGAAGCAATTTTCTCTGTCTCCTCATTTTGCCTGACTCTCTTGTTTCTACGTATTAGGCAAATCAACCAACTCTCCCAAACCTGAAGCAGTGGCCTTGTGTAGGAAATGTCCCATGGGTCTCAAAAGCAGCACTATCTCCCTAGCCACATGCCCCAGGCATTCAAGGGGCATTCCTTGTGTGAGCTGCACAAGCCGACATGCTGTGATGGGACTATGGCTGTAGTATGGGGGTTGGAAGGCTCTCACCCAGTCCAGCTGTGGTAGATGGGTGCAACATGGGTTAAGGATGGCAACCTTCACTGGGGCACCATCAACACCAGCACCATCAAGTTAGAATGATATCACAAAAATGGCACCTGCCAGTGTCTCCATCCACAAAGAGAATGCCAATAAGCAAATGCTTCAAGGTTAGTAAGTGGGTATCCCTCACACATGGTCTAGGCACTCTTCAGACTGGTGTTTTTGCCCTGGGTCTGAGGGCAAGTGAGTCTGTGAACAAGTAATTTAAGAGCAGGTTCTTTATTCTCTATAGTTCTATAATTTCCCTGGACATAACCCACTTTGGTTTTCAAAGCAAAGCATTTTGGGAACTCATCTCTCCTATACATCACCCTAGGGTTTGGGGTGCCTGATGTGAAATACAAACCCCTCACTTCTCAGGGGAAAATTATGCATTTTTAAGATCCCTCCTGGTTGTGGATCCTACATCTATGATGGGTTTTTTCTTGTTTGTTTGGCAAGACCGTGTCTTTCTCTCCTACCCATTTTTCTAAAGTTTTTATTTAAGTATCAGTTAATTAATGTACAGTGTAATATTAGTTTCAGGTATACAACACAGTGATTCAACACTTCCATACAACACCCATTGTTCATCCCAACAAGTGCCCTCCTTACTTTCCATCACCTATTCAACCAATCCCGCCCCCCATCTTCATCCCCTCTGGTAAACACCAGTTTGTTCTTTCTCTTTTTTTCCCCTTTGCTTGTCTTGTTTCTTAAATTCCACTTATGAGTGAAATCATACAGTATTTGTCTTTCTCCTACTGACTTATTTCACTTAGCGTAATACCCTCTAGTTCCACCCACATCATGGCAAATGGCAAGATTTCATTCTTTTTGATGGCTGAGTGATATTCCATTATGTATATATACTACACTTCTTTACCCATTCATCAGCCAATGGACACTTGAGCTATTTCCATAATTTGGCTATTTTAGATAATGCTGCTATAGACATCGGGGCTCATGTATCCCTTTGAATCAGTACTTTTGTATTCTTTGGGTAAATATCTAGTAGTGCAATTGCTGGATCTTCTACCTGTTTTGATGCTTCCCTTTTATCTTTTGTTGTAGAGTCTCTATTAATCCAGCTTTAGATCTTTTTCAGAGGAAATTATTCCATATGCAGTTGCAAGTTTGTGGTGTCCCTGGGAAGAGATGAGTTCAGAATCTTCCTATGCTAGCAACTGGAACCCCTCTCCCAAAATATATATATATTTTTTTTTAAAGATTTTATTTATTTATTTGACAGACAGAGATCACAAGTAGGCAGAGGCAGGCAGAGAGAGAGAGGAAGGGAAGCAGGCTCCTGGCTGAGCAGAAAGCCGATGCGGGGCTCAATCCCAGGACCCCAGGATCATGACCTGAGCCAAAGGCAGAGGCTTTAACCCACTGAGCCACTCAGGTGCCCCCCAAAATATATTTTTAATGATTAAAACCGTTTAATTCATTCTGACTCACTTTCCAATTACAGAAAATCTTTATATATTAAGATCGATTAAACAGAAGCAAGGCAGAAATTGTAGTATTATTGATTAATTATATGTAACCAAATGCCATAATTAAATAGTAATTTCAAATGACCAGTCTCTGTGGAAATCTGTCTGCCTTCAGCAGCCCCTCACCCTGCAATTTAGGACAAGTCATGACTGCTCCATCTTCAACCTGTTGCAGACAAGCTGCCCTAAATTCTACCATGGCAAAGCCCACACACCAGTGATTAATTATGTGTTGGCACTTATAATAGCTTTCCCAGTCTTTATCTTCTTATTAAAGTCAAGTATTTTTTTAAAGATTTATTTATTTACTTACGAGAGAGAGAAAGAGAGTGTACAGAGGGAAGAAGGGTGGGAGAGAGGGAGAGGGAAAATCTCAAGCAGACTCTTCACTGAACGTGGAGCTCGACATGGGGCTGGATCTCAAGACTCTGAGATCTTTACCTGAGCTGAAATCAAGGGTCAAATGCTTAACCAACCAAGTCACACAGGCACCCCATAGTAAAGGATTTTTTTTTAAATAAGTATACTTAGGTTTCATGACACAAGGAATACCTAGCCAATATTTAAGCCTGTGCAAAATGAAGTTGTTTGGATCAGAAATACTGAGTTGTAATGAATGTGGTATCTTTTGTTGATCTTGTATCTCAGTGAAATTGGCACTTCCCACTTAAATATTATATACCTATCTGTTTATATGTTTACTAAATATCTCTACATTCTAGGTCAGGAATCTACAAAGTATGGCCCATGGACCAAATCACGTTTATATATTATCTGTGGTTGCTTTCCCATTACAAAGGCAAGGTTGAGTAGTTATGACAGAGACTGTTCCACAAAGCTAATAATATTTACTATCTAGTCCTTTATAGAAAAAAATTGCCAGCCCCTGTTCTAGACTCAAGGCTTCCTAAACAAGGACTTTGCTATCAACTGAGTGATCTACACAGAGTAAGTGCTCAAATAAACATTCCTCGCATAAATAAATAAATAAATAAATAAATAAATAAATAACGTGAAATAAGTTTACCCTCTCAGCCACAAAGCTACTTTTCAGGTGCAGGTCTTCAGAAAAAGGAAAAGCAGACATTTGTGATTTACAAATTTAAAAAGCTGAAGACATCCTGATGAACAAACCCTTAAGTTTTCAGCTGAGAAGACTGAGGCCCAAAAAGCTGAAGTGATTGTCCCAAGGTTAGCCCAAGGAGAGGTGAGAACTACTCCCACAACACATTTGTTTTTCCTTTAATTAATAAGATATTCTGTGAAGTCGCCTATTCCTGGGAGGGCCAAGGGCCTCAACACAACATGTATGCAATACTAATTACACTTGTTTGGAACTTTCAATTCTGACTTATTCCCTGAAGTTCTTTAAATGCTCACCATCCCAATATATTTTCATAAATTTGGTTTGAAAATGATATGCATGCATTAGAGAACACAAAGTACAGCCTTGCAACAAACTTTGTTAATTAAACCAACACTCAGAGAAAGTTTCAGTGCACACTGAATGATTACTCCATCCACCACCTTTCTGTTTTGACTAAAGTGTCTCTAGATCTGATATCCCAAACAAGGTACTGGTTTAAATTTTAACGCATCCACCTACTCCCTCAAATGCGAGAGAGAATAATTTAATTCTGCCAAGTCATACTAAAAAGTAGGTAAGGATCACCCAGCACAGTACAGTTTCTCTGTCTCTTGCCAGCACTTATTAAGAAAGAAATGCTGGGTGGTTTGGTGTTCCCAGCGCCCTAAAGCAATTTTTCTTACATCATCATTTATTTTTTTCTCCCAAAAGTTCTTTGTAACTCAGTTTCAAAAAGGAAGGATCAGAGACAGAACTAAATCAGGGAACAGGGACAAATTAGGACTGCAAGGCCTGGAACCCACAAGTGCAGCTCCTTTCACTCATTTAGTCACCATCAATTAGGCACCTAGTCCTGTGTCAGGCACTAAGGGAAACAAAGAGGCATTTGGCATAGTCCTAGGGCTCCAGAAAGAGTTCCATTTCATATGGGAGAGAGTCAAGGAGAGGGTTACAGACAGTACCATGAAACGGGTCCAATGTGTCTACATGGTAAGCCCAAAGTGCATGGGAGGACACCGAGGGACACCCAGATCAGACTACCCTGACTGTCAAGTTAAGACTCAGCCAGGTGAAAAATGGGAGAAAAACAAACTCCATGAATGTGAAGTTATATGTACAAAGACAAGGAAATGAAGGAGAACGGGACATGTTTACAAGAGTAAATATGATCCAGCATGTCTACAGTTCCAAGTAAAGGTGAGCCCGGAATGACCTTTATTTTAAGCTTTGACAATGTATACCCCACAACAAGCATTTGTTCTAACTCCTGTCTGTCCTGGGTGGTGGGATATAGGCACCAAGACATGTGTTTAGGGTAAAAAAAGGTATCCTTGAGGTAAATCTTCTGTGTAGCAGGGATTTCAGGGGCTCTCCTCTTCCATCCAATACAGAAATCTATTCCAACGTCCTGAACAGAAGATTATCTGCTCTTAGTTTAAACACTTCTAATGATAGGGAAATTATTGCCACAGAAAACAGCTTATTAGAAAGTTCTTTACGTCAAGTTGGAAAGTGCCTTCATGTACCTGGCCTCAATATGACATAGGCCAACAACTTATCCCTGACGAAAGGCTCAAACAGAGTAAACAGAATTCAAAGATCAGGTTTAGAAATGTACACAGCCTTAACTTAGTTAACACAGTGCTCGATTAACACCAATCACATTCCAAGATACAGTTTATTTCTATCTCCCCAACAAACCTTGACCATGCCAAGACCAAAGAAAGATCTTCTGAATCAAGATACACCTCCCAAGAGGGATTAGGCCTCTGAATCCTGAACTTCTAGACCCAAGGAACAAAGCAGGTCAGGGGAGGAGAAGGAGGAAAAACAAAAACAAAAACATACTGAACCAAGCAAAATATAAAAGCCAAAACACATAGCTCCATGGGTAGAAGCAAAAGAGAGAAAACTGGAATCAGGCAGACAAGTTCAGGAAGGAGCAGAGTCATGTTGCAATGGTTCAACTGCATGACTCAGATTCACGGGGTATAGAGAAGCTTTGTACAACATGACAGAGACAGCCATAAAGACACATTAAGTTACAGACAAGAAGAAAAGGGGAGCAATTCGCAAGCCAGAAAATATGTTACTCTGTTGAAGAGGGAAGGTAGAATTACTCAAATCCTATTTTGCTTTCCTCTTTGCTACTAAGAAAAATGATGCTGACTTTGCAGAGTAGAACATGCATCGTCAATAAAGAATGGAAGCCAGGGATGGAGGAGAAGACAGCAAGATCCCATAACTGCTGTTGTACATTTTTTCAAGGCCCTGGCCCAGAGTAATCAATTCCAAGTCACTGAAAGAACCTGCAGATGTTATCAGAGCCCCAGAGCTGCAAATCTGTGAAATCACGAACAATGACAGCAGAGGCAGAGACTAAAGCTAGGCTAATACCATCTTTGTTCCTAAAAAGATAAGTAACTGGATTCTGTGAAAATGTGGAACAGACTGAGAGGCTGTAGTACTAATAAGTAAACAAGAGAAGCTTAAGAACCAAGTAGTGAGAGAGAAAGAGGCAAGGAGCCATGACTCACACACATCAATAAGTAATTAACAGTAAGAGAAGCAAATGCAAAACTGAGGATAGCAAACTGTGCTCACCATGCCAGGCACTTCTCAGCACTGAACCCTTAGACCAACTCTAAGAGGCAGATGATATTATTACCCCATTTATAGATGAAAAAAACCAAGGCACAGACTTTATGTAACATGCACAAGATTGCACAGCCAGTAACTGCCAAAATCAGGATTTGCACAACCATGCAGTGCCACACCCCTGAGGAATAGAGCATGATATGGAGGTGACCTTTGAGGAGGAAGCAGAAATTAGCCAAGGTTGAGAGAGGAGATTGAAATGGGAATTGGCGAGGCAGATGGAAGCCATGAAAAAGAGAATCCTCGCTGGAGTTCGGGGGCATAATGAGGTCAGAGAAGAATATGGTGGGAAACATGAGCACCTTGAATGGGATGAAGAGAAGGCTGCCTTTCCTTTCCACTCTCAGGTGCTTTACCATTATGGTAAGCCTTTCAAATTTGCTCCCTGCTCCCAAGATCTCCCTTCCTTTCTTATTAAAGGCACTTTTGGTTGCAAGTAATATAAATCTCTTGAAATAAGCACATGCAAAAATGCTTAGAAACAGGAATGTTATTGGGAAAATCCAAGGTCAGGAAGAGCAGCTGAGCTTCACCAGGGCCTTGAATCCAAGACTGTGCCAACAGGTTAAGCCCCAGTGAACTTTCATTTGGCATTGCTAATGTAATCAGTTACCTATAAAAGGATGAGACCTAAGAAAACTCCTGTTATGTATATATATCTTTTCTCTCCATCTAGACAAATATTTTCTAATTTCTTTACCACGACCCAAAGTAAGAAATACATTTTGCATTATGACCTGGTCTACATACATATACGATCATAAGCAGCATATTATCCCCCATGATAATACACACAATCCAGGATTCTTACTGAAAAACATTTGTTGGCTGACTGGATGATATACTGATTGGTGGCTATATTGCTTTCTTAACATCATAGAATAAAATAATCATAAAGATTCAGAGACCATAAACCATAGAGATTATCTTGTCCAGTGACTTTCAACATTTTAGTAAGTGATTCTTTTTTCCAAATGAAATCATAATTAAAGGCCAATATATAAGGTATGGGTCATAAATTTACTTACATTATACTCAGTGCAAAGAAGACATACCTTTTTAATTTTCTGTAATGGATCTGATTTTTAAAAGCCACAATACCACCAAACTCACTTCCCAAAGCCCAGATGCTACACTGGGCAAATGGGGTGGGCAAATGGGGCAGACTAATGGAGAAATACATTTCAATTTAGGAAACAGTCTCGTTTCGACTGACTTAGCTTTTCTGGTTTTCTCCCCCTCTTCAGGTCCTCTCCAAGATAGTGTCTGGGTGTAGAGGGAGAGAAAGTGGCTCTATGGCATTGGAGTTGGGATGAGGAGAACAGAAGACCCCATCCTCCACCACCTCCCTGTGCTAGTTCTTGGGTGTATACTGGGCTGGGACCACATAAGTGAGATACGTATGCTCAAGCCCATTACTCCACCCTGGGGCATTCCACTGGATTCCACTGCTGACACTTATGGCAGATATAATTCACAGACTACTCTTTGTTGGCCTGATTAGGCCCAGGGTACCCCATTCTCTCTTGGCCCCACCTCAGCTCTCACCCACCCTACAGAGGCCCTAAAGTTGGCCAGTGACTCCTCTACAGTCCTACCCCAATGTCCTACCCTATAGCCTTGGCAACATGACCACCCACACTGCCCCAACCACTCCCACTTCTGGCAAACTGCCCAGCCAAGTTCCCTAAAGAAAGGTTTCTTCTGCAGCGACTGGGTGACCCAGTGAGTTAGGCATCCCACTCTTGATTTCAGTTCAGGTCATGATCTAGGGCCATGAGATTGAGTCCCACATTGGGCTCCATGCTCAGCATGGATCATGCTTAAGATTCTCTCTCTTCCTCTCCCTCTGCCCCTCCCCTCCACTTGCACATGTGTGTTCTCTTTCTCTATCTCTCTCACTTTAAAAAAAGAAAGGAAGGAAAGGAAGGAGGGAGAGAGGGAAGGAAGGAAGGAAGAGAGAGAAAGAGAAAAGAAAAGCTCCTTCTGCTCTATTTGGGAGCTAAGGCCAGGCCCTCACTCTGCCTAACCAAATAGCCACTCCAGCTTACTGTGGGTGCAAGTCAAGGTAGTCTCTGAGGGCCCTGAATAGGAAGCAGCACCAACACCCAGCTTCTGTCAATCTGCAAACTTAGGCCTCCTTCTCAGCTTTAGCTGAGAGGAAACAAAACACATGTGTCTTCCCTCCCATTCCTGGATCTCCCCCTCTTCTTACCACAGCTCCTCAGGCTGGAAGGGAAAGGGTTTCTTCCTTCCTCTTTTTCTTTGCTTAGAACATTTTTCTAGTCTTCCCCCACCCCCTTCCTCTAGAGTTATAATGATGAACACAGTAGAGTGGGGGTGGGGAGAAAAAGAGAGAGAGAGGACAGTTTTAAGTTCATAAGGGAACCTAAATTCAAAGGTGTTTCAAAATAACAATACCCATTTTATTTAAAAGAGATGAAAATGAAGCCAGGGTTGGGAACACAGAGCCTCACTTGCTTGAGCTATCTCTTACTCTTCTCAGAGCCCCTGAGGAATTTCTAAGGAATCTTGGAAATCCACTGAAACACATTTGGAGAACCACTGATAATCTAGCTAGGGCTCTCCAATAGAACTTTCTGCAATGATGGAAATGTGTTACATCCACACTGTCCATTATAGCACCATGACCCACATGTGCCTCTCAAGCACCTGACCTGTGGCTGTGCAATTAAGAAAATGAATTTTTAATTTTATTTAATTTTAATTGATTTAAATAGCTACCATATTGGACAGTGCAGCCTAGCCCATCCATTTTACAAACAGATAGGACCTTGAGGCCCAATATCACCCTGTAAATTGATGACAAGAGTCAACATGAAGACTCGTAGGCCCCACATTCTCTAACCATTTCTTCCCACCACTTCTCAGCTCTCACGCCCAGGTCAGTGCCTCATACAAGGCTACTCAGCTACCTCCAACTTTAAGGAAGTGTGCTGGGCTTTGTTGTAACATCCACTACTGTACCATGAAACTTGGTCTGGATTCCAAACCTTCTTTTTTTAAAGAAAGGTGTGTGACCCCTCCAGAACCCTAACCGTTAGGGAAAAGACCCAAAGAATGCTGTCACAGAAGTTTCAAAACAATGTGATCTCAGCTATAATGGCATCTGAAGGAGTGGCTCCAACAGATGTAGCATTTTGGATTTCCATAAGTGCAAGTGAAATTTTTCATCAGACAATGTGACTTTGTGAGATATCCTGCTGACCATAGAAAGACAGTGCAACCTGGTAGGAGGACATTAGGTGAGGAGACAAGGGAGCAGGGAAAAGGTTTTCACTGACCAGCTGCGCATTCTGGGCAAAGCCTCTACCTGTCCTGGGCCCCAATTTTGTTTTCTATGAAACATACACAGCAATACCTCTTTCTTCCTGCTTTCAAGGATGCTATGAAGATAAATCAGCAATATATATGAAATGCTTCTCATTGTACTCTATAAATCTTCTCACTTCTCATTGTTAAACACAAAAGTCAAGCTTCCCTGAATGTAAGATAGTTAAAATCAAGCATCCTGTATCATTTTATGCCAAAAATTATTATACCATTAACCAGGGGGGCTACCCTGGTGTCTAATATTAACTAGAAACTTCATGTTAGAGTCATAATTTTACTGTTATTTAAAAGGAGAAAGATGATTCAAAATGACAGAAGCCAAATTTCTTTGCTATCTCCTGTTGCAGGGAGTAACATAAAGCACTGGATTTCAAAAGGACACATTTATCATGTGTGCACATACTGCTTTGGCAGCTAATACACTGAAAAGCTTAAAGAAGGTAAGTTAGCATAGGATTTCAGGAAAACTCAATGTAAAACCAAATCATTCTTGTTATCTTTATTTTTTGCCTTAAGCAGTAACAATAAGAATACCAATGACATTGTATCCTGTTATATTCCAAAAATGAACCATAGAAACACAGCTTTGAGACATCTTGGTCCCACCCCAAATAATAGCCCTTTGGGCTATAGACATATTTGCATGAGCCGGTGGGCTGGAGAGTAGGGTGTCATTGGCCTATGGAGCAGAATAGTAGATCAGTGCTTCCCCCCTGCACTCCCACATCATTCTGCTTGTGCTTGTGCTACAGAGTTTGCCATATTGTGTTTAGTAATTTATTACTATTCCATGCCCCTCATAAACCAGTGATATTCTAGAAGGTGGAGCCATGTCTTATTTGTATTTGAATCCCAACCACATGCTGAACAGTTGGAAAGTTAAGGCTGTATTAGGCGATCACCGTCCACTGGGCATCAATAGTCCCAACTCCAAGTCCTAACTCCAACTCCAACTCAAAGACCATCAGAGTCAGCCCAACTCTGCACACAGTTGATCTTATCCTGGTAACATTTATCCTAACTTATAAACAGGCTTGATTTCAGAGTCACAAGCAAGGCTTGAACCCCTCTAGTGGGAAATACAGCACATTAGCAAAAACAAAATATCCCAGCCCATTTCCTCCCTGGCCACGAAATGCACGATACTTGCATTGGGTGTTTGTTTGGTCCATAACATCAGCAAGAATGGCACCTGCTCGCTCTATCACCCCAGTATTTATCAGCATCATCTGCCTCCATGTGTCATATTTGATCCAGAGTATTATGAACATTTTTATCTACTTATGACCCTGAATTCTTTTTATGACCCTTGGGAACAAATTGGCTACTAGCTTCTCAGAAGAAAACCCCAGGGTAAAGACACACTGGTTAAATTCCAAAAACAAGCTATCTCTTAAGCATAAAGTTGCCCCTGTCAAAACTGCTAGGGACTTTTCAGGATTATATGATCCACCCCCTCATCTTTTTAACAAAGTGAGTTGGCCAAGGCTACATGCCAATGCTGTCACAAAGCAAGGACGGGAACTCGGCCCTCTCTACTCCCAGTCCAATTAGGATAACCAACAGGCCTAGTGTAGCCAAGATTCACAGGACAAGAAACGTCCTGTTTTTAAAGCAGGAGAAGCCCAGGCAGACTATGCCTAAGATGGAGAGGTCTCCTAAGGTATAAGATTTTTGGTACAAAAACAGGTAAAGTCTCAGACAATCTAGTACCAGTTGAGTACCCTAAGTTCAGGGCTCTATTCCCTATATAAATCTGTCCCATTTGACCAGTTTGATAAAATGTTACTGGTTCTGCCTCAAATACATAAGGCCAGGAAGAGTCCACTGATAAGATATTGAGTTTGACAGTCGCTGCACAGCTGTATCCCCTCCAAGAGGGATAAAATTCTCTCCACTAATTATGACACACAAATCATCAAAACTAGAGCCTCGAGATTCTCCATGAAATTTTTAAAGGACTTTGCAGGTCTTTAAATAATTAAAAGTTAAAAAAATTCAAGAGGAAGAAAATGAATATCATGAAAATGAGCATTATGAAGCCAGTCCTGTTTAAGTACCAAACTATTATTATATGTCCAAACTAATCAAGTTGTCAATACTGAGAAAAGAAGGCCATGGAAGGCTCACAAAGTTACGCTGATTAATTATCCCAAGAGCCAATTCAGAATGCAACCATTACTCACGAGACACTGCTTTGACACTGTAATTAGCCTACCATTCCTGTGATTCCAGGGAAGAGTTCAGAGCCTGTGTTTAAAACTCTGAACGCCTTTCCCACAAAAGGAAGCTGGAACTGATATTTCAAGTTCTCTGAAGGGACTTGGGAATCTGGGTGCATGATATGTCTATTCATAATAGAATTAATTATCTTCCCTCCAACTTAACCCATAGTTTCACAGAACCAGGTTCTGGGGTAGAATTTTGTTGGAGTGGGGGGGGGGGGGCAGATTCAGCAGGAAAGTACTGTTGGATTGGGCCAATCCTATATTCATGAAGTCACAGACTAACCAGTCAGACAACATACTGCGCTCTTCCTCTATACACACTCTCAACATCACAGTCTTCAGAGCCAATGCCATTATCTCAAGTATGTAAGAACCTGAAGTTCCAAGTACTCATTCACCACAAGACCACAGAGCTAGTAAGCAACAGTGCCAGTTTGAGTCTGGGGCTCTCTGGCACCAACTCCAGGCCTCTCCCTCATTAGGTCTCCTCCCAGACATACCCTCACTACCAGAGAAGCTGCTCAACTCCCATGTTCTGAGAAGGCCAGGTTTGTAAAGGACAAAATGTATCATACCATACATATAGAAACACAAGTCTCATCAGAAAAGGGAAATATCTAATAGCCCTACTAAACGGAAAGAAAACTCCACTTTACAATTAAAGAAGGAAAAAGCAAACGTGCCTGCCAAATCCCCATATGTTAGTTAAAAAAACAAATCAATTAAGGCGTTTTCCAATATAGCAACAGTGAACAAGCTATGAAACACAACGGTCTTCAATTTGATCAGCCTTATGGAAATTTCTGATTACAGGGTGGCCATTATCCCTAAACAAATCCCTGCAATCCATATTCCATACAGGAACAAAATCTCTTTCTCCGCTGAAAGTTGGTCTCTGGACCTTTATACTTTTAGGGAAATATAAGAAGCAATAAGTTATAACTTATCAAGTGACAAGAATGGAAACCTGGAATATAGACTTTCCTGGGGGGTGAGGGAAGGGACCTCCTTACCTTTGGCTTTCCTCCTCTATTATTGTCAACCTTTAAAAAAGAAAAGGAAAACAAAAAGAATAGAAAAAGAAAAGAAGAAACTTCCAGTAATTTCAGCTCAAAAATTAACGTTCCAGATTGCTCTCCTTCCCAAGGATGATGATAATCTGATTTACTGCCTCCTTGACTGGTTTAAATCAGTAAAGAACATTAAGTGCGAGTTCTAGATATTTTAAAAGACAAATTTACCATTGAAAAGGGCAATGCTGCATGCAGCCAAAGGTTCCAATGCCTTAACTATTAATAAATCCCCTGAGTCTTCAAAACTTTACAGCAAGATCACCCAAAGAGCAAGTTCCCAGCCCCTTGGGATTAAGCACTATGAGTTTCTAACCCAGCATTCTTGTCCCATTAACTTTTCTTTTTGTGCAGTTGACAGGTATTTTTGCTTCCTCTGTTCCTGGCAGCGCTCTGGGGATGGCCCTCTCTATCATCATGCTGGACTTCCCTCTCTGCACGGGGTCCCCTGGTGAAGAAAGACCTTTTGGGAAAGCCAAGAAATACACCAAGATTTCCTGCAAATTCTACTATTTTGTAGAGAAATTACATGACTATTTTTAAAAACAAGTTTTGAGGATACAAATTGGGAGTTATCAGAATTTCCTAAAGGACTAAATTAGAAGCAGGACAGCACAGGGAGATCTCCTACACTCTCAATAATTGGAAATGCAGAGTTTTACAAGAAGATCATTTAAAAGTGATTTCTCTACTTCTAGCAGGGCTCACATGAATGCTCTTAAAAGGCGAGTCTCCCCAATCCATTGCAAACACAGTTCATGTTACGATGCGGTTAAATAAAGCAGGACGCTTGGGGAATTTGAGTCTTACCGTGGAATATTGTGCTTCTACAATCTTCAAGATGTTTACACCAAGCATAAAAGCCCCTTGGATATGGGAACACATCTGACCCAAGTAACCAAGGAGAAGTGAGCCTGTGTACCTTTGGGGACAGGCAAGAGGTTTATGAGCTGCTCCCAGCCCTCTTCCCAGCCCTCCTCCCAGCTGGCACCAGCTGCTCCTCCAGCTCAAACCCCAGGGCCCAGGCTATGAGCAGCTCTCTGCTGTTTGCCCACTCATCTTTAAGCTTATTCCCCTGGTTTATTAGCAGTTCCCCTCAAGGTGGGCAAAGGAAATGGAACAAGATAAAATCAAAGCAATCATTGCAGCTGCTTCTGAACAGCCCTGATGAAAGTCTTTCTACGTGACCGAGGCTGTGCTTACTACTACTATCAACAATGAGGATTCAGGAATACATGTGAATTTCAATTCTCCATACTGAACCTATCTCTCTCTAGCCTGACTGCTAGAGATAACCTGCTCCCTTCAGAGTCATGATCTCTGTCTGACACTCTCAACCCTTCTGCTTCTGCTGACTTGAGAAAATTGCTGAATCACTGGCTTGCTTTCCCAGCAAACAATCTAGTCACAAATTTCCTAAGTCCTATCCACTCATCCCTTCTATCCCAGCCCAACCTAATGGTGGTTCTTACCTCTTCTTTGTCCAGAGAGAAGGAGCACTTTTTCTTCCAAGCACCTTATTAACTTTCCCATCACTCTTTGTCACTAATACACCCCTAGTGCTGGCTCTTCTCCAAAAAATTGTATGAGCCAAGAAAAACTGGGGCTGCCTATGCAGAGCCAGCATTATTCTTTTAAGAGGCTGGGCTGAGTGACCATCAGTTACTCACATACTCTCCCCCTTACAAAGATAATCAACCTTTTCTTCAGATCCAGCAGTGTACAAATGGTCTGCACCCAAGTTGCTACCTGGGTCTGTATCTGCCAATATGAAAAGTAAGATGCAGAGAGGGAGCCCAGAGAAATGCCAAGAGCACTAGGCTAGGAGTCAGACACTGAAACTGATATTGGTCAAACAGTGAGGAAAAAATTTGAACTCAAATCTGTTTGTTTCTAAACTCCATGAACTTAACCACAATTATTCTACTTCTTATATTAAGAATACGTGAATTGTTATTGCAAATATACTATACTGGTTGCTTGATTGGGCATTGCTATACCAATTTTTAAAATCAAGGAAACCAACCTCCGTAAAAGAAGTATACTACCAATGTTTGACTCCAAAGACAGCTGTGACATCATCCAAATGTCCAATGTACAGAGGCAGGTTGGAATGAGAAAAGGGAGCAAGACTGCAAACAGCACCCATTACTATGGAGGGTTGATGGTGGCTGAGCCAGGGCAGGACTGGCTATGTTAGGAAGAGGGAAGGAGACAATGGCAGCATTGAGTGGAGGCAGCATGGGAGTGCATCAACAGGGTTCTATGCCCTGTGGGGAGCCCTGGGAACACAAAAAAAGCAAAGGGACGTTCTATACCCTCAAGGACAGCAGCAGGAAGGAATTACAACAGACCTGTTGGGAGTCAATCTCAGGAGACTATGATTGGGCAGCTGCTTAAGGACAGGAGGAAGGTCAAAGCAATGCCTGAGACTCAGCTCTTCTGAAGCACACAGGGCAGGAAGCTGGTGAGGAGACCGGGAAGACACCAGGCAGCCACCAGGAAGTGACCCATGAACTCTAAGGTAATCAAAGGCCCCCAACAAACATAAACCAGTGAATCAAGTTAAAAGAGATTAGAGGAAAAGAAAAATGTCAAGACCCAGGAAATCTGAGCAGGAAGGCTACAAAGGCTCTGGACAAGGACATAAGCCCAAACTCTCTGGCAGCAACTACAATCTCAGAAAAAAAAAAGGCTCCCTGGCTCCAGATTAGCTCCAGGTAGCTTCCAAGCAGGCAAGAGTACCAGTGAGTTAGATCTAACTTAGAATCAGATATGCAGGAGAACTTAAATACCAAATTATATATAAGAGGCTGCCTGGGCTGCAAATGAGAATAGTGTTCAGCTCAGTCCTATTACCAAAACATACATTATTAACAGGGATGTGTATAAAGTACTGTGATGTGTGATCTAGAACTTGGGAGACCCACACAATTTGGTAATAAGCCATGGAGAAAACCTGTCCTTTCTTCTCCCTAATTCAGCCATCAGATGACTTCAGTCTGAGATCCAACCCACCCTCCATTCTGTTGCCTACTCCTCCGATCCACAACTCTCGGTCTCTCCTCCTACTTCTGATCAGCCATCATCATCTGAGTGCAGAAGTGTGCAAAGTAGATGCTACAGGAGCCCACAGGTTGGGAAACCAGAAGAGAGAAGATAATGACCTGGAAAGCAATGAGAAAGAGGTAAGTAAAAGAGCCATCAACCTCAAAGCAAGAGAGCACAGACACTGGCCTAGTCATAGTCTGATGGTCACACTTCTTCACTAGCTTGAATAGGATTTTTGAATCATAAATCAGCACTCATTGTGGCCCTCTGGGTATCTGTGAGATTGTTTGGACAGAGAGAAAAGATACTGCCATGCCCTTGAAAAAACTGCAGTCTTAGAAGCATTTATGCATCTTTATAGACTCAAAGACTTGTCTCAGAACACGAGTCCAAACTCAGGGCAAAAGAGAAGGGGATTGGTTATTCTTGGGGGTAAAAAAGAGCCTCAAGGAACTCTCCGCCCCTCCCTCAGCTTCACACAAATGGTACAAGAAATTAGGGAAGCTGAGAAGAAGGACTTATCTAAAGCTCATCACTGTAATTAGGACACCAGCACTGCATCCATCCCAGTTATGGTACCTTGAAAACATGGCAGGCCAAGCATCTGGGAAGATACCAATAATACTACTCTATTATCACCAAATCTCAGGTATCACCAATTATAAAATGCATTCTAGTTTCAGAGATAAAATTTTAAACAATGGCTTTGGTGATTATAAAATGATACTGAGTGTTCATGGCATCCCAATTTCAAAGATACTAAAATGGTAAAGAAAAAAAAATGCATCTTAGAATCAATGAAAGGAACACAGAATAACTACAAAAACAATAATTAAAATAAGTAACAAAATGGCAATAAGTACATACTTATCAATAATTACTTTGAACATAAATGAACTAAACACTCCAATCAAAAGATACAGGGTGGGATGCCTGGGTGGCTCAGTGGGTTAAGCCGCTGCCTTCGGCTCAGGTCATGATCCCAGAGTCCTGGGATCGATCCCGCATGGGCTCCTTGCTCAGCAGGGAGCCTGCTTCTCTCTCTGCTTCTGCCTGCCTCTCTGCCTGGTCTCTCTCTCTCTCCTCTCTGACAAATAAATAAATGAAATATTAAAAAAAAAAAAGATACAGGGTGACAGAATAGATAAAAAAGCAAGATTCATCTCTATGCTGCTTACAGGAGACTCATTTCAGACCTAAAGATACATGCATACTGAATGTAAGGGAATGGAAAAGAAGTTACCATGCAAATGGCAGTGAAAAAAAAAAAAAGAGCTGTAAAAGCAATATTTACATCAGAGGAAACAGACTTTAAAATAAAAACTGTAAGAAGAGACAAAGAAGAAAACTATATCATCATAAAGTTTACGATTCAACAAGAAGATACAACAACTATAAATAATTATGCACCCAACATGGGAGCACCCAAATACATAAAGTATCTAACACCTAACATAAAGGAAGCAATCGATAGTAATATGATAATAGTAGGGGAAATTAACACCCTATTATATCAATGGATAGATGATCCAAACAGAAAATCAAAAAGGAAACCATGCCTTTGAATGACACATTGGGCCAGATGGATTTAACAGATATATTCAGAACATTTCATCCTAACACAGAAGAATACACATTCTTTTCAAGTACACATGAAACACTGTCCAGAACAGATCACATGGTAGGTCACAAAACAAGTCCCAACAAATTCAGTAAGATTGAAGTCATACCATGCATCTTTTCTGTCCACAACACTAAGAAACTAAAAGTCAACCAAAAGAAAAGTCTGGGAATAACACAAATACATGGAGGTTAAATTACATGTTACTAAACAGTGAATGGGTCAACCAAGAAATCAGAGGAAATAAAAAAAATACATGGAGTCAAATGAAAATGAAAACACAATGGTTCAAAATCTTTGTAATGCAGTAAAAGCGGTTCTGAGAGAAGTTCATAGCAATACAGGCCTACCTCAAGAACCAAGAAAAATCTCAAATAAACAACCTAACCTACACCTAAAGAGCTCGAAGAAGAAGAAAAAACAAAACCCAAAATGAGTAGAAGGAGAAAAATAATAAAGATTAGACCAGAAATAACTGATATAGAAACTAAAAAAAAAAACAACAGAACAGATCTATGAAACCAGGAGGAGATGCTTTGAAAAGATCAATGAAATTATAAACATTTAGCCAGACTCATATAAAAGGAAGGAAGGGAGAAGGAAGGAAGAAAGGAAAGGAAAAAGAAAAGAAAAAGAAAAAGAAGGGGGGAGACTCAAACAAAATCAGAAATGAAAGAGAAGAAATAACTTCCACCACAGAAACACAAAGGATTATAAGAGAATATTGTGACAAATTATATGCCAACAAATTGGAGACCTGGAATAAATGAATAAATTCCTAGAAACATACAACCTCCCAAACTGAATCACAAAAAAATAGAAAATTTGAAAAGCCTAATTACCAGCAAAGAAATTGTATCAGTAATCAAAAATCTCCCAACAAACAAAAGTACAGGGCCAGATGGCTTCCCAGGGGGATTTCTACCAGACATTTAAAGAAGAGTTAATACCCATTCTTCTCAAACTGTTCCAAATAATAGAAATGGAAGGGAAATTCCAAACTCATTCTACAAGGCCAGCATTACCTTGATTCTAAAACCAAAGACCCCCACTAAAAAAGACAATTACAGGCCAATATCCCAGGTGAACATGGATGCAAAAATTCTCAACAAGACACTAGCAAATCAAATCCAACAGTACATTAAAGGAATCATTCACCACAATAAAGTGAGATTTATTCACAAATAAATCAACATGATATACCACATTAATAAAAGAAAGGGTAAGAAACATGTGATCCCCTCAACAGATGCAGAAAAGGCATTTAAGAAAATATAGCATCCATTCTTGACAAAAACCCTCAACAAAGTAAGTACAGATGGGATATACCTCAGCATCATAAAGGCCATATACAAAAGACCCACAGCTAATACTATCATCAATGGGGAAAACCTGAGAGCTTTTCCTCTATGGTCATGAACAAGACAGAAATATCCATTGTCACCATTACTATTTAACTCTTAGCTTCAGCAGTCAGACAAGAAAAAGAAATAAAAGACATTCAGATTATCTAGGAAGAAGTCAAACTTTCAGTATTTGCAGATGACATGATACTTTATGTAGAAAACCTGAAAGACTCTACCAAAAAATTGCCAGAACTAATATGTGAATTTAGCAAAGCTGCAGGACATAAAATCATACAGAATCGTACAGGACAAAAAATGTACAGAAATCTGCTGCATTTCTATACATCAATAATGAAGCAGCAGAAAAAGAATCAAGGAATCAATCCCATGTACAACTGCACCAAAAATAATAAGATACCTAGTAATAAACCTAACCAAAGAGGTAAAAGATATGTACTCTGAAAACTATAGAACACATATAAAGAAATTAAAGGGGACACAAAAAATGGGAAAATATTCCATGTTTATGGATTGGAAGAACAAACATTGTTGAAATATCTATATTACACAAAGAAATCTACACATTTAATGCAATCCCAATCAAAATACCCTAGAATTTTTCACAGAGCTAGAACAATCCCAAATTTTGAATGGAAACATGGAAGACCCCCAAATAGCCAAAGCAATCCTGAAAAAGAAAAGTAAAGCTGGAGGCATGATGATTCTGAACTTCAAGCTATGTTACAAAGCCGTAGTCATCAAGACAGTGTGGTACTGGTACAAACACAGACACAGAGATCAATGGAACAGAACAGAGAACCCAGAAATGGACCCACAACAATATGGTCAACTAATCTTCGACAAAGCAGGAAAGAATATCCAATGGGAAAAAGACACAATCTCTTCAACAAATGGTAAAGGGAAAACTGGACAGCAACATGCAGAAGAATGAAACTGGACCACTTCCTTATACCATACACAGAAATAAATTCAAAATGGATGAAAGACCTAAATGAGAGAGAGGAAACCAACAAAATCCTAGAGGAGAACACAGACAGCAACCTCTTTGACCCTGGCCTAGCAACTTCTTACAAGACATATCACCAGAGGCAAAGGAAGCAAAAGCAAAAACGAACTGTTGGGACTTCATCAAGATAAAAAGCTTCTGCACAGGAACCCTAGGTGGCTCAGTCAGTTGAGTTTCTGGCTCTTGGTTTTGGCTCCGGTCATGATCTCAGACTTGTGAGAATGAGCCCTGAGTTTGGCTCCATGCTCAGCAGGGAAACTGCCTGAGATTCTCTCCCTCTCCCGCTGCCCTCCCACCTCAAATAAATAAATACATCTTTAAAAAAAATTTTTTTTAATAATAAAAAGCTTCTGCACAGCAAAGGAAACAATCAATAAAACTGAAAGGCAGCTTATGGAATGGGAAACTTATCAGGAAGTTGCAAACAACTTACCTGATGAAGTGTTAGTACCCAAAATCTATAAAGAATTTGTCAAACTCAATACCCCAAACCCAAATAGTCCAGTTAAGAAATGGGCAGAAGATAATGGATTTATCCAAAGACGTCCAGATGGCTAACAGACACATGAAGATGCCCAACATCATCATCATCAGGGAAATACAAATCAAAACCACAGTGAGACAGCACCACACACCTGTCAGAATCGCTAAAATAACAACACAGGAAACACCAGATGTTGGCAAGAATGCAGAGAAAGGAGAACCCTCTTACATTTTTGGTGGACATGCAAACTGGTATGGCCACTCTGGAAAACAGTATGGAGGTTCCTCAAAAAGTTACAAATAGAACTATCCTACAACCCAGCAACTGGACTACTAGGTATTTACCCAAAGGATACAAAATTACAGATACAAAGGGTTACATGCACCCTGATGTTTATAGCAGTATTGTCAGCAATAGCCAAAGGATGGAGAGAACCCAAGTGTCCATCAACTGAGGAATGAATAAAAAAGATGTTGAATACAATGGGATATTAATCAGCTACCAAAAAGAATGAAGTCTTGCCATTTGCAACAACATGGATGGAAGCAGAGTATGCTAAGTGAAGTAAGTCAGTCAGAGAAAGACAAATATATGATTTCACTCATGTATGGAATTTAAGAAAGAAAAGAGGACGACATGTGGGAAGGGAAAAGAGAGAGAGAGAGCAAGAGAGGGAAGCAAACCATAAGAGACTCTTAATGATAGAGAACAAACAGGGTTGATAGAAGGAAGTGGGTGGGAGATGGGCTAGATGGGTGATGGGCACTGGGTGTTGTATGTAAGTGGTGAATCACTAAGTTCTACTCCTGAAACAAATATTATATGTTAACTAACTAGAATTTAAATGAAAACTTGGAGGAAAAAAACAGTAATAAGTGTTGGCCAAAAAAAAAAAAAAAAGAAGAAGAAAGAAAGAAAAAGTGACAGCCCAAAAAACACTCTTAACTATAGAGAATAAACTGATTGTTAGGAGAGGGAAAGAGGGTGGGAGATGGGTGAAACAGGTGACAGGGATTAAGGGCATACTTACTGTGGTGAGCACTGAGTAACATATAGAACTGTTGAATCACTAAATTGTATACCCAAAACTAATATAACACTGCATGTTAACTCTGCTGGAATAAAAACAAAAATAAAATAAAATAAATCTGGACTGCCAGTGGGGGGAAAAAAAGATTATCTGAATTGTCCAAAGTCGTGTATACTGAGGGTAGATGGGATACACTGAGGATTAGATTTCATACCCTCTAACGAAAAAATGAGCCCCACAGATAGCGTGTCTATCTTTATCCTGTCTCCAAATCCTTGCTCCACTACTCCTATGAATATACATACACACACACGCACATACACACATACATACACACATACATACATACGCACATACATACATACCTTCTGTGGGCACGTGGATTTGAATCCCAACCTCTTCCCTTTAAGCGGCAGCATGACATTCAAGAACCCGGCCTACAGAGCTTAAAACTCAGACTACAGGGGCGCCTGGGTGGCTCAGTGGGTTAACGCCTCTGCCTTCAGCTCAGGTCATGACCCCAGGGACCTGGGATCGAGCCCCACATCAGGTTCTCTGCTCTGCGGGGAGCCTGCTTCCTCCTCTCTCTCTGCCTGCCTCTCTGCCTACTTGTGATCTCTGTCTGTCAAATAAATAAATAAAAATCTTTAAAAAAAAAAAAAAAAAAAGCTCAGACTACAGCAAGAGCTCAGGCCTGCCTGGTTGCAACCCCACCGCAATGTATTTGCAGCTAAAAGCATGAGTTGACAAGATCTAGAAAGGCAAAGAGATGAATGCTGAGATGAAGAGTCTTTTCACAATTAGTGGATGAAGAATGACGAGGGAGAATGTAAAGAAGATATATTCTTCATGTTCTGCATTTCATTTCAGTTTCTTATATATATACTTTACATCCTGCCTGGAAAATCAGACCCAGTCACTGCTGGTTTGCTCTGAAGTTGCCAGAAATCATGGATGACTTCTAAAAAATTCTCATCTCTCACTAAAACACGCACATAAGAAAATTCCTCAACAAGAACAGGCGGCCCTTTGGGGCCCCTGACCTCATCACTGCCACTCTCATTACTTTTGTGCTCAGAACCCCAAATTGTATGAATCAAAATTATTTCCTCAAATCAACACCGTACTAAGAATTCAGTTACTTCATTTCCTAAGCTAGGAAAAGCAGCTTCCCAGAGTTAATGCCTAAAGCCAAAAGCCAAAACAACCAGCAACCGGATTCCAGGTTTACCCTTGGTGCCCCAATGGGGCCTTAAGGTTTAATTTCAACAAAATGAAATAAACTTTATAATTTTCCCCATTTGGGGGCAAATCGCAGGACTTTAGCTCTTTTCCATCACAATCCCTCCCTGAATAGACCCCCAGCCCTGACCACAGTGCCTTCCCCGGGTGATGGTCTTATTCATGGTTCACACTTGGTCAAGCACCTGGTTCTGAAACCGTCCGTCTGAAACTGTCCCTGAGACAGGTATATTCGGAGCCAAGTTGTGAGTATGACCTTATCAACCCCTCCGAGATTCTAGTGCTTACAAAATAGCTGCCTAAGCCCCTATTTCCCTTATCTGATGCCACAGTAACTGTGGCTGCTTTCAGTAACTCTGTAAACTAACTTTCCCACTGAATAGATATCAATGTACAAGATAAAAGCTTTCTGAGTTTCCCTCAGCTTACCTGGAATGAGTCCACCGGATTTTAAGGCTAAGCATTTTCTTCTTAGAATGTCAGGCTTTTATTATTTTTTGCCAAAATATAAATCTGATCACCATGGAGCCAGATGAATTCTCTGGGATTAAAGGATTGGATATTCATATTGTTTTGTGTAATAAGGTAAATATGCATAAGGCAGAAATCCTGCCTAAGATTATGCGTCCCTTTCCTCTATACAAAAGCACTATTTTCCCACAGCAGGGCTTTGGGTATCAGTTCCTTAGGGAGAGTCCAAGACAGTCTGCACCTACAGAACACTTGAACAATGGTTCTGAATCAGCTGGGGGTGTCTATCTCCTTCAAAACTTGGCAGAAGGCTTCTCTCTAATAAAATGTACACAGGCACACATAGAGGCTGTTTGTAATTTCAAGGTGCTCACATCCCCGTAAAGTCCATCCATTTCATCCCTGCTTTGACCCTAGTCCTGTCCTTCTTTCCCAATGAAAGGGGATGTACATGCAGGAAATGCCAGCTTACCCCATCTGTTGATGTCACCCCCTTTCTCTCACAGAAGCTTGTTACCCCCAAAGAGGGAACTCCACTTCATTCCGCTGAATCTCAGTTTCCACGCAAAATGGGAATTATAATATATGCCAATCCACCTAATGGGATATTGTGAAAATAAAATAAGGGAAGAAATATAAATATACTCTAAATTATGGATCAAACATTGCCCACTTGTGCAATATCATTGAAGAGGGCATGTGACGGCTGTATTGGACTCTGTCCATTCTGCTTCCAATCCCTTCCATCTAGTCTGCAGATCAGACACACCAGACCATTGATTGGATTTGATTTTTCACTGAGGGCTTCTGGGGCCCACAGTGCTTACACATACTTTTGCAAATGAGGGTGTGTGCGAGGGGAACGGCAAGACTGCCCACGCTTTAACGACAGCGTATGGGCACCCGGGGAATAGCCAAATGTTGCTGCAATCCCAATAATTCAGAGGCCTCCATAAATCACCCAGATGAGAAAGAAATGCTAAAGCAAGGATATTGCTTTCTGGTGCCAAGGAGAGAGAAAGAATGGTTTAAGGAGGGTTCCTTTAGGGGTGACCTAGTTGTCCAATAACCCATCCCTAAAACTATCATGTGTAATCAAGGACCTCAATGATAGGATGCAGGGAAAAATAAAGATACTAATGAAAATATCACCCTGTGTCTGTCTTAGATATTTTTGCATGTTAACTGCTTTAATAGATTTAGGGTACTTCTTCGGACAAGTTTATTTGTTAGGATACGCTAACTGCTGCAACAAATACATCCAAAGATGTTAACAGACCCAAGTGCATTTGGCGTCTATCTCTCCCTCACACGGTGTGGGGCATATCTTATTTGGTTCTGCTAAACGATACGGAGCCGCAGAATGACAGAGGCTTTGCCAGCCTCAACACATGGCAGGCAATGTTGTCCTGTCATAGACATATTGTAAACAAGACGGGAAAGAATGGAGAGAATTAGGGATGGAAGGTTTCATGGAGCAGACCTGTGTGCGAGACGGACAGAACACTTCTGCTCACATTGCATTAGCTACACGGAACTGCAGGCCGACTCTGGGAAATAACTGCCATCGAGCTATGTACCTTGGGGGGAAAAAGGAAATGGATTTTCATGAGCATCTAGCTCCCTCTTCCCAGAAATCATTAGAAAAATAATGATTTTGAAATGAATTTTTGAGCCAGTACTTGGGGGAACTCAGCTGCTTAATGTGTTCATATACTTCTTCACGTAGCATGAATTTGTCAACCATCTCTTCTGTGCTAATCACTCTCTAGGCACACAGAACACAGCCATTTTTTTTTTAATGGCAAAGTCTTTGTAAGCACAGAGCTTACATTTTTGTATAGTCAGAGAGACACCAAACAAGACAAATAAGTGACTATGTGGGATATTAGTGATGAGTAGTAAGAAGAAGAAATTAGGGAAGGAAATAGGGAAGGTTGAAGACAGGCGGTATGCAACTCCAGAGAGGGCAGCTGGGTAAGATATCAATATTAATACCATCTGAGTTTGGTTTAAAAAATAAAAAGGTGGAGATTTTCCTCCTTTTAAAAAAAATGCATTATAAAAGAATTCAGACATAAAATGGTATATTATGCTTTTAACTGAGAAATATAAGCTCCCTAAAACTCTCCAGAAATATCATCTCTGCTTTGCTTGACAATCCATAATATTGGAGTCAGCCCTGGGAATCATATTTTTAAAGACATGAACCAAACAAGATATATTCCAGAGGAAGCAACCAGGATGGCAAAGGAAATTGAAACCACATTCATATTCAATTCTTCATTTGTACATTCAACAACAAATGTATTCTGAGCCCTGGCTCTGTGCCAGCCTCTCTTCTCTTCAGAGCAATGAAAGAACTGACAATAAATAGGTAACAATTAAATAAGAGGGCTTAGCAGTGCAGGGCCCTAAAACAAGATGGAGTTTGGCAGGTCTGAGTAGCAGGAGTGCAGTTCAAGCACCATGGACAAGGGAGAATGGTAGGGCTCTTGTCCAAGGGTTAGCAAAATGGGCTACAGATTTACAGGCCTCAGGAAGGTGCTTGGAGTTTCTTTCCTAAGAGTACCAGAAAGCCATTTGGAAGGTCTGAGTAGGCAGTGACCTGAAGAGCATATTACTTTCCTCCACTGCTATAACAAATTACCACAAACTTGGTTGTTTAAACCAACACAAATGTATTTCCTTACCATTTTGGGGCCAGAAGTCTGAAATCATTCTTACTGGGCTAAAGTACAGTGTTGGCATGACTGGTTCCTTCTGGAAGCTCTAGGAAGGAATCTGTTTCCTTGCCTTTTCCAACTCCTAGAATCCTGCTGCACTCCTTGTTCCTTTTCTCATATCACTGTGACGTTTGTCCACTGTGACATCCCCCTACTTGTATCTGTAGTTGAATCTTCCTCTGCCTTCCTCTTGAAAAGGCACTTTTGGGGCACCTGGTTGGTACAATCAGTTAAACATCCAACTCTTGGTTTTAGCTCAGGTCATGATCTCAGGGCCATGAGATGGAGCCCAATATTGCACTCTGCAATCACACTCTCTTTGCCCCTCCCCATACCCTCATTCTCTCTCGCTCTTTCAAATAAATAAATCTTAAAAAAAAAAAAAAAGACACTTGTGATTACATTTAGGGCCCATCAGATATTCCAGGATGATCTCCCCATCTTAAGATCCTTAATCATACCTGCAAAGTCCCTCTTGCCATATAGATAACATTTATGGATTGCAGGGATTAGAACCCAGATACTTTCAAGAGCCATTCTTCAGCCTGCCACAAGCATCTGAAGAAACTCCAGCCAAGAGTCACATTTCCCAAAATATGTTCTTCAAATCTTGAACAAGATACTAATTGTTACATGAGTTGAAAAGTTTCCCTGAACAAATTAGTTTGGGGAAAATGGATTAAGCGAAATTAAACAATTGTCCTTATTCCTCAGAGCCTCAAATAAAACTTTCTAAGATGAAACATAGTTGCAATTTATGTAAGCACTGAACCATCTGTTTCCACAGGACATTTTATAAAACTGATACTCCCTGAGGTTCTAGGAGATACTGGCCTGGAAAACCCTCAGGGAGGACAAGCTGCTTTGAGATATTTGAAGAACTACCATGAGAAAATGAAGTGGACTTGTAGAAGGCCCTGGATGTGAAACTAGGAACAAATGGGAAAGTAACAGAAGGTCGAATCTTGGCTCAGTATCAGCCTTTTAAGAATCTGCTAGGAGGAAATGGGCTGCTCCAAAATGCAGTTAAGTTTCACCCCACCAAGAATGTTCTTGATGGTCTGTATTGGTGCTTCTCAGATTTTCCTATGACATATGCATCATCTAAGGGTCTTGAAAAAAAAGGCAGATTTTGACTCAGAAGATCTGGAGTTGAACCTGTGATTCTCCTTTCCTCCCAAGAGGTAATATTGATGCTGCTAGATGATGAACAGAGAGATTCGGGCACCACGTTAAGTGTTTAGACCCCGCAGTCTTTATATATCTTGAGTTCTATGCACTATTGGCATTACCAGAAACTTCCTGATTGTTGAGAGTTTATCCTCCACAATGAGAATGAAATAATAAAACAGTGAAAACTACAGGATGATTGATATTGCAACATAGGAAATATAACCAAGTCGATTAAGTTTTGTGTAGTAGGAGAGATTTCTTTCCACATTTGTATTAAATTTAGGAAGTTCAATATCTGGAAGACAGATATAGACAGAGATACAAATATATGATTTCTATATGAATCTTACTTATGATCATTTATGAACTTGGAAACATGGTAAATGAGCTTGTTAGAATTGTATATAGAATAAGAATAAATCCACTCTGAATTGCAGCATAAAACTGGCCTGATTTTATTGGCTTAGTTCAATGATAAGCTAAACTTGATTCATTCAACAAATAATTTTATTACTATAACAAATATCTATTATGTAGATCCTATATAAAAATAATGTCTATTATTTCCAGATACTTCACTAGGTACTAGGGAGCCAGCAATGGGCAAAACAGACATTCATGGAGCTTAGCAGACCCCAAATAAATAATTACCTCGTTAAAAAATTAAAAACTGTGATAAGTGTTTTGGTTGCATTTAGCAGGGAGCCCTAAAAGAGTATTGGAAGTATGGAAATAAAAGACTAAGCTGAGTCATATTGGACAGGTACTTAGTTGTCTGAGGACAAGCTTGGAATACCTCATGCCTGCCAGAAGTTTCTACAGAAAAAAATGGCAAAAAAACAAACTCTTATTCTCCCCAGTGAGTGGATGTCAAAAGACTAGAAATAAAGCCCTAAAAAATAAAAGGCAGTGCCTCTCCCTAATAGGTTGATTCTTTCCACAACCATAAGAGAGGGGGAATCTCCATTTTTATATTCAAAATCTTTTGGACACAAAGAGACACAGAAAAGTAATAATGGTGATGATGATGATAAACCATTTCTGCTTCTGAGCACCCACTTCCTGTCTAAAGGACCCAACCATAAGGATGAAATTGGCAGTGAACAGAAGGCAGTGTTCTGGTTCCTTCTTGGTGTCCAAAGGATATTTTTTGTGGTGCTACTGTTTATGGGTATATAAAATGTTTCCTCGTAAATTACTGATCCACTAATATTCAGTAGATATTTACACACCTGTGATTGGTCCTGTTGCTTTTAGGTTGGGAAGATAAAAAACATCATTTGTTAATTTTTATTAGTGCACAGTGTTATATGTCATACTGGATTTATTCATCCTACAACTGCCAGATATTTGGCTTGTTTCTGGTTGGAAGCTACAAGAATGAAGTTACTCTGAACATTCTTAAGAATTTAGTGTACATTTATATACATTTCAGTTGGGTACATTTATGTTGGACTAGAACTGCTGGGTCAGAGTATGCATGTATGTTCAGCTTTTACAGACACTATCAACTTTCCAAGGTAGTCTACCAATGTATACCTCCCACCAGCAGCATATAAAAGTTCCAGTTTGTTCCACTTTCTTGCTAAGAGTTAGTATGGTCAGTCTTCTTCATTCTAGCCATTCTGGCAGATGTGTAAAATAATCACATAATGTAGTATCTCAATAAAGCTGAGGGGAAAATGAATCACTCTCACAAGTAATTTTATTTAAAAGGCTCTGTGCTACTTATCAAATGCTCACCCAGGCCCCCCAGGGAACTTAAATTACTTAAAAAAATAAAGAAATATCCCATTGTGATTTTTATTTGCATTTCCTAGTTCACTGAGGTTGAGCAACTCTTTGTCTTTTTTTGACACTGAATATATTTTCCTGGAAAGGGTCTATTCAACTCTTTTGCCCCCTTTCTATTGGGTTGTCTATCTTTTTCCTTCATTGATTTGCAGGAGTATTTTGTTTTATGTCAACGAGTTTTTTGTCAGTAATATGTATTCCAAATATATTTTGCCACTGAATGGCTTGCTTTTTCATTTTCTTAATGGTTTCTTTAAATGAACAAAGAATCCTAATTTTGTATGATTGGTGCTCACTTTCTTCCCAAGGTCATACTTACATTCTCTTTTAATATTTTCCAGAAGCCCACTGTTTTACCTTTCACATTTAAAATGTCAATCCACCTGGAATTGATATTCATTTATAGGACAATGGAAAATTTCAAACTTATACAAAATTAAAATAATAATATAATAAATCCAATGGAATCTTTTACCCAGCTTCAATAATTGTCAACTGATAGCCAATCCTGTCCTATTTATATTAAGAACTCATGGTTTTTAACAGTGTATATGTTTGAAGCCAATCTCATCTCATCCCATTTTTAGCCAACGGAGCCTGATCAAGTTGGTTCCTGAGTTCTTTTAGCACAACCCCAGTAGTTTTCATTAGCTTCCATGCTCTGTTACAAGTTGTTCCAAGTTCATATTGCTCATCTCCCACCTTGAGTAGATGCTACTGGTGCCCCATCAAGATCGCTTTCACAGGGCTATGTAGCTATCCCTCAACTGCTGGGAACATAGGACTGAATAAACATTTTTGTCCTCCAAAATTCATATGCTAAATACTACCCTCCAATGTGTTGGTATTAAAAAGTGGAGCTCTGGGGAGTTAATTAGAATTAGATAAGGTCATGAGGGTAGAACCCTCATGAATGGGATTAATGCCCTTATAAAAAAAATGAAAGAGCTCACTTCCCCTCTCTGCTCTCCACCATGTAAGAATACAAGAAGTCAGCAATCCACAACCCAAAAGGGGACCCTCAACAAACTTAATGATGCTGACATCCTGATCTCGAACGTCTAGCCTCCAGAACTGTGAGAAATAAATTTTGTTGTAGATAAGCCACTCAGTCCATGGCACTTTGCTATAGAAGCCTGAGTTTACTAAGACAGCTGCTAATGGCTAAGAGCTTGCCCTGCTTCTCCAGAGAACTGCCCTTGAATGATAGGAGTCACCTGGAATACAAAATTATGCCCTTCCCCACATACACATGTAGGGCAACTCACTGCCAGCAACTAATTCCGGGGTGTCAAAGGGATTGTCACTACATGTTATTTTATGCTCCAGAGCTCTTACCCCCATACACACACACAGATCAGGTCAGCACCAGATTTTACCTGAAACTTTCCAACTCATTCCCTTTCCCTATCCTGACTCACTCTCCCTTATGGATTTTCCTAAAGGGCACCCTCTTGATAAATCACAAGCACCAGAATCCCTTTCCCAGGGTCTGCTTCTAAAGAACCCAAAATGAGATGCTGACCCTAAACTAAAGTTACTTGTTTCATCAAGAATGTGGGTTTCGGGGCACCTGGGTGGCTCAGTGGGTTAAGCCGCTGCCTTTGGCTCAGGTCATGATCTCAGGGTCCTGGGATCGAGCCCCACATCAGGCTCTCTGCTCAGTGGGGAGCCTGCTTCCTCCTCTCTCTCTACCTGCCTCTCTGCCTGCTTGTGATCTCTCTCTGTCAAATAAATAAATAAAATTTAAAAAAAAAAAAAAGAATGTGGGTTTCTTTTAATAGAAACTGGCACTTCAAGCTTATGATCTCAGTTTTAGGAGGTTCCATGAGGATATGGGCACCTGAGAAGTATAAGAACACCAAGATGAGAAAGAAATACAGAATTTGAAAAGCTATCTGGATTAAAGAAAAACCTATTTGTTTTCCTTTTAAACTCTCCTCACTGGATATTTCTGAATTCATAATATTTTTTTGCAAAAACCTCTGAAATTTCCCTAAGGCACAATCCTGACTTCTCGTGGGCTAAAAATGCACAAGAAATAAAGAATGTGTGTCAGAGGGGCACCTGGGTGGCTCAGTGGGTTAAACCTCTGCCTTCAGCTCAGGTCATGATCTCAGGGTCCTGGGATCGAGCCCCGCATCAGGCTCTCTGCTCAGTGGGGACCCTGTTTCCCCCCACCCCCCACCTGCCTCTCTGTCTACTTGTGACCTCTCTGTCTCTCTCTGTTAAATAAATCAATAAAATATTAAAAAAAAAAAAGAATGTGTGTCAGAGGTTATGTGAGCAACTTCCTGGTAAATGGGATTTATATTATCTCTTTAAAACAAACTATTAAGCACTAGTTTAGGTCAGGCCCTAGGCCACCTTGGTGAGGGCATTCCAGGATTGCCCAAGTATTTTGATATTGAATTCTGCTTGAAGAGAAAATGCTCATTTTCTACTTGAGAAGATATCCAGCTTGTCTTATAGAATGTAATTTCAATTTTCTTCCATTTTTCTTCTATAAGCCCCACAAAATCATCAATGAGTGCCTACTAATTTTTACATTTAGAGAGGTAATTCACAAACAAACATTCCCAACTAGGGGCTAGTGAGAGTTTTTTCTCCCTGAAGAATCTAAGAAATGCCCTACTCTTCCCTGGGGACTACCACAGTAAGAACTTTCTAAGAACAGGATCGAAGATGTTCCCAGAGGATTGAGAACACTTCGGATCACACCTCTGTCTCCCACAGGCTCAGAAAATTCTGTTGTTCCTTTAAGCAACGATCTTTGGCAATTTACTATTTAAGATACCAATCATAATTCCCACAGGACTTTGCTGGGATTAATCTAGAACTCTGGCTCCATCAATGCTGTTTGGAACCTAGCATGATAAAACAGTAAGAAAGCTATATGAGAATAGGGACTTGGTTGTTCACTGCTGTAACCATGAACTGGGTGAATTAACAATATTAATAAAAACTTTCAAGCTTCTTGAATGTTTGAATGAACTTGGTGAATGAACTGAATGAACTGGGTGAATTGACAATATTAATAAAAACTTTCAAGCTTCTTCCATTGCCAGTCACAATGCTGAGTTTTGAAGCCAAATCTGTCTTGCTCTGAAGTCACTGCACAGTGCCCAACTATATTGACTGGCACTGTGTAAAATTCCTTTAATGAGTCATGGCCACGGTCATGAGCCACGTTCTCAGGAAGCTACTAGGATTTGGGGGTGGGAGTGGGGGGGGTAGTTCTAGTTAAAAAATAATTTTGATTGATTTCTAGTTTCAGCTCCAACATGTAAAGAGATTGACAGTTATCACTCCTATCATTACAACAATGGAAGGAAAAAACTAAACAAACTGAAAATCAATGACTTTACTAGGACCCAAGAGAACTGAGGTCTTAGAGCCAATGATGACCCTGAAATCTGGAGGGACAGATGAATAATTGATATTACAACCGTGATGAGTTACCAACAGCAGAGGTTACTGGAGCCATAAACTAACAGAAACACTTAAATGTTCACAAAATCCTGGACGCTGGGTATACTAGCTTAGGAATGAAAAACTCCTGGGGGCTGCAGTCTTAGAGGAGAGCCTAGATTTTCATGGGTTTACTTCCAGGAATCCTATACCTTTCTCACTGCAAAGAGCCAAGGAAGATTGCTTCATGAATCTGTTATGTGAATTGGGAAAGTAACCTTGGTAAAACATACGTAGAGAATTCTCCATGACAAAGACCCATTCTGTAGAGGAAAACACTTTACCAGAACCTTATCGCAACTGAAGGGAAGGACATTTCCTCAACTCTAGCCTTCTGTAGCTTTCCTATCTCACCAAAGATAGAAAAAGTAAGAGCTAAAAAAACACCTGTGAACCCAAGGACACAGTATTACTAAAAGACTGAGATTTAATAATAAAAATATAGAACAGAGGCACCTGGGTGGCTCAGTCTGTTAAGCATCTGCCTTTGGCTCAGGTTATGATCTCAGGGTCATGGGATCAAGCTCCACATTGTAGGGGTGGGTGGGGGGTGGGGGGGTGGTCCTCTGCTCAGCAGGGAGTCTGCTTTTCCCTCTGCTCCTCCCCACTGCTCATGTGCATGTGCTCGCGTTCTCTCTCTCTCTCTCTCAAATAAATAAAATCTTTTTAAAAATAAATTAAAAATAAAAATAAAAATACAGACCACCTCTCCACCACCACGCTTTACTGCCATACCACCAGGACTCCAGTATGTTATCGGCAGATTACATATGAGAGTGTGGCAATACGCTGACTCTATCTAATGAGGAGTCCTTAGGGAAGCCCAAAGACAAGAAGGGAGACAAAAGCAGGGACACTAGAGGAATTTAAAGCCTCTGGCACCTAGAGATAAAGGGAAAAAAAAAACCCTATATTATATTAACCTATATTAACCCCATATTATATTAACCCTAGCTAGGTTAATATAATATAACTAAAGGCCTATTTACCTCAGTTCCTATGACATCTATCAGATACACCGGTCTAGCTTTCAAAAAAAAATTACAATGAATTATAAAACTACAAAGAATGCTAAAACTACAAAGAATGCTAAAGGCAAAAAAAAAAAAAAAAAAAAGTATAATCTGAAAATAAAAAGTAAGCATCAGAACCAGGCTCAAATACAACACAGATTCTGGTATTATCAGACAGAAAATTTAAATCAACAATGGTTGCTAATGGCAGATAACATGCAAGACCAGATGGGAAGTCTAAATAGAAAGACAGAAACTCTAATAAAGAATCAAAGAAATAATCAAAATACTAGAAATCAATAACACTGCAACATAAACAATGCCTTCCATGTGCTCAGAAGTAGACTAGACACAGATGAAGAAAGAGTCAATGAGCTTGAAATACATCTATAGAATTCTCCCAAACTGAACTCTAAAGATAAAAAAGAATGGAAAACAGAACATCCAAGATCTTGAGGTCAATTTTGAAACTTATAACCTATGTCCAATTGAAATACCAGAAAGCTAAGAAAAAGAAAACAGAACAGCAGAAAATTTTAAAGTAATAATGACTGAGAATTTTCCAAAATTAATGGCAGACATCAAATCACGGATATAGGAAGCCTAGAAATTATGAAAGAAGATAAATACCCAAAAATCTACACATAGATATATCATAATCAAATTGTAGAAAAAGAAAGAGAAAAAACTTTACCTATAGACTACTAAAGATAAGAATTACAGTAGATTAATCAGAAACCATGCAAGCAAAAACAAAGTGGACAAAACGGCAATAGTCACTTTAAATATGAATGGTCTAAACATGCCAATTTATAAAAAAAGACATCCAGATGGCTGACGTACACATGAAAAGATGCTCAACATCATTCATCACCAGGGAAATACAAATTAAAACCACAATGAGATACCACCTCACACCTGTCAGAATGGCTAAAATTAACAACACAAGAAACAACAGATGTTGGTAAAGATGTAGAGAAAGGAGAACCCTCTTCCGCTGTTGGTGGTACAGCCACTCTGAAGAACAGTATGGAGGTTCCTCAAAAGTTAAAAATAGAACTACCCTACAACCCAGCAATCGTACTAGTAAGTATTTATCCAAAGGATACAAAAATACAGATTTGAAGGGATATTTACAACTGATGTTTATAGCAGCATTATCAACAACAGCCAAACTATGGAGAGAGCCCAAGTGTCCATAACTGATGAATGGATAAAGACAATGTGTTGTATATACACAATGGAATATTACTCAGTCATCAAAAAGAATGAAATCTTACCATTTGCAATGACAAGATGGAGAACAGATGAACATATAGGAAGAGAGGAAAAAAAAAGAGAGTGAAATGAGCCATAAGAGACTCTTAATAATAGAGAGCAAAGTGAGGGTTGAAGGAGGGAGGTGAGTGGGGGGTGGGCTATATGGGAAGTGGTATTAAGGAGGGTGCTTGTAATGATGAGCACTGGGTGTTGTATGTAAATGATGAATCACTGAATTCTACTCCAGAAACCAATATAAATGCATATAATTTTTGTTTGTCAAATACATAAAAATATTTTTAAAACAAATAAAGTAAAATTCATGTTACTACCCTTTGACTCCTCTGCCAAAAAAAAAAAAAAAAAGATTTTATGCTAGGATATTTTTGTGATAACTTATTCTGGAGTTTTCAGCTTCAGAGAGACAGGGGAATTTCAAAAGATACATGCTGGAAAACATGAGTTTCAAACCCAACTTTGACACAATCTAGTTGTGTCATCTTTGAAGTCATTTGACCTCCTCTCTGAGCCTATTTCAGGTCGGTAAAATAAGGAAGTTAGACTAGATTTATAAAGACTGCAAGCTCTAACCAAAAATAACACCCACGATCAACTGAGCTGAAGAGCAAGGCCACTCTAAAACTGTGTGTTAATTCTCCCTGGGCAGTTCCTTTTCTGTTACCAGACAGGAAAGCACAGTAAGCAACATAAAGTTCCTCAAGGGAAACATCTAATTCACATTGTAAGAACGTCCTCATCCCATGCACACAGCGGGCATTCAAGAACTTCTTGTTGAAGGATGAGATAAGGATGATAAGTGGAATTAAAGAAAAAGGCAGAAAATAATAATAATTTATTTTTTTTAAAGATTTTTTTTTTTAATTTGACAGAGAGAGAGAGAGAGAGAGAGAGAGATCACAAGTAGCAGAGAGACAGGCAGAGAGAGAAGGGAAGCAGGCTCCCTGCCAAGCAGACAGCCTGATGTGGAACTCAATCCCAGGACCCTGAGATCATGACCTGAGCTGAAGGCAGAGCAGAGGCTTAACCCACTGAGCCACCCAGGTGCCCCCAAATAATAATAATTTAAAACCTAGTTCTTGGAGACCTATATGCCAACTCCTGGACAATAAGTGTGTCAGCCCCCTTCCCCCCATCATGTTGGTGGCGGGACCAGGGCTGGGACTCAGGCTGGCAGAGCAGTAAACATTCCCAAAGAAGCCCCCTCACCTCGGTTATGGGGGCTGACTCCCTCAGACTGCCGAAGGTTGGGCAAAGCCTCAGTCTTCAGACAGGCTGCTGGAGAGGAATGGAAAGACTAAAAAGGGTAAGACCTTGACTCCTACCTTGGCAGGAAATAAGAAGGTGGGAAATTCAGGCTTCATCTTCCAGAGCGCCCAGCTGTACACCGTGCTCTCCAGACTCTGGGCTTTGGCTTTTGCTCTCCCCTCAACCAGGAAAGGCTGTCCACCTCCCCACCACTAATTCTATCCACCTATTCCACCTTCTCCAAAGCATTCAGATTCATCCTTAGTCAAAATTCATCTGATTCCCCTGTTTTTCTAATTATTTTTCTTTAAATTGGGGCCTTCTACTCTAATTTAAAATAGAAAATTCATGGGACATTAGTCCGGGTTCTGTCTGCAAAGAACTAGCTGTGCCTCTCTTCTTTCCAGGACCTCTTCCCTCTGCCTCCTCCAGCCTGCTGTCTGGGTCGAACAATCTTGACAGCTTTAGAGGGACAAAGCTGCAAAGGCAGGATTAAAAGGATCAGGTCTCACATAGGAGCCTTGCAGGGAACCTGAAACACATGACTTCAAGGCCCATCAACAAAGTTCCAAGGCACAATCTTTAATCTCCTGAGGTCTATCCACTGGCTGAACTCAAACATTATACCAGTGTTTTTACAAAATGTTTTATGAGATGACTGAATAATGGCACATTTTCTTTTGTCACAACGTGCACTGAAATGATTGTGCTCTGGGCCTAAGGGTGAATGGACACTCTCTGAGACTCTAACAAGCTGACCTTGTTTCTTTTGTGTGGGAAGCATTTCAATTAAAGGAGAGAAACAAGCTCCATCAAATTTAAGCACTAAGAAGAATGCACAATGAGTGGCATTTCTTTTCTGCTGGAACATCAATTAATCAAACAGAGCTGACAAAGACTAATAGTATCACAAGGCAGGGAAGCAAGGGTCTTTGCTGTTTTCTAAATTGTCAAATCAAGTACCCATCCCTGAAGCCTGCTCAGGGGCAGTACTTACAACTTCTTTGGGTGCTAATTCCCTTCCTGATGTTGCCATAGCAACACACTTTGTTTGTTTTTTTCAGGCTCCCAGGTGAAACATTTGAAGGGAAAGCACCACGTTATTACTACAGAGGAAGAGTAGCCCTTTTAGTCCTTGAAAATAGGATGACAGTATCTTCTATTTGCTCAGCCCCTTCTATAATAAAGGGCCTTGATGTGCTAACCCTATGAGGAAGGGCAGGGCTTATCTCCATTCTGCAAATTTTATAAGCAAGGAAACTGAGAAACAGGGGAGAACCACGAGAAATACAGTATAAAGAAAGACTGGGAAAAATATAAATGACCTTGAATTCCAAGTTAAGGTCCTTCACATTAACAATAGTATTTAATAATTGCTAGTAAGATTGATTAAAATAACTGCTCTTATTTTTTTTACTATTACCATGTTATCTCAGTTAATCCTTAGAACAATGCTGTACTATAAGAATTTTACTCTTCTATACTTTTCAGATGAGGAGCCTATGGCTTGGAGGAGTTAAGTACCACGGTCAAGATCACAGAAGTGATAGGAATCAAATCAAGCAGGCCATGTCAAGAACAGTGATGTGGAATGGGAGCTTTTGGAATGCTTTGAGAAAGAGGTGATGACATGATCTTTCAAAAGGGGTGAATTGACTGTTCTGTTGGAAGAAGACTGTAGAGATACAAGAATAGAAGCATAGAAGCAAGGAGACCCAGGAGGCTATTACAGGAATCCATAGTGGTTCTGGGTGATAGCTAAAGAGGTGGTGAAAAAGTGGTCAGATTCTGGATCAGTCTTAAAGACAAAGCCAACAGGATTTCCTGTTGACTTTTAGACTGTTAGACACGGAGTGTGAGAGAAAGAAATGAAAGAAAGGGCAATTCCAAGTTTTTGGCTTAAATAATGGAATAGATTGCAATCAACTAAGATGGGGAAGATTGCAGCTGTTCCGTGTTTGACCAAAATCAGGGGACAGGTATTCAGTTTGGGATGGATTCAGTTTAAGAAGTTGATTAGATATCCAAGTGGAGACAATAAGTAGACAGAAGGATATAAGGACCTAGAATGTAAAAGTTTGGACTGGACATATCGATATTGGGGTCATTGGCATATAGATGGTATTAATAACCATGAAACTGTATGAGATCACCAAGGAAGTGATTAGAGATAGAAAAGAGGAGAAAAATCAAGGACTAGGCCCTAGGACACTCCTATGTTAAACGATTAAGGAGAAGAGAAGGAACCAGCAAAGGAAGCCAAGGAGCAGTGACCAAGAGGGTATGGTACACTGGAAACCCAGCAGAGAAAGCATATCAAGGAGCAGGGACTAAACACACATGCCAAATGCGGCTAACAGTTCAAGTAAGATGAAGACTGATACCTAACAAGATGGAGGTGATAGGTAACCTTGACAAGAGTCATTTCCAGGAAAGATTTAGGAAAAAGCTGGATGAAACAGGTTTAAGGGAAATCAGGAGGAAAGCAATTAGAGATAGGGAGCGCAGATACTGCTTTCGAGGATTTTTGCTGTAGCTGGTGAAAAGGGGCAACGGGTGGAGAAACTGGACTGGGGAAGATTCCCTATTTTAAGATGGCAGATATAATAGCATGTTCAAAAGAACGATCCAATAAAGAAAAAATAGTCAGTGATATAAGAGAAAGAAGGGGAGGGTGGCTGTAATGACGTCCTGAGAGCACAAGATGGGACCCAGTGCACAAGTAGAGGCATTTGATATAAGTTTTAAAGGCAGACACTGGCAGGTGAGCAGTCTGTGGGAACCACGTCCCCTTGCTTTGATGTCCCCAGTAAGTAAGATGCACGAACACCAGCATGCTGGGAGAAAAGGTGTTCGAAGTTTGAGGGGAGAGAGGGTCTATAGCAATCGTCATTTGGGGGCAGGCGAGGAGGGGTGCTTCATTATCTTTTAGCTAACAAGTACCTGAAATTCAAAGGTAATACAATTGCTTCTATTCCAAGTGTGGAAGGAAAGAAATGCACATAGGACATTAGAAGATACTGTCTCATGTAGCACCTTTCTCAAATATCGGTTTTGATATCCAAGAACAAACTAAAATATTGCCAGGTAAGGAGCTTCCTTAACAATTACCTATGGGTGGTAAAATGAAAGGATCAGATATCAGCCTCAAGGAAGAAAAACACTAAAACCTTTTTTCAGATGCTATAATTTAAGGCCAAATCTGGCCTTTTTCCTCCAGTGCAATGATGATGGGTGGCTGGAGTCAGGATAGAGTTCAAATGAAGAACATTAAGTGAAACGACCAGTGCAGGTAGCTTAAAATGCTGGGGGGGGCTGGTGTAAGAAGAATACTTGGTTGGGATCTAGAGTTAATGAAAAGCGGCACAGTTAATTTGCAACAACATGGATGGATCTAGAGGGCATAAAGCTAAGTGAAATAAGCCAGAGAAAGACAAATATTATATGATTTCACTCATATGTGGAATCTAAGAAACAGAACAAATGAATGAACAACAACAACAACAAAAAAGAACAAACAAACAAACAAAAACCAGGCTCTTAAGTACAGAGAACAAACTGATAGTTACCAGAGGGGATTGAGTGAAATCGGTGATGGGGATTAGGAGTATACCTAGCTTGATGAGCCCTGAGTAATGTATAGAATTATTGAATGAGTATATTATACACTTGAAACTAATGTAGCACTATATGTTAATTATGCACTATATGTTAATTATAATCCAATTTAAAAAAAAGAAAGAAAGATGGGGTGCATGGGTGGCTCAGTCAGTTAAGCATCCAACTCTTCATTTCAGCTCAGGTCATGAACTCCGGTTGTGAGATAAAGCCCCCTGTTGGGCTCTGCACTGGGCATGGAGACTGCTTAGGAGTCTCTCTCTCCTGCTTTCCCTTTGCCCCTCCCCTCACCCCACCCCCACTTTCACTCTCTCAAAAAAAAAAAAAAAAAAAAAGAAAGAAAGAAAGAAAGAAAGAAAAAAGGAAAAAAGAATGAGAGAAACTGACCTAGGTAACTTTAGAAAGCAATGTTTTGACTGGGAATGTAAAAACAAAAACAAATGAAAATTATACAAAAAAAAAAAAACAAAAGAAAAACAAAAACAATATGGATCATAACTCAGACAGCTTGCTATGGTGAAGTCAGGAACAGCAGGACATTGTCCGGGAGTAGAAGGGGATGCCCCACTAACTAGAACAGAGCCCAATCAAAAAGCAGACTCCTTGGGGTGCCTGGGTGGCTCAGTTGTTCAGCGTCTGCCTTCGGCTCAGGTCATGATCCCAGGGTCCTGGGATCAAGCCCCACATTGGGCTCCCTGTTCAGCGGGAAGCCTGCTTATCCCACTTCCCCTGCTTGTATTCCCTCTCTGCTGTGTCTCTCTCCATCAAAAAAATAAAATCTTTAAAAAATAAAAATTTAAAAAGCAGACTCCTATAGAAAAGAGAGTGTCCAGTTGATAAGGGTCTGGCTCAACCCTGGCCTAAAACGTGACCTTGATACCACTAACTGATCTGTCCATTTCCTCAGTGGGTTCTAAGTGTTACTGAACCACAAAGCAAAAAAATTTCACAACCTTTTATATCTAGGAACCCAAGTAGAGTGATAAGCACCATCAGAAGGCATTGAGACATCAGCCTCTCCAGTTTCTTTCAGGAGATCATCAATGTCTTGACAAGGAGGATTACGGACTCATGAGCAGCAATGCCATATGGCCCAGAGTGATTATAAAGCATTCTTTTCTGCCTTTTCAGGAAGAGCCTATTTTACTCCAAAGGTATATAAAGTAGTCATGTGGAAATTCACAGGGTTGCATTAGTTATCTATTACTATGTAATTAATTACCACCAAACTTTACATCTTAAAAACACATTTACAATCTCACAGTTTCTGTGGGTCAGGAACCTGGGTGCTGCTTAGATGGGTCCCATGGCTCAGTGTCACAAGGTTGCCATGGAGATCAACTGGGGTCACAAGTCATCCAAAGACTCAACTGGAGGCAGATTCACCTCCAAGCTCACAGGCTGTTGGCACCACTCGGATCCTTGCTGGTTGCTGGACTGAGGGCCTCCCTTGGTTCCTTGCCAGGTGGGGCCTCCACAGGGCAGCTCGCAGCATGGCAGATGTATCCATCAGAGAAAGCGGAGGAGAGGGCAAGAGGAAGCTAGCAAGAAGTACGGCTTTCCTGGAACCCAGTCGTGTAAGTGACGCCATTCCTTTCACTGCACTCTCTGTTAGAAGGACATGCTAGGTATGGCTCACACACCAGCAGGTGGAGATCACTGAGGGTCATCTGAGAGGCTGTCTACCATAACAGTGAACTTAAAACTAACCAAGCTCCTGGAAATCTTCCCTTCACATTGTGTTCCCCTATTCCCAGCTCTGAGCAAAATACAACTCAGAAATATAAGGAGGCCAGCTCTTCATCTTCTAAAAAGTTGACTTTCCTGGGCATAGTAGCCCCAGAGGGGCTGTTTTTATTTTTAAGACACACAAGCCTCTAGCTGCAGGTTTTGGGTCTGCTTTTGGCTCTGAAATCCCCACATCACTTATGCTTGCAGCTCTCATTGTCTTGGCTCCTGTGGTCCCTCAGGATGCTGTTTGGTTGGTTTTTGTTTTTGGTTTTTTTTTTCCTTTTCTTTTCTTTTTAAGCTTTAGTTCATTCATTGTCAGCTGCCACCATACTTCCCTCTCCAAGGGCCTTTGTCCACTGCCCAGGACACAATGCATATTGCTTCCTACCAGGAGATTTTCCACAGGAAGGCGAGTAAATGACACAAACTTCTCTCACTCAAATTGTAGCCTGTCCTGCTTCCACCAAGAAGGAAATGGAAGGTAGCATTATGTAGGCAAAAGATACTTCAGAATGTTTCCACCTTCAGTTTAAACACAAATTTCCAGGTTTATGAAAAAAGAACTAAAAAGCCCACTGAGGAGCATTCTCCTAAGAAATGTATTAGAAGCGGGGTGCCTGCGTGACTCGGTCATTAAGCCTCTGCCTTTGGCTCAGGTCATGATCCCAGGGTCCTGGGATCGAACCCCGCATCAGGCTGCCTCCTCAGTGGGAAGCCTGCTTCTCTCTCTCCCACTACCCAGCTTGTATTCTGTCTCTCGCTGCCACTCTCTCTCTCTCTCTCTGTCAAATAAATAAATTTTTTTAAAAAATGGGTTATGGGGAATTCACACTACACCAGAAACAATCTCGTCCCTGGTTACTGTCCACACCTTCCCAAGCTTTTTCAGTAGCAGACTTAACCCCACGTTCAGAGCTACCCCAGAGCTCAGTAATGAAACCAATCAGCCACTTCCCTTCTGGGAAATTTCTCTAGCTTCAAGGAAGGTGATGATGTGGGGGGCAGTGCCCGGTCCTTGCACTCTGGTCCATACAAACCTGGGCTTAAATACTGGCTTGTTTTCTTACTCACAGTCCTGGCAACCCTAGGCCCGCATCTGAGCCTTCTGTACTTAGTTCTCCGCCTTAAAGAAAGGGTTAACTGATGCAGTGCTTGGCATAGATTAGAAGCCCAGAGTCCCCACTGCCCACCCTTCCCCACGCCCCCCACTGATTTCCAAGACTTCCTAAGACTCTTAGCAGTGCCCATTTTTCCATGAAAACTGCTCTTTGAAAGGTACTATTATCAGGAAAATCTCTGAGAAGCTCTTGAGTCAAAGAAAGCTGTTGAGCTCATTTGTGCTGTGGCATTTGGGACTTCAGGGCCTCTCTCGTTACTCATCAAGGGGTCTCTGTGGTTAAACAGGCACACATAGAGACATCTAGATGTCCTCTTCCCAGATCTACTCCCAAACTATAATGACCCTGATCGTGCCAATCCTCAGCTCTGAGTAAACCCAATCATCCATTTTATCTACTCCTGTTGCCAAGCTACTGAAAATTATAAAAGCCAGCTGACCGGCTCCCATTATAAATCTATGTTATTCTGCCTCAGCTGTTCACTAATCCTTTTATTCATCCTGATTAACTGTCTGTCCTGTTCCATATGGCAGCAATTCCAATCTATTCTGCTCTTTTATAATCTTAAAACACCCCAGCCCCTTCTTTCTGAGCCTCCTACTTCCCTGAAAAATTTACGGTCTTTCCCTCACCTTCCCTTTCTTTCACCTCGAAGTAACTTCAGTGCTTCCCCTGCCCCTCTGGCCTCTTTAGTCTGCACAGTAAGGATCTCAACCCATCTCCAGTGCTAATGGCAATCCCTGGGCTTTGGTGTCCATTCCACATACCTCTTCCTAGATTCTTTTTTTTTTTTAATTATTTATTTGATAGAGAGATAGAGAGAGCCAGAGAGCACAGGCGGGGAGAATGGCAGAGGGAGAAGGAGAAGCAGGCTACCCCCTGAGCAGGGAGTCTGATGTGGGGCTCAATCCCAGGACCCCGGGATCATGACCTGAGCTGAAGGCAGACGCTTAACCGAGTCACCCAGACTACCCCCTGCTCCTACACAAGCTGCTCTTACTCAGGGTAAGATGCCTCTTCCTTGTGTCCTCAGCCCTGTCACTACATCCGGCAACTCTCCCTCCATCAAACTCACACACACATCACATTCATCACCCATGGTTCTCCCTCACTCATTCATCTCTCAACTGCCCATAATCAAGCCCCTGTCAAATACTTCTCCAAAAATGCTTTCTCCATGTCTGTATCTTTCTAATTGGAAATCCTATGGCCTCCTCTCTGTCCTCCTCCTGTGTGACCTCTCTGCCACATTTAATGCAGCTACCCTTTCCTGAAACTGTTTTTCCTTCTGTGATCCTCCTACGGATCCTTCTCAGGCTCCCCTGACCTGCACTTTTCTCCTCCTAGCCCTCAAAGGCAAACATTTCAGATGCACTCTACAGGTCTCTTCTCTCCCGCACGCACGCCTCTTACTGTGCAATCGTACCTACTCCCCTGGGTCTAGCTAGTATCACATCAACACAAAAGACTCAAACCTACCTACCTCACTAGTGTGGACCTCATTTCCAAATCTCACTTCTGAGATTTCCAGCTTCCAATCAAACATGACCCCAAAATCACCTGCCTTCATTGCCAGCTCACCAATTCTACATCAGTTTTAGAACAGAACTCACCACTTCCTCCACTAGACCCCATGCAATCCCCACCTGTGTTTCCTTTTCCTACCTTCCCTTTATTTTCCCTTCTTACTCTGTTTATATAATCAGGTTCTTCCTTAGTTTACCTGCATAGAATCCCAATTCCCTGAATGACTGCAAGCCATCCGGTCACCGTCTATTGATTCCTTTCCATTTCCATTGGCACCGTTTTTATAATTCTGTCATTCGGACCTTATTGCTGGTGATGCATCTTAAATCTCTCACCTCCCCATATGACGTATATGACTCAGCAGAAACAGAGCCAAACAATGGCCATAAGGAGTGAGATCAATCCACTCAAGAACTACAGTGAAGATGGGAACCCAAGTGGAAGCCAGATCAGGTTCATGATGGCTGCCACACAGCATAGAGAGATGCCCCCTGTGTGTGTCGTTACAAAGGCAGAGACCATGATAGGGATCACAAGTCACAAACACCTACGCTCTTCAATTATCACCTCCAGTTACTGGGGCCTGCAAGAATAAAAGTTACATTTAAGGACACCGAATAATATCTTATCCCAAGAAAGAAGGGCCTTGTGCTTTTAGGCAGAGCCACCAGGAGAGCGAACACTTTTGCAAAGCATTAAGAGCATTCTCATGTAACACAACCTTAGGTAGCTTTCCAGGGCCATAACTGTGGAAGTAGACACAGTATGCCAGGGGACCCTTATCTGCAAATCAGAGCTGTCTTCCCTGTTCCCCACCCTATCGGGGAACAGCATCCCTGACTTAGTCTTGTCAAGGTGGAACCAGCTTACCAGGGAACGCTGACGCAGGACAGAGTGCAGAAGAGATACTTTCTACAGTCACCTTCAGTTGCTTCGAAGGTTTTTGTGATTTATCAAAGCATCAGGCAAGACTGGGACATGGTTCTAAGCAAAGCATGTTTCCCCTACTGGCAATAAACTTGTGAAGCAGATGGGGAAAGGGCAGCGACCATCAGATGACCGTCAGCCAAGCGAGGCCAGCTTTGCTAACCAATTATTCAGACACATTTGTCATCCCCTGCCTTCTGTGTCAGGGGCTGCATCTGAAAGACAGGACTCCTGTTTCAGCAAGCCTATGGAACAACATGCAGCCCATTTCCGCCTCCTTCCATGCCGCATGTGTCAATTTTCTGTGCAGTTTCATGGTGATTTATAGTGATTGCAGGCAGTGAAGAGTCAGCAATGATTAACGGAAGGAGACACCTCTAAGTCACAGATCAATTCACTTTCTTCTCCAGCAGTCTGAAGAAGGAATCTCATTTCTTTGTGGTTATTTCAGTACCTTTGCATCTTGGTAATAAATGAGACTTCCAGAGCTCATCTCTCTGTCTGATAGTGACTTTAAATCTTGGCGGTTGGTAGGGGAGAAGGGCAGAAAAGAAATTTTGCAAAGGCATCTCCTTCCAGGCCACATACCCCGGACAGCCTCACTGTGTACCTTTTAAAGACCCGTCTCAGTTTACGGACCATCAAAGACTGTACAGTAGTTCTCAAGTGGTAGACAGAGATACAGGTTCAAGATGACCTATTTCATAACTCACAGAATAACTTCTTGGGAAGGCGTTCTCAACCCTGAAGTCAACACTCGTCAAATTACTATTTGCAGCTGAGGAAGGGAATGATCTGAATTTTTTTTTTAAAAATGCTATCAGTAGACTATTCTCCTGGGCCATCTTTAAGTCCCTTCTACCAGTTCTGTGGAGCAGTTATTAGCAAATCAGACTGACAGCTGGATCTTTGTTCCCTGCCACAACAGTGCCCTTTGCAATAAAATGGTCAGAAAAGCAGGTCAGAAGATCAAGTGGGAGAGGAAGGAGGAAAGAGGCACATGAAGACTGTCCTCATTCATTAGCCCCGGAATACTGCAAAGCTGACTGCAAGGCCATGCCCAAACCACTGAAAGAGGAGGACACTAGACACCAACAACTTGGTCGTTTAACCTCTCTCTTCATCACTGGGCTACAATCCAAACCACAGTGAAACTGTTCTGTTCTCTTTAAAGACCTTTAGAACTTTTTATCCTAGCCGGAGTAGAGATGTCTGTGTGTGTGTGTGTGTGTGTGCGCGCGCGCGCGCGCGTGCACGTGTATGTGTGTGTGCCTCTGTGTCTTTGTCTGTGTCTATGTCTACGTGTGTCTGTGTGTCTTTGTGCTGAAGAGTATCTCCAGTTAAGATGTCGAAAAATATGAGTCAAATGCTGAAAAGTCTGTAGGAAAATAAGTCCACAAGGGTTAATACTCTATTGCCTGTCTTGTGGGGGTGGGGGCGGTTAATGTTATATTCTACCACAGTGCTTTGTTAAAAATTCTGGTAACTTCAATCTCATTGCAAACCGTGCGATGGCTGAAGAGATGCAGTAAAAGTGCTTCCACTCATCTTTCACCAGCCGAAGCAAGTCACATAACCACACCTAACTTGAAGGGAGTCAGAAAGAACTCTGCCACTATTCCCAACAAAGCAGCCACCACCCTGTGCAGATTCTCCCTCCAAGCATCTCTCAAATCATTTCCTTCCTAGCCACTGCTATTCTGAGTTGAGCACTCAGGCCTCTGTGCTTCTCACCTGCACTACAACGAAAGCTCCCGACACCATTTCCTGCTGCCCGTCTGGCTGCTCTTCCATTCTGCAAGCAGCTGCCTGAGGTCACTTCTGAAAGCACAATCCAAACCCTGGCGGAGTCCTGCAACTTTCGGGTCAGCATCAAAGCCCTTAGGATGCCGTGAAGGCTCTTGCTGTGGCTACTGCCCACTCCCCTGGCCTCATCTCCACGCCTCCCTCACATTTACTTTGCTGAGCCCCTTACCATCCTGTCTCCTTATCAAAGTTTATACTTCGGTTCCTGGCCCATGCTACTCCCTTGGGCTCAGATACATTGCTACCTCTTCTCTTACTACCTAACTAAAAATGAGCCTTCAAAAACCAAATCAAGAGATTTCTACTCCGGGACACCCTTCCTGATGGCCCTCCACTGCCAGTCTGACTTAGGTGACTTGATGTCCCGGAGAACCCTGGGCATACTTTATTCAGAGCCTTCTCCACCTTCATTTTACTTACTTTGTCCCACATGCGATTTTTAGCCTCCTGAAGTCAGGAACCAATACCTAGCCTCGTGCCAGATATCTAGGAGGCCTTCCTGAAATGCCAGTGGAGCGGATGCATCGAGAAAGGTATGCCAAGCTTCGAACCAATTCGAAATCTCGAAGATGACTCACACACACTCTGCACAGGAACACACACACTGTCACTGGTACTGTCTCTGGAGGAAGGAGCCAAACCAGCAGGAGCTAAAAATGGAGAAAGAAGAAAGGACCAGTTTCCTACCAACTAAGTAAGCAAATGTTTCAATTTCCATTCCTTCCCAGGCCCCAGAATGACAACACTTCCTTTGTAATAAATGTTTTCCTTTTCCTTTTTTTCTCTCCACTGAAATCCCCATCCTCTCTCCTTCCCTAAGAATCCTGAGAGGCTTCTAGAATAAATGCAAAACCTGAGCTCGGTTATCCCTCCCAGATAACACATTTGTGCCTTCAAATACTTTATCACAGTGAGCAACAAGTTTCTTCTAGGAGAAATTCAGGTCCCCAGCTAGGGATTAGTGTCAGGATAAAGGACCACAGAGAAGACGAAAAACAGAGAATTTTGATCTACTTCTTAAAGTCACAGACTTAAGTGGTTTCCTTATCTGACACATAGACTAGCTCTAATGAGGATGTACTGTTCACCTGTGCTTAACTCCACAGGTAGCAGGTAAGTTCTTTGCCATCAGCACTAAAGAGCTCCACACAATGAGAAATAATGGACCATGCCCTCTTTTCCCCAAGCTTACAGAGTCTCCCTGCATCTTTGGTCTGATGCCACTAACAAGCTCCTCAGGAGAGAACTGGGTTACTCACTAAGAATTTTCATATTTAGGGGCACCTGGGTGGCTCAGTCATTAAGCATTTGCCTTCGGCTCAAGTCATGATCCCTGGTCCTGGGATCAAGCCCAGCAACGAGCCCCCTGCTGGGTGGGAAGCCTGATTCTCCCTCTCCCACTTCCCTGGCTTGTGTTCCCTCTCTCTCTTTCTCTCTCTCTCTCTCTCTCTCTGTCAAATAAATAAATAAAATCTTTTTTAAAATTTTAAAAAAAGAATTTTTATATTTATTAAATATAAAATAAAAAGTGAAGATAGAATTCCATTTTTTTAATTTTATTTATTTATTCATGAGAGACAGAGAGAGAGAGAGGCAGAGGGAGAAGCAGGCTCCCCACAGAGCAGGGAGCCTGATGCAGGACTCCATCCCAGGACTCTGGGATCACAACCTAAGCCAAAGACAGAGGCTTAACCAACTGAGCCACCCAGGTGCCCCTACAATTCCATTTCTGTACTGGTTCCAAAAGATAAAGATAACAACCACACAGTACTTCCTTGGCTGCATGCATTATAACATCACTAAAGAAACAAAGAGGCAAGACAGTATTATAGCTATCCAGTTTTGTAACTTCTCAGTTTTTCTATCTGTAAAAGAGATCTAACAGCACCTACTATCCTGTACAACTGGGTATTTCAACTTCAACATGACCACCGTTTGTGTCTGGAATATTCCATGTTGTGGAGTGCTGTCCTGGGCCTTGCAGGGTGTGGAGCAGCATCTCTAGCATCCAACCACTATATTCTAATAGGACTCCACCCTCCCTCAGTTATGACAAGCAAAATGTCTCCCAGATATGACCAAGTGTTCCCTGGGGAGCAAAACCATCCTCAGTTGAGCACCACTGCTATAGCGGAATAAACAAATCAATAGACATCAAATGCTTATCCCTGTTCCTAGCACACAGCAAATGCTCCATGACTTGACCCCGAGGATACCAGAATCTGAAGGATAGAGAGACAGACTGTTCCATAACAGAGGACTTCACTATTCTTGTAGAACTCCTAATAAAGTTACACATTCTGAATCACCTTCATCTTTTAAAGGCCTTGCTGACAGGATCCTGGTGTCACTGGCCACCCGACAAACTTGTTAAGGACCACATTATTATCCCTCCCTCTTCCCTGTTGAATAATACAAGCAATTTGTTGAAAATAGTGTTTATTATCCCCCCTTGATACCTGAAGCCTGCTCAGTCAATGACATTGTACACTATAGAGAATATTTATATTGGATTTTACAAACAATAAAAATAACCCATCTGGCCTCATTCTTTTTATCTTTGTTTAAAGGCCATTTTGTTAAGAGCATAAAAAATTCCATCTCCCTACTGCAGAGGGAAATGTTACCGCATCCCAGTGACTGTTAAGCACCTGGCCCTCACCCAGGGCTCAGAAGTAACCAAAGCAGGAGCACCTGGGTGGCTCAGTCGTTGGGCGTCAGCCTTCAACTCAGGTTGTGGTCCCAGGGTCCTGGGGTTGAGCCCCAGGTCAGGCTCCCTGCTCAGCAGGAAGCCTGATTCTCCCTCTCCCTCAGCTTGTGTTCCCTCTCTTGCTGTCTCTCTTTCTGTCAAATAGATAAATAAAATCTTAAAAAAAGAAAGAAAGTAACCAAAGCAGCCATTCCACTGACAGACAACTCTCACATATTATCCCATCCCAGGCCTGACTCCCCTTTCCATAACCTCTGTACATTGTTCAGGCAAGTACTAATGGTGCAAGGGTCATGCCCCTTAAGCCTCAGACAATTCCTTCTCCCTCTGGGACAGATAAATGAAGAAAATGACAATCCTCAGTTTGGTCCTCTCCTCCCTCACTAAAGATGTGCAGGTCACTTCATGATTCCTCACAGACAATGGTGTCCTGGCTCCTCACTGTCTTAGTCTCCCTTCTTGAGATGCTCTTTATCAATGGCCTCTCAAAATAAGATGTCCAGACTGCACACCACACTCCAGGAGTGATCTGACCAGCAAAGAACCTAGCAGGACCATAACATCACTGACCTACACCCAGTCAACCTGCAATCCAACCCAAGATGTTTGTCTCTGTTCACAGGCAAGGGTCCCCAGACTGTACCTCTTCAGGGCAAAGTAAGACTCAGGTCTTTTTCATACAAATTCTCTCTCAGCAAGTTTACCCTCACCCTATATATTCAAGGTCATATTTTAAACCCAAACTCATAATATTCTATTATTGCTACCATATTTAATCTTGTCTCGAGCAGGAGCCAGAATGCCGAGATAGCTAGAAAAGTTAATACTATAAACCACTATAAACTACCTCTTCCTCCTCCAACTCACCTCAGCAGCTGACTCAATAAATTGCTGTCTTCAGCTGAATCAGGGGTAGGCAAACTATAGCCCCAGGCCAAATCCAACCCAACACTTGTTTTTGCATATAAAGTTTTATTGGAACACAGCCACAATCATTTATTTATATATTGTCTATCGCTGCTTTTACTACAACACCAAAGTGAGTAGTTGCAACAGAGGCCATATGGTCTACAAAACAAAAATTTTACTATCTGGATCTTTACAGAAAATGTTTACTGATCCCTTAACTAAAACCTTGAAAAATACAGAGAGAATAGAATTAAGCCAAAGACCGGGTACCGTGGGCCTACAGTTTATTACAGATGATCAATCAGCACATTTAGGAACAGTGGTTCACACAGTTTTGAATTCACATAAAAATGCAGTCATTCGGGGTGCCTGGGTGGCTCAGTGGGTTGAGCCTCTGCCTTCAGCTCAGGTCATGATCTCAGGGTCCTGGAATCGAGCCCTGCATCGGGCTCTCCGCTTCCCCCTCTCTCTCTGCCTGCCTCTCTGCTTACTTGTGATCTCTGTCTGTCAAATAAATAAATAAAATCTTAAAAAAAGAAAAAAAATGCAGTCATTCCTAGGGTCTGTGTGGAATTCAAGATACATTCTGCTCTTGGCATTGCTTGATCCTAATAATCCCATCAAAGTAAGAATGGGATTAATTAAATAACTGCTGATTAATTAATTCAAAAACCATTCTGCTCTGATATAGATAGATGAAGGAAAAGAATGAGAACCAGAACAAGTAAATTTTAAAGGAAAGACAGAGGTTGGGGGAAAATTGATTATAAAAAGCAGCCAGAGGTCCCGAACCAAGAGGGACCGCTACAGAGATGTTTAAATGTTTAGATGTTTAGATTCTAATGGTGGTTAATGCTTCCCACTCACACTAGCCTGGGTTTGTTAGGGTCTGACGTTGCTCCAGAGGCACATAACTTAGAAAATTACCACGGTCCTTGCCTGGACTCCTGCCAGATGGGCTCCTTCACAGTTGTCCCCACAGATAGGTGACCACTTACTAAATCCCAACACTGTATTGGAATCCAACATCTTGCATGGTAGTAAATTCTCACAGCCTTAAATCTAGGCAACCCAAAGCCATTTGTCACCTTTAAACTCTGTGCCCCTTTCTCTTTCCAACAAAGGTGCAGGTAGGCCTAACTGCTCAAAGGAAAAAAGAACATTTGCATTTGAAAACACATACACACTTAAAACAAACAAACAAACAACAACAACAACAAAAAAAAAACAGCCAAATGTTAAGTTCAATGGACCAAGCCTGAAAATGATCTCAGGGTGGGTTATCTACCAGGGAGTGAGAGAGCATTGCCAAGGCGAAGGTCATGGGATTTGGTATCTGGCAGGCCTGGAATGGAATCTCACCCTGTTACTTGAGCTCTCCAAGTCTCAAAGTCATCTGCAAAATGGAGATAATAGTAACAGTTCCTCACAGGGTGAGTGTGAACAGACGGCACAATGCTTAAAAAGGACATAGGACCTGGTACCTAGTAAGCATTCAGAAAATATTTGTTCTTATTATTATCATTATCTTTACATTTATATTAGTAAACACATATTATTGTTTAATAATTAATTAGTAAACACATATTATTGTATAATGGAATTATTTCAATTTCCAATGATTTCTAAGACAATGCCCAAAGTATCCATCCCTGAACAACAGCACTGATATCACCTTCTGCCCTTAAATAAGAACATAAATGCATCCAAGTTTTTAGAGTTTTCCCAAAGCAAGAAGCAATGGTGCAGATACGGAAAGAATGTTTTCAGTCCACTGCCTATTTGTGATACTCTCATAAAAGAAGTCATTATGTTATTAAACAAGTAATTACCTTTGTTTTATTATTTTTCCAAATAAAAATCAACCATGTTGAACCTAAAAGCCAGCTACCCAGGAGTCCCCAAGTCCTCCAGCCTTACCTGTGTAACCCTTACCTATAATATTTGTATTAAGTAAGATACAGGTTCAATGGCTCTCTTTTTTTTTTTTTTTAAGATTTTATTTATTTATTTATTTGAGAGAGAAAGAACGAGTGGAGGGGTGGGGAGAAGTGGGCTTCCTGGTGGTGCTCGATCCCAGGACCCTGGGATCATGACCCAAGCCGAAGGCAGATGTTTAATTGACTGAGCCACCCAGGCATCCCGAGGTTCAATTGCTCTTAAAAAAAAGAGAAACAGATACAAAAACACTGTGGCTCCAACAAGAGAGAGTTTTATTCCACTCTTCTGGTAACAGTCCAGGGACAACACAACACGAGATGTCTCTGCTTCACAAGAGCATCACTAGGCTCTTCTACTTCATTGTTGTGTGATCTCCTGGTCCCTGGACCAGCAGCACCAGCATCATACAAAAACTGGTTAAAAATGCAAATTGTCATGCCCAACCCCAAATCTACTGAATCAGAAACTCTAGGGGTAAGGCTCTGCAATGTGTGTGTCATGAGCCTTCTAGGTGTTGTCCTTATCTTTATCTGTCCTTATTCTTATCAAACTAGACTTACTGCTACTTCCATGTTTTCTAGCCCAAGGAAAGGAGGAAAGGAGACATAAAAGTCATTTCCCATCAAGAAAGCGAAACGGAAACTCCTCACACTGCACATTTTGTTCACCTTCCACTGGCAAGATGTATGGTCAAAAGGACATATCTAGCTGCAAAGCAAACGTAGTCTCTAGCAAGGCAGTCATGTACCTTGATGAAACCACCGGAGTCCTAGATGAAAAGTAAGAATAGATACTGGGGGACAATTAGAAGTTGCTGTTAACAGAGAAAATGGCTAGAGCCTCCCGATCCCTCACAATGGGAAGCCCAACATCCCAGTATCTCTCAGGCAGGCTGCGTTTTCTACCTCTAGCTTTGACTTCTTGCATCCCCTAAATAATGATCATAGTCAAGTCAGTCCCCTTAAAGCTATCCTCTTCTTTTCATCTCTCCCACCCCTACCCCAGTGTCTTTCCTTCCTTTCCCCAAAACTGTCACTCAAGAACAGGTATGTGGAACAGTGGGCATGGGGGATACTAACGCCCAGCGGATACCTTAAAATCAAAGACACATTTGTTCTAAAGATCCCCTTGATCCTTCCTATCAGAGCCTCTCCTGGTCAACTTTCTTGCCTTTCTCCATCTCTGAGCCCCTCATCCCCTCATTTCTTGGCTGCCCATGGGAATCTAAAATGGCTCCCAGATTCTTAAAGAAAGACTGATCTTGGACTCAGCCAATACGGGCAGAAAAACTGGGGGCAAAAAACATCCCCTCATACATAAAGAAGTTAACAGTGAATTTTTCTAAACAAGGGCAAATCTCAGATACGGATTTGTCGAATTTGTCGAAAACAATACATTTTTTTTCCACCCCCAAAAGATGTCACAGTGCCACCCTGCAGAGCAGGTCATCTCTGAAACAGTGTTCTCTCAGCAGTGATGCTGTTGGATCACCACTAAGTTTAACTCAATCAAATCAGAAGGGCAGAGGAGGAGGAATTACACAACACGTAGGCACTGTTTCATGTGTTTATTTTTCATTTTTAGAAAAATGGGCTCTTCAAAACCAATTCTCCTCTGAAATGGCAAAGATCTATTAAAACATTCTTTCTAGACAAGCATTTCCTCCCGTGCTATCAAGAAGCTATCTCACTTAATCAACAGAGAGAAAAATGTTTATTTAATTAAAATCTTTAAATAAAAGAAGCATTGGGGTAAAAAGCTGAAACATTACAAGGAAATACAAGATCAAAAGGAAATATGTCCCTCCCTACTCTGTTTCTCCTCAAAGGTTACTTTGTTAACAACTGTATGTGCATTCTTCCAGGAAAATGATATACGCGTTATGATGATGACTATGGCTAAGCATTTATCGGATGCCTACTCCGTGCCAAGCACTGCACGAAGCGTTTTACATGTAAGTATGGAATCCTCATGACAACCTTATGAGTAGCCCACATTTTACAAGTGGAGGAAACTGAGGCACAGGGAGAGACTTGGGCCACTTACCCAGGGTCACATGTCAAGCAGTGGAGGTGAGGATCAGTCCAGGCAGGTGACTCCACTCCAGAGTCTAGGCTGTAAAGCAGTACACTTAGGAGAATCACCTCCACCCAGTGGACCACCCAATTCTCAAAGGAAAGCCATCTAGGCACTCACTCCTGGAACCCCAATGCAGCTGCTCAAGAGATGTCCCCTCTCACAGTGGTGTACAGCATTTTCAGGTGATTCCCCACCCAAGAAACAGAAACGCAGTCTTAAAATAAAATTGCAAAATAGAGAGAACCTTGCAGAAAAAGAGATCAGACCAAAGGCGTAGCTAAAAAATGGGGGTGGGTGGCCCCTCTCTTCCCTTTTCACATATCCTCTCTCCTAAGGATTGCTGATGTGAGCATTTCCAGAATTACAGACGGAGGGGTTCTTCCAGTCCAGAAGTAAAGTGGGGATGGAGGCAGGCATCTTCCAGGGTGGTTCCATCTGGGAAGACGAGGTTGCTCCATGGGGCGGGGTGGGAGGGTGATTCCAGAGTCCCAGAAAGGGGAGTTGGATTGAGCAGTGTCAAAGAAAAATTACACCACCCAGAGAAACTGGCAAAGAAGATATACGGGGGAAAGACTGAACAAAAAGCAAGGTGGGAATGCTGTTAAGTATTGGAGTAAACTGGTGGAAAAATACTGGAGGAAATTAGGGGAGAGGCTGGTCATGGAGGGTAGGCCATGTGTGTTTGCTAATTGGTGCTTATGGAAGTTGGACTCCTACCTGCCCAAAGAGAAGGGGAGATGCGGCACTAGCTTTCCTGATGACTCTATTTCAAAGGGATGCTCCCACATGCCAGACAAAGACACTCCTGGGTTGTAAAACTGGCAAGAGACAAGGAGGAAACTGACATCTCAAAGTCAGAGAGAAAGAATTAATAATTAAAGTTCTTCTAAAGTAAGCGCTCTGAGGAAAAGGAAGTCAGAGGCCCCGAATCAGGAAGAAGCTGTGTTGTAGGATTCACAGCTTGGGCCAAGGCGAAGGCCAGCTGGGTCAGCAGGCTTGTTCCAAGTGACAGGGTCCTCTGCACACTTTGCAGTCAGACCCTGAAGCCCAGATCTGCAGCACCACAGCCTCTATACCCAGTATAGCAGCTCAAAACTGATTTTTCCTGTCATTGTGAAAATAGCCCCTTTGTTTGGAAAGTGATTTTTTCCCCCTTCAGCTTGGGCTTTCTTCCCTCTCACTTGGCATCCAAACTGTTAGGATTTTGAAAATCATTTCATTTAAAGAGAATTGAATAGCGAAGCCTTCTTAATCAGTTCTCAGCGCTGCATCAACACAGCTGACTTTGCATTTTTTTTTTTTAAATCTGCCCAGCTTCCTGCAGAGGCAAGATAGCAACCATTTAAACAGGGCTGGGCTAGCAGGCTTTTTCGGCTTGATTCCGGGCAGCTTTTACCTGAGTGGCTCAGGTACAGTTCTACTCAGAGACAAGACTCTGAGGGGAAACCGCTGGCAAGGAAGATGCTCAAACACTGTCAGTGGGAAGTCATGCACAAATGAGAGGAAATTCTACTTAAATGGAATTACTAATCACACAGTTCATCCCCTGCACTATACACTCAGCCTGTGTCTAACCTTGGAAAAGAAAAAGAAGTCATTCATTTAAGCTCCTTCAAGGGAGACTCTGTCAAAACTCATTTCTCATCCCTTCTGCTGGGACGTGGAGGTCTTCCATAGCTCCACTGTGCCACCGATCATCTATTTCCTTCTCATTAGAAAGCTTGGCATTTACATCAAGATGGAGACATGTTTATTTCCAAAGCCTCAGCTGCTTCCCCCCCTCCCGGGAGTGGGAGAAAACCTGCCAAAGTCGCAGTGGTCATTCTTGCTTATCCCCCAGCAAGCTAAGCCCGTAATGGACAGTAATGGGGCTGCTTTGAAGCATGACTGACGGATGGTGCTCTGAAGCCTGTTCCTTCACCCTCTTCTTTTTTTTTTTTAGTTTGTTCTTAAGATTTTATTTATTTATTCGACAGAGAGAGAGAGATCACAAGTAGGCAGAGAGTCAAGCAGAAGGAGAGGGGGAAGCAGGCTCCCTGCTAAGCAGAGAGCCCGATGTGGGGCTCGATCCCAGGGCCCTGAGATCATGACCTGAGCAGAAGGCAGAGGCTTAACCCACTGAGCCACCCAGGCGCCCCCTTCATCCTCTCTTCTTTTTTTTTTTTTAAAGATTTTATTTATTTGACAGAGAGAGAGAGATCACAAGTAGGCAGAGAGGCAGGCAGAGAGAGAGAGGGGAGGAAGCAGGCTCCCTGCTGAGTAGAGAGCCCGATGCGGGGCTCGATCCCAGGACCTGAGATCATGACCTGAGCAGAAGGCAGAGGCTTAACCCACTGAGCCACCCAGGCGCCCCCTTCATTCTCTCTTCTTAATTGCAAAATTGATCCCTCTGTATTTCAGGAAGCACCATCCGGGAGTCACAAAAACATGGACCAGGGAGTCCCTAAGATACCCCCCGGAGGGTGTGCCAGGTCCCTCCCTAAGAACCCCACCAGATTCTTCAGTCGCTTCAGGCATGGGATGAGCCAGGGGAGAAACACTTCCCATTCTGTGGACAGCAGCAGAGCAAGGTGGCAAAAATGTAGTTGTGATCTCCAAGGCAGATTCTATGGCCCCTTTGTCCTCCTGAGGAAAACCATATGGTGGCCATAAGTAAGATCCACATCCACAGGGAAAAGAAGAAAGGGACTATCACTCAGTGAGCAGCACAGAACCAGACAGGGATAAGGAAGGATCTGATAGGGCCTGATAACTGCCCAGGGACAGAACAAATCCATCAACCTGCAAGGCCTCTAGCCTGCCCGTAAGACCTGTGCTGCCTGCCATCTAGCTTCTAAAGCCAGCTTTGTATTTCAGGATAGGGTTTCCTTAACTGAAACAAAGAAGCGGTTACTCTGGGCTTTGTTTTGTTTCTTAAGTGTTTTTAGAGTAATGTTGTTTTGCTAAGACACCGTTCAACTCATGGCCACGAGTGCCTGCTGCTCTTCAATCACGCCTCGGAGACGCTGAGATCTTATTTCTAAACAACTATTTTCAAATACACATCTGAAAGTATTTTCTAAAATGGCCAAATGAAATACATGGATGGTGGAAAACTGAGAGTGGGGCATTGGAAAAAGGGTCAGAATCCTTTCCCACCCATGGAATCCCTACACGCAGTGCCTGAATTCCCAGGTGCCTGCGATGCAGCTTTGCTTCTCACCACCACCTTTACAGATCCACAATCCACGCTAATAACCAACATAAAACCATGAGATGGGAGACACTCACCCCCAAAACCCAAGGACAAGGAGAGCAGTTTCAATCCACAATTTGGCTCTGAACTTACCAGAAAGCAATGCAAAAAGAAAAGCATCATGAGCTCCATGGCTGATCTATCTTCTCACTAGTACAAGCTCTAATGGGGCCCAAATTCGTCTTTGCAGATTAAGGAACTTGGGTGCAGAGGACATAGGAGTTTTGTTTTTGTTTCTTTCTTTGTTTTTTAAAGATTTTATTTTGTTATTTGACAGAGATCACAAGTAGGCAGAGAGGCAGGCAGAGAGAGAGGGGGGAAGTAGGCTTCCCACTGAGCAGAGAGCCCGATGTGGGACTCGATCCCAGGACCCTGGGACCATGAGCTGAGCCGAAGACAGAGGCTTTAACGTACTGAGCCACCCAGGCGCCGGAGGACATAGGAGTTTTGCACAGGTTGACTGAGCTAAGCGGAATCTGAACTTGAGCCCCAGTCAGTTGAGCTTTCCTGAGTTCTTATACCACTTTGCACTCTGGCTTTTCCCTCCAGCCCTCAAATACAGCTCATCCCTGAACTTGGACAGAAGCAAGGCACATAGTGGCCAGCAAAGGCTTTGGCAACAGCAGAATTCGCACTTCTGGGTCACTGGGTCATTAAGCTAGAGTTTGCATATGATTATGTGTGTACATATGTATTCACATCTTCCAAAGGTTGTGGAGGCACAGGATGAAGGGAACTGTGCTCTTCCACTGATCTGTTGTGTGAACTTAGCAAAGTGTGACAGGGAAGGAAACGAACACATACGGCCAGGCCAGCTGAGCTGGATGCAGGTGCATGTATTCAACTTTTTTAGGACACCTGAACGGTTTGCAAGATGAGGGAAATGAGGCTCAGATGAGCACTCAATAATGGAGTCTTTAGGACTCCAAAGCACAGGATTTTCCCATAAACTATATTGGCTCTAAACTCTATAGCACGTCTTTCTTCATTTATAATCTGAGGAGATTATGGATGTTTATTAAGAAGCATGTATGTGTACATATACGTGTGTATACACGCATAGGAAGGAGCTTAGAGAAATACCCCAAAGTGTTAACAACAGGCTTTCTCTAGGGGTGGGGAATGAACATAGCAGAGGAAGAGTGAGCAGAAGGGGAAGAGTGACATATATAAAACCTTTACAATTAAAATGTATTTATGTATCACTTGTGAAATTTAAAATAAAATAAAATGGATTGAACCAGACAATTCCAGCAGTCCTTTCCATACCATTGTGCATTCTCCTCACGGAGCAGCAGGTTCAGCAATCTCCTGCAGACCCACCTCACCTGAAAACGCAGGGTCTTTTTTTTTTTTTTTTTTTTTTTTAACTAACAGTGTGGAGCAATTGTGCCCTCCAGCGGTCACACCAAAAATTACAAAGTACCTTTTTTTTTTTTTTTTTTTTATTCATTTGACAGAAAGAGAGAGAGATCACAAGTAGGCAGAGAGGCAGGCAGAGAGAGAGGGAAGCAGGCTCATCGCTGAGCAGAGAGCCTGATGCGGGGCTCAATCCCAGGACCCTAAGATCATGACCTGAGCCGAAGGCAGAGGCTTAACCCACTGAGCCACCCAGGTGCCCCACAAAGTACCTTCTTTAACAGGAATTCAGCACTAGCCAAGTGTTCAGCCATTCAGCCTTGAGGGAAACAATAGTTCCATTTTTTATTTAGCAATGATAAGCAAATAAGTTAATCTGATAAAAGTAATTGTATCTATGATAAAATTTCTCCATTATTCTGCCAAGCCAACTAGTGCTATGTTCTCTAATATCCCCAAGTTGACATTTTCACATTCAGATTCATAGATTCACACAAGGTCTTGGCAGAAAGGAGGCTATTAGTTACCATTGAACCTGCTGGCATCATTCTACAGGGAAGAAAAATCTGTCTCTGGGATGAGGACCCCTCTTTTCATCAACAGTGTCATTCACTTTCAAGTCAGCTGCTGAAGGAAGGAATACCAGGAGGAAATCCCCTACTTAGAAATGTCCCACCTAAGGGCTCTGAAATCTGGTGCTGGACTAAGTAGTAAATCAAACCAAGCAGCATTTGAGGTCATAATCTCCAGGACACATCCTTGGATTCCTACTAGGTGAACATGAGTTAAAGAAAGATAGTGGTGGGGGCGCCTGGGTGGCTCAGTGGGTTAAGCCGCTGCCTTTGGCTCAGGTCAGATCTCAGGGTCCTGGGATCGAGTCCCGCATGGGACTCACTGCTCAGTGGGGAGCCGGCTTCCCCCTCTCTCTTTGCCTGCCTCTCTGCCTACATGTGATCCTTCTCTCTCTGTCAAATAAGTAAATAAAATCTCTTAAAAAAAAAAAAAAGAAAAAGAAAGATAGTGGATAAGGGTAAATATAGTCATACCTTCCCGATAAGTTATCTGAGAGAGAAAAAAATATGATTTCTAGAAAATTCCAAATAAGTTTAAAAATCACCAAAAATTGGCCTTTCTGGAACACACATGAGAGTGTCCTCTCAGATCTGCTGCAGTATGTGCAGAGGACTGCACATTTATTTTACATGCAAACACACATACTAATACATATATGCCCACATTCATACCTGTGACAGTAGTTGTGAGGGAAAATCACTAAACCTCAATTCAACTACCTGTGAAAGGAAACTAGTATCACCAATCCCACAGAAGCTCTTTAAGAATTAAATGAGACCAATTAAATGCATTTAAATTAAACTCATTAAAGGAGATGCATTTAAAGTGCTTGGCACAGTGCCCAGCATACAGTAAGCACTCAATAAATGAAATTTGTGGTGGTATTGCTACTATTTCATTACGGTTAAGGCACTGTTAGGTCTTGTAGGGTCTTTGAGTGCTCCTTCTCTGACATGTCAAATGGAGGCCAGATGACCAACTGTCACCCAAGTTATGGAAGACAGTCCCTCGTTAGGTAGGAAGTTGAATCTCAGGGACTCTGATGTGCCTTCTACCTCTATGTCTCTGTGACGAGTCCTTCTACGGTTTAACACACGCACACGGTCAGCAAGGTCTTGAGTCTTCTGATCTCACCTCACCTCAACTGTGTCTGCCAAGAAAAATAAACCTGCCTGTCAAATAAAGTAAGAATATAAAATAAGATCTAATATTTGGACAGAGAAAAGGAAAAACTATATAGCTATGTCCCCTCACTTGTTTTTTTAACCACTTCCATAATAAATGTTTCTCAATGAAATATTTCTTGGCATGCTTGCTTTCTTCGGTCTTACTTTATTTAAGCCTTGTCTTTTCCTTGTCCACTTAGAACAGCGAGACTGGGCATCCCACGCAGTGCCTCTCCTGGCTGATGGAAGGGATATGGGATTTCAAATCATATTCTCATTAAAACTAAAGTCCTCTATGACTAACCAATGTTGGATTCTTTGTCACAAAGAAGTTCTTAATCTTTTGCATGGAGGGATGTTTATATCAGTCAGTAAAATCTGAAAATGCACAAAGAAAGTACACTGTATCACAAAGGGACCAATTATATTGAAACAGAGTTTTATCCATGGATCTCCAAGGCCCTGTGAATGCCAAGTAAGAACCCCTGAGAAGGGGCCCAGGAAAGGATACATTTACCAAAGACACAGGTTGGGATGGACACGCTAACCACTGAGAGTCACTGAGAGTCACTGAGAGTCGCCTTTGGTCTCTAGCTCTCCATTTTTGCAGGCAGGTCATTATCAGCCCCATGCTCTCCTCTGATCCAGAGAAGACAACCTCCTTGACTTAGCCACCTCTTCGCTATTTTTTTCATTCTCTACTGCAGGCAAGAATGTTCACGCAAGACAGCACAGAAGTTCTTTTTTGTTTGTGTCCCTGGGCACAAGAAAGAAGACACATTACTAGGGTCATCATGGTGTAATGCACAGAGTAACGACTTGAAATGAGCCAGTACAGATTTTGAATCCCACTTCTGGCCTGGGGTAAGTCATTGAGTGTTTCTTCCTCTGAGGGATAGGAACAAGGAGTGTTATAGGAATGGTCTCAGTGTCTGGCACAGAGCCTAGAGGGTGGTTACTGTTCCATAGATGCTGATTCCCTTCCTCCAAACAAGTAGGTAAACAAGCAATGGGGTGGTTATTTCTCCTTTAGCCCTTCAAATCTGCTCTCACCTATCTTCCTCAGCTCTTTGCTGTGGGAGGTGGACATGCTGTGGGAGGTGGACAAGCACGGACCGCATTAGTACATTTGCTTGCCCTTGGCATTAGTTAGACGCAGACATTTAGAAGTACCAACTGGGTACTAGAAAGAAAGAAGAAAGTAAAGTCAGATTTTAAAACCATCTAGCTCCTTCCCTACTAGGTCAGCTGAGCTGGGTGTCCACCTCTAACAATGGCAGCCCTCTCCATAAAGCCCTTCTCTCTGGGCTCCCGCTACCACAACCCCCTTGCTGCTCAGGCCGAGGGACAGAATGGCTCCTTACCTCCGAGCCCTGGAATGATGTACCACCCTTTAGGGGCTTCCCTTAATCCTGCCCACACCATCATAAACAGTCCTTTTACTAAAGGACATTGGTATGATGTCTGCTTCCTACTGGAACCCTAAGTGATACAGACAACAGCTGACAAATGAGGAAGGCACCTAGAGTAGTCCAGAAGGTATGTGTCAAATCATTCAGAAACAATCGTGCACACGCATAAGCGTGCATACGTGCACACACACACATACGCACACACACACACACTCACTCTAGCTTGGTATTTATCATATTGATATGCCCTGGATAATATGTCCATCCTTTTCCTTATCCTAGTGAAAGTACCCCTTTTTCATATTTTAAAAAGAAGAAAGAAAGAAAGAAAGAACAAACAAACGAACATACAACTGAGAGATAAAGCAAACTTTTTCGGGCGCCTGGGTGGCTCAGTGGGTTAAGCCGCTGCCTTCGGCTCAGGTCATGATCTCAGGGTCCTGGGATCGAGTCCCGCGTCGGGCTCTCTGCTCATCAGGGAGCCTGCTTCCCTTCCTCTCTCTCTGCCTGCCTCTCTGCCTACTTGTGATCTCTGTCTGTCAAATAAATAAATAAAATCTTTAAAAAAAAAAAAAAGCAAACTTTTTCTTCATGATTACTTACACCAATAGGTAAAGAGCAGAGTGGAAGGTACAGAATTAAAAGCTAGATTAGTGCAATTATATCTTGTTTTATAGGTTTGACTTTGTATATATTTCATATAATTATAAAACAAATTAAATTTCAAAGCAAAGCTCAGATTCAAAAACAAAAGTAACCAAATGGATCTAAGTAGGTATCAGCTTGACGAAATAATACACACAAAAAGAAAGTATTTCTAAAACGTTTATAATATAGTAATTTGATAAGGTTTACCCCTAGTGGGATATACCTGGGTACTAGAAGGAAAGAAGAACTAGGGCACTGGTTCTCACCACTGGCAATTTTGACCCCAGGAGACATTTGGCAATGTCTGGAGACATCTTTGATTATCATAAGGGGTGAGAATTGATACTGGTATCTAGTAATCAAAGGCCAGAAATACTAGTAAACACTGTGTAATACACAGGACAGCTCTCCACGGTAATAATTCTCTGCTCCAAGCATCAATATTGCCTTCATTGAGAAATCCTTTTTAGGGCAGGATCAGAAAACTTTTTCTTAAAGAAATGAATAGTAAATATTTTAGGTTTGTGAATCATATAGTCTCTCTTGCATCTACTCAACTCTGAGGCTACAATGAGAAAGCAGGTATAGACAATTTGTAAGGGAATGAGCGTGGCTGTATTCCAATAAAATTTTATTGATTAACACAGGCCCTGGGATCATGACCTGAGCCGAAGGCAGAGGCTTTAACCCACTGAGCCACCCAGGTGCCCCATGTTCTGGCAACAACACAGCCCCTAGACAGTGTCTTTTAATTTGCAGATGGTGACTTTCATTATAAATTTTCACATTTTGGGGCACCTGGTGGCTCAGTGGGTTAAACCCTCTGCCTTCGGCTCAGGTCATGATCCCAGGGTCCTGTGATCGAGCCCCACATCAGGCTCTCTGCTCAGCAGGGAGCCTGCTTCCCTTTCTCTCTCTCTCTGCCTGCCTCTCTGCCTACTTGTGATCTCTGTCAAATAAATAAATAAAATCTTTAAAAAAAAATGTTGCTGGAAATAAGTATCTAGAGAGAAAAAATGAACATCAACTCAGTCTCACCCCAACACAAAAAAATTAACCTAAGATGGATCAGAGATCTAAAAGCAAAGCACAGAACCCTAATACTTCTAGAAGATTTTATAGATAAATATCTTCATTTTTCACATTGGCAAAATCCTCGTGGACCAGACACAAAAATTACATGCCATAAAAGAAAGAAATTGATAAATTAGATCTCATCAAATTTTAAAATGTCTGTTCATCAAAAGGTACCCCTAAGAGAAAGAAGACAAGTCACCAACTGAGAAAATCTATCTTCAGTATACATATGTAACCAATAAACAAAACCCAAAAAAACTTGTATTCAGTAAATGCAAATATCTTTTCTAAATCAACAATAAAAAGATGAGAGACTGAATTTAAAATGTGCAAAATATGCGGAGACACTTCTAAGTGAAGATACACATACACACACACACACAATGGCCAAGAAACACATAAACAGAGACTCAATATTATTAGACATCAGGAAAGCGAAAATTAAAACCACAGTATCATCCCATTCCAACCAGAATGATGAAAATTAAAAGACTGACAACAGCAAATGCTGGAAAGGATACAGAGCCACCAGAATGCTCATGTTGCTGATCAGTATATAGAAGTACACAACTACATTGGACAGGCCATGAGTTGACAGCTATTGAATTTGAGTGATGGGTACGTGCATATTCATTATTCTACTCTCTCCACTTTTGTGTATATACGAAATTTTGTATCAGAAAACCTTTAAAAGAAAAAAAAAAAGAGTGGGTGGAAATGAATGACCCTGATTCTCAGAAAAAAGACTTATTTTCCCCAGTCCCAACAATGACTACCAATGAGTGTCAGTGGTTGTTTCAAATCCAGCCTGCAAATTAGAGACTTTTTAAAAGTATCAACCCCAGGCCCCACTCTGGACTGATTAAATCTTAATCTCTAGAGATAGGGTCCAGGCACAGTGTTTGTTTAAACTCTCCAAGAGATTTTAATGTTCAGGCATGATTGAAAACCACAGATAAATATAATCTCAACTCCTGGTTGCTTTTACATGTCCTGAAAAGGAATAGAATTCACCCGACATAAGACCATTTGTAGAAATCTGGTTAGGATTAAGGGAACAAATGCACCCAGCAGAAATCTCTTAATACCCACCCACCCACCCACCCCCCCAGAGATGAAGGGAAAAGCAACAGAATGGCATTACCAGAGCCCGGTGTAGGCCGGGTTGTAAGAGAGCCATAGTCATGTGTGTGTACAGATGCCAAAGAAGGAGGAAGCTCACATAAGCACACTGACCTCCCTCTCCTCCCACCTTCCAAGCTAGCAGGGAAGCCTGGAGTGACACATTCCAAGACGGCACACTGAATGGGACAGGACTGGCAGGATACCAAGGGGGTGATATCAGGCCAACAGCTCCAATTCTCTGTGACAGTATGGCCTGTCCACCCAACACCAGACTTCCCCTCCTCCTCCTTGCCCACTGGTGATAGGAGGAACAACTGAATCACTTTCTAGAAACCTACCAATGAGGAAGGGGCCGGAGGCCAGTGTAGGACGTGGGGGTAGGGTAGGGTCTTTAAGATCTGCAGAAACAACGCATCAGTCACAAAGAATTTAAGCCACCAGTCTACAGGAACTATGAAATCACATGTTATCTCACCAGCAGAGAATTAGCCTCTTTCCTGGCCATTCTAGAAAGAAAGAGAGAGAGAGAGAGAGGAGGGAAAGAAAAGAAAGGAAAGGAAAATAAAAGAAGGAAAAAGAGGGAAAGGGAGAAAAGGAGGAAGGAAGGAAGGCAGGCAGGCAGGCAAGCAGGCAGGGAGGGAGGGATGGAGGAAGGAGGGAAGAGGGAAAGAAAAAAAGAACAGATAGTAACCACTGTTTTCAATGACTGTATCTGAAAATGCCATGTAAAATCTCATTATTTGATGTAGTAAAATCTAGAGACTTTATCTATGCCATCTCCCTCATTTTACAAATAAGGGAATTGAGACCCAAGAGGTGAAGTGATTTGCCTAAAGTCACCATCTGGTTGGGAGCAGAGTCCAAGTATCATGACTCCTAACCCAAGGTGTAACTCATTACACCACACAGCCTCTCCAACTGCTGTCCTCTTTGCCAGCCAAAATGGACCATGAGACCCCAGGGTAGCAAGATCGCGCCAACACCTGCCACTTATTTTACCCTTCACCGCTAGATGTGACTGCCCAGTTCTACTTCATGGAAATCGCTTGGTCTATCTCAGAGGGTAGAGTTTTTTAAAGCTGAGAAAGGAAAGAAAGTGCCAACAAGCTTCTGGCTGGCTCCCTGGAGAGCACCTGATCCAGAAGGCAGGTACTGAGTGGGCCACCTAAGCCAGTGCCAAGTTCTTCCAGGAAGACATGCATGAGAAGAAAGCAGGCTCCATTAGCTTCCTGCTAAAAATCCAGTCAGCTCCCAAAATGACTGCTTCCGGTATTCACTCAGCCTGCAGGCTTGGGAGCTGGCATCCCAGGACCTGGCCCGGTTGCTACATGGTGAAGGCGTAGGCCAGGGCCCTTCCCTGGTAAATCAGGAGTCTCGGTCCTCTGCTGGGGGAGAGACGTAGGTGGTACGAGACACAGAGGTGGCCGATCCCAGGGCCCAGACCGGAGGAGGGAGCAAAGGAAGTTGGCGTGTTCTCCCCAGAGCAAGGTAGAAGACAGGAAGCAACAAAGCAACAACAGAGCAGCTCTTCTAAAATAAGGTTAGCTTTCTTGAGTCTGGGATACTTAAGCAGAGTTCCAACCAAGGGTGAGAGGAAAGACTGGTGATGTCTCGTGGGTTCCTTCCAGGCCAGAGGGCCACATCCTAGGACAGCCCACAGAGGGCAGTCGCCTCCAGCCAACATTCCGGAATTCTCCACCACAGCCCTAATGGTTCCCTTCACAACACATCACAATCTGGAATTACAAATTTAATTGTGTGTTCACTTGTTTATCTTCTGTCTCCCCCACATGACTAAGTTCCACAAGGCCAGGGACCGTGGCTCCCAGTGCCCAGGAGAGCATGTGATACGTCACAGGCACACAAAAATTAAATAAATGACCAACTCTCTGAAACACCCTTATTCCTAAAGAGGGGCAAACCCCTGGCAGAGGCAACCAAACTCTGGCATTTGTAAGCAGGATCAACCGCATATATTCCTGGATCTCCACTTGCCTGGTGAACTGGAACCCCACCCTGCCTATAAGATAATAACATTCGCACAGCTTTACGGATGGTGAATCCATTCCATATGCATGACTTGATCCTCACAAATATCCTCTTAGCTTCTTTTTTAGTTATCACTTATTTGTAAAAATAGAGCAGCCATGGCTTAAAGACAGCAAATGGCTTACCCAAAATAACTGCATGGAGAAGTAGGAAATACTTATTCTACCTTAAAATTCGACCCATGATACAGTTCTAGTTCTGAGCCGATATCAGGGACAGGCACTATTGATCCATTTCTGCAGAAGGAAAACAGAGGCCCCAAGAACATACTGGCTTTGCTAGTCAGTTAGGCCTACATCAAGAGCCAAAACTCCTCAATAGATTTGAAAGGGGGGAAAAACGGGAATTGAGGAGTACTCTTCCCTGGTAGGGAGGGAGGAGAGAAAAGAAACAGAAAACGGGGGTGTTTCTGACACATGATCAAGCAGTGAGATAAGCTCAATGGCAGCAGGTATGAGCCCGCTGGGACAGGGCAGGCCACTCCACCAGGAACTCTGTCCTACCCCCCACCCTTCCCTGGTGTATTCCTAACACTCCAGTCTTCTGAAGGGCAAAGTGCTTGACATATATTAAAACTACTGTTATTAATAATGCCCACACTTCAGATTTGCATAGTGCCTGTCCTCCTAGGATTTTAAAGTCTTTCATATGTATTGTCTAATTCCCTCTCAGAATCTGTATTAGAAAAACATTCCCAGGTTGCTATGTAAATACATTTAAAAGTTCCTTAAAACATTTAAACACATTTCAGCCTTATCGTTACCCTACTCCCCTGCCCCCATTTAGCACATTTCCATTTTGATCATCTGTCTTTGAAAACCAAATTATCAAAACAGAAATGCTAAAGAGCAACTGTGAACCTCCAATTTTTTAGCCAAACTCTTCCTTCCTTTCCATACCTCTGTTGTAAGGTACATAGAAGGAGCTTCTTTCCCGAGGGCTTCAGGAAGAGAACAGGATTCACCTCCGTCCCCACTGTCACACCATCCTCCCTTGGCCATGTATTCTTTCTGCCCCGATGTAACAAGGGGTGGAAACAATAGTTAACCCACACTGAGTGCCTACTCTGTCCTCTACACTCCGCCTATTGCTTTACACATATAGTCTCGTTTAATCCTTGGAACAGAGACTTCCAGCTGTCCCCCAGCATCCACGGTAACAGAAATTGCAGCCAGGCACATACATGTATTTCCGTCCTCCCTTGCAGCTATGTATGGCCATACGACTATCTTCTGGTCAGTAAGTAAAAGGATGTGTGGACCCTCCCAGGAACACACCATCTTCAAGCATGTTTTTCCTCGCCCTTGCCTTCGCAGGGATTCCACTGCTTTGTGTAGTCTACGAACCTGAAGCATAACCCATTGATAACCTCTGCTTTGACCTTCTCCAAATGCTGTTAGAGAGACTGTTCACTATTCCTTGATTTCTCTGTCTTATGCCTTATATATCGATGATCTTTGTTCTCTCCTTCTTAGACCAACCTTGATTTAAAAGAAAATAGGCTACCTTTCAAACAGGCTGAAACAATCTTCCTCTTTTATCTAGGGCATTATGACCCTCCCACTTCTCTTCACCTCTTTCCAACTCAGTTTATCACCACTATTCACCAGGATCCATCCCACCTTCTGAAAGACAGGCCGGGGCCTCTGGGGCTCCCCCTCCACTTGCATCTGCAAACGTCACCCCCACACACCCACCTCCTGCTCTGTCCATTTGCGGTGCTTGCTTCCCTGCACACGTTATCTCACCCACTTCACATCTTCTCTTCTCTCGTGACTGCTACAGCTGTACTGGCTTCTCCCCCATCTCCCCATTAGACTAAGAAGGCAAATATTTATTATTATCCCATTTTCCCAATTGGAAAATGGAGACACAAAGAGACGTGAGAGCACTTTCATCCTCAGCATCAGGATCCACTAAATCAGGTCCTCAGATGCTCAAAAACTCTAACAGCACTGAAAAGTCATCCTTCACAGGTGGAGCTGGAGAAGCAGGGAACTCACTGATCTTATTTTACTCAACCAAGATTTGTGGATTAAGGGGAAGTGGATGGAGGTAGAGAAGTCACTACTTAGTAAGGCCAGGTGTCTTAGCTATCTTTGTACCCGCAGTTTTTATCACCCACTATATGTCCTAAATATTTGATTAATTAAAGAAAAGAAGGAATGAAATGGCAGTGAGCCTTGGAAGCTGACTGGACACCCCCCTATTGGGTATGATGGCTCCATATTCAGCTGCGATATTTCTGGATCTACATCTTAGATCCCTGCAAGGCTGGGACTAGAGAACAGCAGATTTTCCTATTTATTCAACATGGTTCCATACATTGATTTCTGAAATGCATTCACATACATTATCCAAGTAATTGTAAGAAAAAAGAATAACCAAGAGAAAGTTTTATCATAACTGTACTTAAAAGAACGTGATGTGCAGAGATACTCAAATGACAGCTTCTATATCCTGAAAGGGAAGAATCTGAGTATTTTAATCTCAAATCCATGTTTGTTCCAGGATTAGATGCTCAAGGAGCCGAACACTGTAAAGTAATAACCCACAACGAGAGGGACATTATATAGTAAGCACCTGACATTATATAGTAAAGAGGTGGGTACATGTCACCCTATCAATACCACCTTTCGGAAAGGACTATTAGACATATAACCCTCACTGCTGGCCCCCTGGATGGCCCAAGGCAGTCCAGCAATATGGTCCAAAAAAGGAAGAATTGCAAATGAGTGCCCCTAACCGCTGACCAAGATGGGCAGGAATGGGGTATCCATAGGCAGTTGTGGCCTATCGACCAGGTTAGGAGCAGGGGAAGGCAAAGAAACATTTCTTGAGTACTTACTATGTGCCCAGTTCTTTGATAAATATTTCATATATATCTTTAATACCCACAACAGTGTTGCATCATCAGTAGCATTAAGCTACTTAACAGATAAAGAAACAGAAGCTTATGAAGGTTACTTTACTTGTGTGAAGTCAGACAATTAGAAGACAACAAAGCTATGTCTCAAATGTAGGTCAACAGGACTCCAACACCCAACCTCTCTACACTCTTCATACTGCCCAACTGTAAGGATATTACCAAAGTTTCTGAACCACCAAGGCCATCACAGGGATAGAGAAATGATATAAAATGGAATTGTCTGTGCAGGGGACTCTGCCAGTTGGCTACTGAGCATCCATTCCCTTCTTCCTCCTTCCTAAAGGAATTCCAATTCTGTTCAATTACCCATCCGTCTTTCATGTGACTCTGAGAAGTTCACTTGGGGCACAGACTCCAATTAGTCTAAACAAATCAGTGGACATCATTCACCTGTGACTCTTACTGATTACAAAGAGGGCAGATGACCCAATCAGATTAAATGAATTTGCATTCCATATTTAAGAAAGGCATCCCTCCCTCACTCTCTCCTTCTCTCCCCTAATCTTTCTATCTTCTCCCTCTCCCTTTCTTCTAAACATGAAATCAAGGGCACAGGTTTTCCTAATCTCTATTGGTGGCCATCTTGCAAACAGGAGGAGACCTAGTCTAAAGAGGAAACATTGTATGGATTACCTATCACAGTTAATGGAGACAATCTGGCTTCTTGATGTTTCTGAACCACTGATCAATCAACTCCAAAGCTTGACTTCCTTACAGACTTATTACTGTTACAAGATAATACATGTTCTATTTGTGTGGGCCAGTTTGAATCAGAGTTTATACTACCTGTAGCCAAAATCCTTCTAACTGATAACTTGTTTTGCATCTGTTATTTTTACCAAAGATATGAGAATGATCCAAGTTAGGGTGGGGGTGGCTAATAGAGAAATGAGAGTTTGGGTCACTGATCCTGGCCTTGTAGTTCAGTACTTTGAAACCCCTCAGTTCATGTGATGTAGCACATGTCAGCACCGCAGCCCTCCTGCCACCTGTCCAGATGGCTTTCTGGTAAATCTGGATTTGATGGATAAAGGCCCAAGACTCCTATAACCATAGGAGCTAGGGACAGCCTCAACTGGTTTTAATTCAGCAGCTGGAGACTGAAAAGAAACTCTTAGTCAGGTTGGAAAAACCTTCCACTTCATAGTCACATAGGACAGTGGCTTGGTTGAGCAGAAAAGAAGCTTCTGAACAAATGGGAGAGATGACTAAGACCACACCCTCCCCGTGGTATAGGTTGGTGTTGTACGGGGAGTTCTAATACTCCATTTTGTAGGCAGAGGAATATGTGAGAATAAGGGGGGTGGGGGGACAATAGAAGGAAGGAAGGAAACAAGGGTTGGAGAAACAAGGAGAGGGCCCAAGAGCAAAGGGACCTTGTGACCTTCTGAGCATTTTGAATAGCTTGAAAGCTTTGGGATCTGGAACCTTCCACAGGAGAAAACTATCTACAAAGCAGAAGAAAGACCAGCTTAGGGAGTTGCACTAGTATTTTCAAAGACATTTCCAACAACAGTAGCAATAAGAAGGCCCTTCTTCAGGCAGCTTGCAGGCTGCAGGTCACTGCTGGAAAGTGGAAGAGGAAGGAAAGAAAAATGCCAAAGTGGGGGTGGGGGGAGAGAAGCCCTCATTTCTGAGAACAAAAGGGACACTCTCTGGAAACACCCAGAAAAATCTGGGAGACTCTCAGAGGACCAAGTTCCTGCAGTTATGAGGCAGGAATTCAGTATTACTGATTTTCAGGTATTGTTGACTATGTGGTCATATCTGAGTTCATAGACTGCTGAATCTTGAGACATCTGGATTATAGTAGTATCCCTGGGTAACCAAGTCATTCCAGTTTGCCTGGGACCTTCCTCATTTTAGCAAAGGGAGCCCCATGTCCTGGGAAAACAGCCCCAGGCAAACCAAAATGGCTGGTCTCTTCCTAAGCACTCCCTACGCACTCAACCCTTACCTGCAACACGCCCCCACACTGGCCATTTTCTTAATCTACATCAAAATGGTAACACCAAATGCAGGAAAAATAAAAGCTAAGGATTTTCACTGTCCTGAACCTCACTTGAGACAAACCTTGCTTACTTTGGGATGCTGCCAAGCACCTAATGAGCAAAAGAAAGGCTAGTTCAGAGGCCTCTTAAAAATAAATTAGCCAGGGAACAATTAAATGCCTGGAATGAGCAATTAGCTCAACTGGCAAAGACTTATAAATTCCCCCTCAAACAAAATAGTTAATTGAAATTATCAGCCTTTGGAGGGAAATTACTCTTTTTGAAATTAGTGAGTGTGTCATTAGGGTGATGAAGAGCTATAAGGAAAAGGTCAATAAAGCACTTATTCAAAAAGAAGCAATCCAACCTTTTTACTCAACGCCACAGTAATCAAATCAACAATGTATTTAGCCAACATGGGTATCCTTGAACTATTACTTTGAATATAAGGAGGTATACTTTGTTCTAAGTTATCTTGGAGCAGATAAGCTATCCACCAAACCAAGGAAAGGAAAACCAAGCCAAGGAAAAGAAGAAAATAAAAGCATATGCAAACCAAGGAGTCTGCTATAATCATCCAAATTCAGTCCTTGAGTGAGCATGGAAATGGAGGTCCCCAGTTGCCATCAAGTTTGGCCTACTTAAACATCACTGACTCTGATTTATTTATTTTTATTATTATTATTTTAAAGATTTTTGTTTATTTATTTGTCAGAGGGAAAGATGGAGAGGAGCACAAGCAGAGGGAGAGGCGGACAGAGGGAGAAACAGGCTTCCTGCTGAGCAAGGAACCCAACGTGGAACTCGATCCCAGGACCCCGAAGGCTGCCAGTTAACCAACTGAGCCACCCAGTCATCCCTCACTGACTGATTTAGTGTTTTGTTTCTTTTTTTTTAATTTATTTGACACACAGAGATCACAAGCAGGCAGAGAGTCAGGCAGAGAGAGAGGAAGGAAAGCAGGCTCCCTGCTGAGCAGAGAGCCCGATGCGATGCGGGGCTCGATCCCAGGACCCTGGGATCATGACCTGAGCCGAAAGCAGAGGCTTTAACCCACTGAGCCACCCAGACGCCCCCCCGTCACTGACTGATTTAAAGGTATCCTTTCTCTCATGTTCACTGTAGAATAGATGTTCAGTAAGATTTAGTCATTTTAACTGCACTGTTTTGGATATTCCAATAATTTATATTCGTGATCCTCAAAAAAATCAAATTTGTCCCCGGGGACATTTAGCAATGCCTGCAGACATTTTTATCTGTCCCACCTGAGGGGTGGGGGTGTTGGCTACTGGCACATAGTAGGTAGAGGCCAAGGATGCTGCCAGACATCCTCCAATGTGCAGGGCACAGGGCCGCCCCATACAAGAAAAATCACCCAACCCAATGTTAGTAGTGCCGCTGTAGAGAACCTTTAATTCAGACATACTTTAATTTGAAGTGTGAATTTGGTCCAACTATAAAAAGGAAGGCTTTCCTGACAGATGAGTAGCGCTAACATGAAAATGAGAATATTATTTGAATTCAGTAATCAAATTTACAGTACATGAGAAACTTCCTTACATATCAACATTGAGTGTAGCAATGACAATTTTTGTACTTTTTTTTCTTAAAAACCAATGCATCGGGATTTTTTTTTCAGCAAAATGTTTCATTAATTATTAATTCTTCAAAGTCTTAACAGTATACTTCAATCCCAATACTCCATACTTTAGACATTTTTACTCATTAAGACAGGGTTTCTACAAATAAGTCCTAAGGATGTAATGCACAGCATGGTGACTATAGTTAACAACACTGTATTGTACATTTGACAGTTGGAGAGTAGATCTTAAGAAGTTCTCATCACAAGAAAAAACAAATTTATAACTATGTGTGGTGACAGACACTAAACTTTTGTGGTAATCATTTTGCAATAAATATATCGAATCATTATGTTGTACACCTATAACTAATATAATGTTATATGTCAATTATATTTCAATTAAAAATAAATAAAAAGACTGATTTCTCTGGAGCACTGAACCAATTACAGTATTCAAAAATAGTGAAGTTTTTTCCCCTGACTGAAATACATTTACATATATATGATAACTATATATAGTCATCCTAAAATGAGCTAATGTATTCCTTTTTATTTTTAATCAAACTTCTCTTTAATGAGAGCTCAGCTAAAAAAAGATTATATCATTTTTATGATTCTTTATCTAGTTGACTAATCATCCGGAGTTGAAAAAAAAAAAAAAAAAAGGCAAAACAACTACTTTGTCTCTTTGCGCAAATCTTGGCTTCAAGAGCTAAATTTTTGGCTGGAGTTTAAGGCTATATTCTATTCCTAAGCATTCAACATTTATTACCTGGGAGACTTCTTTGTCAACAGAGTACATATTAAACCAGTTAGTGGAAGTATGTTGAGATTACATATGCTAATTTACATTTGACAAACCTGCCCGTCCAATACCTGCTGGGACGTTAGCTAAGTGCGCAGCTTGGTTGTATTTATCAAAACTCACAGAAACAGAAAAGCCAAATCCCCACACAGGGCATAAAAACATGAGTTACATGCTATAGTGAGGGTTCCTGAAGGAAATGGCAGCTTCCAAGGAAAAAAAAAAATATTTCAAGGTAGGTCATAATCTTTGATCAGTCACATATTTTTCACCTTGTTGTCTTTCTCCAGAGAGGTGACAGAATCCCCTTAGAAAGAACATAATAGGGACGCCTGCATGGCTCAGTCAGCTAAGGGCCAGCTCGTGATTTTGGCTCAGGTCATGATCACGGGGTCCTGGGATCAAGCACTGAGACAGGCTCCACCCTTCATGGGGAGTCTGCCCGAGACTCTCTCTCCCTTTGCCCCTCCCCCCGCTCACATTCCCTCTCTGTCTCTAAAATAAATAAATCTTAAAAAAAAAAAAAAAAAGACATAGGTAACTACAATAGACTTATGCTTGATGGTTAAAGCAAAATTATAATACTTGCTGGTACACTTCTGAATGTATGCAGAAGAAATATTTAAGACATCTTTACCATAATAAGGAAGAAAAAAGAGACATAAAGGGAGGTAAGATTTTTATAGTTCATGAAGAACTGGTAAGAGGATGACACCAGGAGACTATGATAAGGTGGGGGGGGCACACTCATGCATCTGTGAGTGTGTGTGCGTGTGAGCAGCATTTGTGGTGCAATACTTAACGCAACAAGAAATGCTCTACAGAGAGAAATACTCAAAAGTATTATAGGTTTGATGTTAACATCAAAATGGAATTCTACAAAATGTTCAAGTGTGACACTCAGCACACCTTTCCATAATTGCTCATTTAACTATCTGTTTTCCCCATTAAGCCATATGTCACAGCACACCTTTCCATAATTGCTCATTTAACTATCTGTTTTCCCCATTAAGCCATATGTCACTTGAGGACATTGATCTATTTTGCTAACATTCATATCCATAATGCTAACACAGTGCCTAGAACACACAATCAATATGTCTTTTTAACAAAATATATTAAAGAAAGAGTGAGGTATCAGGACATTCAAGCACCTATGGCCACTCTCCTGGGACTCAGCAGACCACTTTGCTTCATATTCTGGCTTATGCCACCATAGGGCAACCCTGTGTGGGCACCATCACCTAGATTCCCAACCCCTGCTATTGTTTCCCAACTAGAGACAAGTTAAAATGCAAATGTCTTTTAAATTTACACTACAGAAATAAAAATTAAAAACCCCAAACTCTAATAAACCACGATTAAAATGAAAGTTCTGGGATTGAATGTACAGCCTGGTGACTACAGCTGACAATATTGTATCATATACTTAAAAGTTGATAAGACAGTAGGTGTTAAATGTGCTCACCACACACACAAATGGTAATTATGTAACATTGTGGAAGCGTTCACTAGCTTTACTGTGGTAATCACTCCACAATTTATACCTATACCAAATCATCACATTGTACACCTTACATTTATTTATACAGTGTTCTATGTCAATTGCATTTCAAATAGCTGGGGGAAAAAAATAAAGATAATCTTTTTTATAATCCAGAAACCATATGTTTTTTTTGACAGAGTCTTGAGAGACTGAGAAGCTTTGAACTATTCACACGAGACTCTGACAATATTCTGCACAGAGCAAACAATTACACCTTGTTATTTAGAAAACAGAGGAACTAGAACATATTTGCCAGTCGGTTAAGTTCAAGCCACAAAAAACAGAAACATAAGATACATTGGAAGGGTAGAATGCTTTTTTTTTTTTTTTGTCAGATTTGTACTTCTTCTATATTTTGTCATCACAAAATTTAGCAGTTTTACACAAAAGTTTCTTGTGGGATTTTTCTGTAATGGTTAATTATAACACAACCTCTAACCTTGAGACTATAAAACTCACCTAACTGTTGTAGGAAATTGCATTTACCAATCACTATTTGTGATAGGAAATTACATTTTACAATATTTAACCCCCAACCACTTCACTGAACTTGTTGTAGTAAGTTAAGAATATAAAATATATATATTTTTATATGTATATAAAATATATATATACAATAATATATAAAATATTCTTATAAGAATATAAAATATAAAAACTGTTCAGATCCTCTTGTGGTTACTGAAAATCACCTGTCTTTCCTGGTACTAATTATTGTACAAGTAAATTTAAACAGTAACTACAGTAGAAACATTTTAAAACACAAAAAAAATCTCAACTTTTTCCTCTATAGGCCTTCAGCATGTGCCTGAAATCAGCGCCTTCTGTAGGACTACCAATGGGGAGCAGAGCTGGAGCTGGAGGGCACTGGTCCCAGTGATCTTTTGGAGGAGGGTCCCATATGCAGAACAAGAAAGAGATGTGGGTGATTCAGGGAAAGAAGAGGGCACCAAACAGAGAGCATTGTTCTAGAGAGGCATGCCAGAATAGTGATTCTGCGTAAATCCCTTTGGGGGGTTTCTGTTGTTATTGTTTTGTTTTTTTGAGAGAGAGAGAGAGAGAGAGAGAGCACACACATGCAAGTGCAAGAGGGTGAGGGGCAGAGGGAGAAGGAAAGAGAGAATCTTAAGGAGGCTCCACACTTAGCACAGAGCCTGACACAGGGCTCCATCTCTCAACCCTGAGATCAGGACCTCAGCTGACATCAAGAGTCAGAGGCTTAACTGACTGAGCCACCCAGGATTCCCTGCATAAATCCCTTCAGAGCTCCGTTTACCTGGAGTTAGTCCTCGCTCTGCCTGCCACTCACACACTTCATAATCAAACAAGTTGCTTAAACTCCCTGAGTTTTTGTCTCCTCAACTGCAAAATAATGATACTCATGAAGGGGAAAGGATTAAAAGAGAGGTTAATAAAGAGTTTCACTCAACTTTTAGCATGAAATAATGTTGGATAAATGCTAGGTACTCCTTCTGTTATTGTCATTGTCATTGCCATTTTCCCATTTCACTACTTCACTTGGGTCTGGTCTTGATGACAAAATGCCCAGAAATGTTGGGGGTACCCACCATGGCCCACACCACGGAGCAGCCACAGAGCCGCAGGGGTGTCTCACTAACGTAAATATTCTGTAGCATCTTGTCATGGCTCATCCATCTCCCTGGAAATCTCACCTCAGGGCTCTGACGTGGCGGCTTCCTAGGGACAGCCACATCTTCTGGGCATCCTGTCCAGCATGGTCAAAAGGCCATTCCAAAACATATCCTGCCATCATGTTGTGGTAGAGAGGACAGAGTGTAAGATTTGGGATCAGGCATATCTGAATTCCACTTGCTCAGTGAATTTAGCAAATTAGGTTTTTCCAGATTCTTCATCTTAAACTGGGTTTACTGCTTTCTACCTTTGAGATTCCCTATGAATGTAAAGTAGTCATCACAATGCCTGGCACAAAGTAGGTGTCTCAACAAAAGCTAGCTAGCACTATTACTACATTTGTGAGAGTTTCTGTTGAATTCCCCCAAAGGCTCTGAGAAATACTGCAGATCAGAATTGGAACTGAGTTCAGAGGTCGTGTCTCCAACTACAGCCTCTTACATGGAAGCTGAGTATTTCCATCTACCTAAATCTCAAAGGCTCTAAGCCTTTATCTTTTGGTTGACAGTAAGTCTTGTCTTTTACTTGTTACCTAATTCCCTGTTTGCCCTGTAGCCCTCCAGATGCTTGTATGTATTCATGACTGAGATCTGCAGTCGTGGCTACAACCATGGTTCCCATCCCATGATGGTGCCCTGGAAATGAAAGTTGGTCCTGACCCAGAAGAACAAGTGTTTCTTCCAAAATGAGAAAGGCACTGTTCCTTCTATATCATACCCAGCTATGGGAGGAAAGAACCTCAGCAAGTTTATTAACACAGCACCTTAAATTCACAAAGGAAAGCTTCGTCCTAGGATAATAAGATGTGTTCAAGATTCTGCTACTACATAGTACTCAGCCACTTGTGTCTCATTTTAAAATCAGGTTCTCCTTGCCCAACTCCTTCTTCCTTCTGTAGAGTTCTCTCTCTAGGATATCATTCCCCCTAGGATAGGACTTTAGTCAGAGACGTTACACATGTACCAACCTGATCACACATGTCTATAAATGTTTGAAACCCAGCTGTGGACAGCAATGAAGTACTTTTCTCCCAGGCCTTTTACAAGCAAGTGGTTGTCAATAGTGACTTGGGGTTAGTGATGTCTCCTAACTATTCACCAAGAGTCCAGCTTAGTCCTATCATGGCCTACTCTGTTATAACAGGGAGGAAAACCCAAGGTTAAGTGATGGATCCAGGACACATAAGCAGCTGGTGACAGGGTGGGAATCAGAAACCCAGTCCAGAACTCATTCTCCCATATTGCACAGCCCCTCTCCATTGTATAAGCTCCCTCCACTGTGCTGATGCCTTTGATTTAGCCAGATGGTTGACACATTTTTTTGTTTTTTGCCAAAAGTATGACTTGCTTTCCAAAAATTCTCAAATTAAGCAGCTCGTGACTACTTCTTAAGATAAAGAGAATTGAATTCTAACAAGGCATTGTAGAAAGCTACTTGACAGGACCATGTTGCTTCTGTTTCTTATCTCTGGATGCCAGATGCCTGCTTCCTCCTGTCCACCCACAGCGGATTTGTGATTGGGTTTGAATTCTCGAACACTGCTTCCTAGAAAAGGCCCCAGAGCCATTGGTATGTCTGCAGAAAAGGAGAAACATTTTGCCAAACCAGTCTTGGCATGCCCTAAGGCACTTTAGAGTTCCGAACTAAGCGTCAGCGTTGGGTGCTAAGAAATATTCTGGCAATTACTGAGTTTCAGAAGCAAAAGAGAACTAAGACTTGAGGTTCTGTCTACTTAGCAAAGAAAGAAAACAAAGAGAAAAAGAAAGGCAGTCCTAGGCTCCAGACTGAGTGAGCTGACCACAGTGCCACCTTCCAAATGAAAACTAAAATTTAAATTTGAATCTTCCAATTATGTATTGGTAGCTGGGTATCTGATACAGTTTTTGATTAATATTTAACCAGAATGTTTATTTCCCCTGTGTAAAAGCATTTTGCAGAAATCTTCCATTCCCTCAGCATAACTTAAGTTAAACCAGTCCAAACACAAATGAGACATTGCAGATGTCCCTGATCATCACTCAGGGGCGTGAACTCAAGAGCTGACAATGCAGATTCACTCCCCTGGAGAACATCTCACAGCATATACCCTTGGAATCCATTCGCTCTCAGTTATTCGGCTCCTTCACCAATCCATGACTCTTTTAAAGCAGGACTCCTTGCTCCAACTATTCTCATAGCCCTTTCATATTCAGAAACCCAGATCCATATGCAAAATGTGCCTGGGTGGTTCAGTGGGTTAAGCCTCTGCCTTTGGTTCAGGTCATGATCTCAGGGTCCTGGGATCCAGATCTACATCGGGCTCTCTGCTCAGCGAGGAGCCTGCTTCCCCCTCTGTCTCTGCCTGCCTCTCTGCCTACTTGTGATCTCTCTCTCTGTGTCAAATAAATAAATAAAATCTTTAAAAAAAAAATGTGTATTTGTCTTCTCAGGCTGCCATAACGAAATACTACAGACTGAATGGCTTGAACAACAAAAGTTGATTTCTCTCACGTCTGGAGGCCACAAGTCCAAGACCAAGGGATTAGCAGGTCGGGTTTCTTGTGAGACCTCTCCTTCTTAGCATGCAGGTGGCTGCCCTCTTGCTGTGTCCTCACACGGTCATCCTTCGGTGCACCTGCCCTGTTGTCTCTCTGTGTGTCCTCATCTCCTCTTTGTAGAAGGCCACCGGTCTGACAGAATTAGGGCCAATGCTAATGGCCTCATTTTAACTCAGTCCCCCCTGTAAAGGCCCTATCTCCAAAAACAGCCACATCCTGAGGCACTGGAGGTTAGGGCTTCAACATAAGAACTTTAGGGGGACACAATTCTGCCCATAAAAGCCTGTCCTTGTGGAAACTTTCCAAATTATATGAAACAACCAAGAAATCCGTTCTCGGGGCGCCTGGGTGGCTCAGTGGGTTAAGCCGCTGCCTTCGGCTCGGGTCATGATCTCAGGGTCCTGGGTTCGAGCCCCACATCGGGCTTTCTGCTCAGCAGGGAGCCTGCTTCCTCCTCTCTCTCTGCCTGCCTCTCTGCCTACTTGTGATTTCTCTCTGTCAAATAAATAAATAAAATCTTAAAAAAAAAAAAAAAAGAAATCCGTTCTGAACTTAAGAGCCCAGTGGTTGTGTTGGGCCATGTAGCAAGACACAGCCAGATCTAACATGTGGTTTAATTTTAGGGACTGCACGCTTCTCGTTCCCTCCAAATACTTTGCATGCTTTCAAATTCCCTTATTAGAGCTTCCTATTTTTTTTTATTTATATCAAATGAGGTTTTGTCCTGTTAAAATGCAAACAGCCCTAGATTTGAGCCTTGTTTGTCGCTGGGACTTCAACAGAGCCATGGCTTCCTCCCTGAGAGCAGTTTCTGATGAAGGACAGATGACTGAGCACCTCTAGGGCTAGAGAGGAGGTGAAAGGAGGGTCATGGACGAGGGTAAAAGGAAAAGAAACAAGAAGCTGGGGGCATGAGAATTCAGACCTCACTGGCTTCACCACTGAGCCCAAACAGTGGCCAAGACTGAACATTCTTGCTCCAGTCCACAGTGTTCCATTTGTTCCTAGGAAGCAGTCACTCAGGCAGAGACCATATTCTCTAGTTAGCTTTTCTTTGTCTCTAGTTGGGGCCACACGATGACCTCCTGGACAGCGGATGGTGGGCCATGATGTACTCCAGCTCAAGTCTAGCCTACAAAAATCACCTACACAATTTTTGTTCTTTTTTTTTTTAATTTTTTTAAAAGATTTTATTTATTTATTTGAGAGAGACAGTGAGAGAGAGCATGAGCGAGGAGAAGGTCAGAGAGAGAAGCAGACTCCCCATGGAGCTGGGAGCCCGATGTGGGACTCGATCCCAGGACTCCAGGATCATGACCTGAGCCGAAGGCAGTCGTCCAACTAACTGAGCCACCCAGGCGTCCCTACAATTTTTGTTCTTATTTCCATCTACTAGGTGGAAGCAAAGGATTCTGAAGCCCTAAGGAATGGTAGAACCACAAAATGCAAAGAGCCTGCGTCTCTGAATCACTACACGGAAGGCCTCCCACTGAACACCTGCACTGAAATGTTATTATTTGAATAATTCCTACTGGTTCAACCACAGAAATTTCAGGGATTGTCCCTTTCAGCAACTAGCAATTTCATAATTAATAAGTTAATACAGTCAATATGTGGGTACGTTTGGCAGGAAATTAAGAATCCCTTCAAAAGTGGATGGTTTAGGTTAGTCTGTGCCAAGAGTAAATATTGATAAAAAGAAGGGTATTATTTTATTTTTAATGTGAAATGACTTTTATTTAATTATTACTATTCAGCAGGCTGGCCTGTAGAGGTAATAATCATAGGAACCTGCAGTTTGTTACTCTCAATGTGTTTGAAAATAACTGGCATAATGAAATGGTGAGACATTAGTAAGGTGAAAAGAAATTTGGGACTGGAAGTCAAGTGTCCTGAATGCTAGTTCTACTTCAACACTATCAGCTATGGCAACAAGCTTCATCCTTCCAGTCACTACCAGCTCTAAATGCAAGACTGGAGATGTTCACTTGGTTTAGACAGAGTCTCCTAGGAGAAAAAAAAAAAAAAAAAAACTAAGGAGAATTGGTCACAGTGCTTTACACATTGAAGGTACTTGATAAACGTATTCAATAAATAAATGTTTCAAAAGGGACTCTCAGCCTGATAAAGCAATTCAAACTAAAACCAAAAAAGCAAAGGGTGAACACAGATGGAAAATTTCACCCCAACTCCCTCCTACACTGGAAGAAGTGTCTCTGTGTGTCCATGTGTGTAAAGGATTCAGCTCCATTTCTGAACAATGAAAACAGGACAGAAATATAAATAAATCTGGGGACGACATACAATCAAAAAGTATAATCATCTGTTTGAGTCCTGCATTTAAGTTTAAAAAATAAAAAAAGAAGACAAAACCATCTGTCTTCCAACATTGAAGTAAAAACCAAGTCTATTTAATTAAAATAACTTAACATAGCCTTTTGTTTAGCCACAAGCAGAGAGCTTTGTCTAGCTAGGTATATTAAGGGCCTAGGTCAGTTCCTGGAACACAGCAGACACCTAAGTGTTGTAATAACTGAGCGGTGGCAGAGTGCAAAGTGCTACGGTGGGTGTGGTGAGTGAAGCCTCTAGAGGCTTAGAGGCCAGCAAAAGAGCAGCACATGCCATCAACCCACTCAGACCCAAGGCAGAATGAGATACATGATAAACAGGGGTATAAAAATCATGCTTTGGGGGGCACCTGGGTGGCTTGGTGGGTTGAGCCTCTGCTTTCGGCTCAGGTCATGATCCTAGAGTCCTAGGATCGAGCCCCACGTCGGGCTCTCTGCTCAGTGGAGAGCCTGCTTCCTCCTCTCTCTCTCTCTCTGCCTGCTTCTCTGCCTACTTGTGATCTCTGTCAAATAAATAAATAAAATCTTTAAAAAAAAAAAAAATCATGCTTTGGGGGGGAGCCTGCTTCTCTCTCTCTCTGCCTGCCTCTCTGCCTGCTTGTGATCCCTGTCTGTCAAATAAATAAATAAAATCTAAAAAAAAAAAAAATCATGCTATGGGGAAAAGGAAGTTAATTCTAATGGGGAGGAGGGGGAAGCAAGGTATTAAAGAGGATGTGGAATTTAGGCTGAGCCCCAAAGTGAAAGAATGGCTGAGGGAGTGGCATGGCCAAAGCGATGGAGAACAAAAGATCCTGGCTGGCTTGGGAGCATGGGTGCACACCCAGCACTTGAGGAGATAGCCTGGGAAATGATGGGTAGAGCCACACATCAGCGTCTGATTGTGACAAGGGAGCAAAATCTTCACCTCAAATGGAGTATTATGCCTCCACCAGAAAGGATCAATACCCAACTTTTGTATCAACATGGATGGGACTGGAGGAGATTATGCTGAGTGAAATAAGTCAAGCAGAGAGAGTCAATTATCATACGGTTTTGCTTATTTGTGGAGCATAAGGAATAACACGGAGGACAAGGGGAGATGGAGAGGAGAAGGGAGTTGGGGAAATTGGAGGAGGAGATGAACCACGAGAGACTGTGGACTCTGAGGAACTAACTGAGGGTTTTGGAGGGGAGGGGGATGGGTGGTAGGGTAAGCCTGGTGGTGGGTATTGTGGAGGGCACATATTGCATGGAGCACTGGGTGTGGTGCATAAAAAATGCATGAATTCTGGAACACTGAAAAGAAATTAAAAATAAATAAATAAATAAAATTTTTTTAAAAGTGGACCCTCATGAAAAGAAGTAAATCCACTTCCTTTGTCTTCCCCCTTCAAATTTTTTTAAGCATTTACTTCCTTTAAGCAATATGGCATGTTAATAAGTTGTTTTAATCTAAGAAAGAGGACTGTCATGCCCGGTTTGTTTTAATGCTATAGAAGTTAAAATAATGGGAAGGAAACACATTATGAATCATATTAGTTTTTGGATAACAAAACCTCATTTTGTTTCAGTGCTTATCACTAGAAGGGACCTTCTTAAGGTATGTGTGAGCAATCCAGATGCCTCCCCTGGAGGCTTCAGGAAAGGAACTGAATTCAATCTTTAGAGTATTTATATGGTTGAGTCTAAAGAGAGGGTCTACTAAGAGCTCCTCATATGTCAACACAATTCAGTTGGTAATCCATCGTTACTCAAGTCATTTTAGGGGATACAGAAATAGGAACACATGAGCAGACAGAGTCATAGCTTAAACTGAAGCTCAGAGAAATGCCAAAGCCTCTCTTCTATTCATTCAGCAAATATTAATGAATTAGTAAATTGTTTAATTAATAAGTATTTACTTGTACAAGCACTGTTTTAGGTCCCAGAAATACATAAGTAAACAAGATCATCAAGGTCTTTCCTCACATGGAGATTATGTTCTGGGGGGAAAGAGCTCTTACACAAGATGTGATGGAGTAATATTTTGAGACCTTCACTAGGATTTCTCTTTTCCAGAGCCAACCTCATTTCACCTTCACATTCCCTTATGTCCTTTCAGAGGCAGGGGTCCCTCTCTACCAGCATTACTCTTGGTGGCTTTGAGTGCACACATGATTTTTTTTACTCATAGGAGAGACAACAGTATCGCAAATCAAGGTATTTGGAGAGGAAACGCTTTGTTTTATTTTGCTACGTTTTGTTTGATTTAAAAAACCTTGGCTTTGAACACCAAGAAGACAAACCCTTCTGGAAGAAGAAGACACAGAGTTTATCCATAAACAGAGTTTGGAAGAGAAGAGATAAGATGTCAGTTTTCTCACCACATAAGGAAAAGATCAAAGATCTTTCTGAGTTGAAGGAAAGAGCTTCAAACCTGGGAGATAAAAGCAAGAGAGAAAATTACTGGTGGTGGTCCCGTAGAGGCCTTTCCTCCTGGCCTGCCTCAGAAAAGAAACTTGAGTTGGGTGAAGATAGAGCCCCCAAATGGGTTCAGGAATCTGAGGGCAGAGAATTTCTCACGACCTCACTTATATCCCCTTGAGCAGGCTGTACTCCCTGCAGAGCAGAATGGAGCCTGGCATGTTCCTCAGAAAGAAAACCCAGCATAGCTGTCCTGCGGCCACCCTACCCCAGTATCTGTCAGCAAAATGATATGGGAGAGCAACAAAAAGCTCTCCCTAATCCCAGCAAGGGTACAGAGCGGTCTGAGACAGCACCAGTGGACCAGGACAAGCAACTTGCCTTAGACAAAAGGGCGCTGTATGCCTATCATGGACCCAACTAGAAACCAGAACAGCAAGATCACCTCAGTGACTGATGGCAGCAGTCTTCAACCACTCAAAAGAGATCAGAGTGGATAAGAAGTAGCAACAGATCAGACACACCTTCTACAGCCCTAATTCCCATAATCTCCCATCCTACTCTGACATGTATAAGAAATCAACTTTATTGTGTCAAGCAACAGAAATTTGAGGGCTGTTTGTGACAGCAGTTTAGCTTACTGTGGTTATTGTTAAAAACAAGGAAATTTCCATTTCTTTTGCTTGCTTGAATATGTGACATACAAAATTTGTACCCAGAAAGTGATAAATATTAAGAAAAGGAAGCAATGGGACATGAGAGATAGTAACTAAAGAAGAAATGAATGATTTCTGTCATGAACAAATTATCTCTGCTGAAACCTGAATATTGAGAAGAAGCCAGCCATGTGAAGTTCTTCCCTCTGAAAGTTCCAGGCAGAAGAGACAGCAAGGACAAAAGCTGTGAGGGGAGATGAACTCGATGTGTTTAAGGAACCAGAGGAAGGCCGATGTGGTGGGAGCACAGAAAGCAAGAGAGATCAGGAGGAAGTGAGTCGGAGGGATGAACATGACCCTATCATATAGGGTCTTAAAAGCCATGGAAAGAAAAGTAGAATGGGGACAACAGACTGGCTCAGTCAGAAGAGCATACACCTCTTGATCTTGGTTGGGGTCATGAGTTCAAGCCCTGTGTTGGGGTAGAAATTATATACATACATTCATACATAGAAAGTAGTCTGGGTGACACAGTCAGTTAAGCATCGAACTCTTGGTTCCAGCTCAGGTAGTGATCTCAGGGTCGTGAGATGGAGTCCCACGTCAGGCTCCATGTTCAGCATGGAGTTAGTTTGAGATTCTCTCTCTCTCTCCCTCTGTCCCTCCTGCTCATATACTTTTTCTCTTTCTCTCTCTCCCTCTCTCTCTCTCTCAAATAAATAAATAAATCTTCTTAAAAAGTAGTCTGAATTTTATACTAAATTCCATGAGAAACCATTCATGAGTGTTAAGAAGGAAAATGATGTAACCTGATCTGTCATTTATTTTGGCTGTCGTTCGGAGAAAAGACCAGAGTGGGACAAAAATGGAAGCTGAGAGAAAACTTGAGAGACCATTAAAATAGTACAGATGAGAACATTTGATTGTTTAACCTGAGGTGATAGTTATAGAAATGGAAAGAAGTGAATATATTGGAAATACACTTCAGAGATGGATATGATTAACCAAATATGACAAACATGGAAAAGAATGGGATGATTCTCAAGTTTTTATCTTAAGAAACTGGGAAATGGTGGGTGCCTGGGTGGCTCAGTTGGTTAAACGACTGTCTTTGGCTCAGGTCATGATCCAGAGTCCCAGGATCAAGTCCTGCATTGGGCTCCCAGCTCCACAGGGAGTCTGCTTCTCCCCCCTGACCCTCTCCCCTCTTATACTCTCTCTCACTCTCTCACTCTCTCTCGCTCAAATAAATAAAATCTTTAAAAAGAAAGAAAGAAGGAAAAGAAAAGAAAAGAAAGGAAGAGGAAAGAAAAGAAAAGAAACTGGGAAAATGTGATGTCATCTTCTGAGGAAGACACTGGGAGAATAGTTTAAGGAGAGGGAAGAGTAGAGAACAGAGTTCTGTTTGGGACCCATTACAATGAAGATGCCTATTAGACATTCAAATCATGGAGGCAGTTTGACAAGTATGCAGTTTGATTTATGAGCCTGCAGCACAAGGAAAAATCAAGAATGCAGTCACACACTTGGGAGTCATCTGCATACAGATGGTATTAACATTATGGGACTAAATGAAATCTACCAGGGAGATAGGGTGGCTAGAGAAGAGAATCCAGGGAAGAGTCTGGAGGTCAAGCAAAGAAAATGGAGTGGGTCAAGAGATTGAAAGGGAATATCCAGTGAAACTGGACGTGGGAAATCAAACATGAGAAGCTGGCATCACAGAAGCCAAGAAAAGAAACTACCTGGGTTATCTTTATTCTGAAATTAGCATATATAGTTCAAGAGGTTTGCTGAATTGCTTAGAACGCTGAGTCAAAAATTTCTATCTCACTTCTTCCTCATAGAAAAATGTCATGTCCTTAGCCTCCTGGTGAGTTGATGAGCATATTAATGGCTCTGATCCCTCCTCTCTACCAGGAGTAGCTCCTCTTAATGGCACTGACTCAGGAGAGTCTTCTCCATAGTCAGAAAACACTTTTTAAGACAGATAATTCAAATCAGCTATACCTTTGAGAAAATGACTTTCTTTTTACCTATATAATGTATTTGAGAATATCAAGCCACAGATTATCATCAGACAAGCCACATATAATGAATGTGGGATGGTTTGTGTACTAACTAGTTTACCTTTGGGGCTGTATTTTAAACAGAATATGGTTAATAGCCATCAACTTCTCTGTAGAAATAGTTTGACCTGCTGCAAATATTAGCTAACTCAACACTCCATAACAACAGACTTGTGTATTTGCAAGACTATCAAAGATAACATTTAAAGATCAAATGATATATGGAAGAAAATGCCTTAATCACCCAAATAACCCCATTTCTCACATTACCAGTAGCTTATAATTTAAGATAGTCTTTCAAAAAAAAAAAAAAGATAGCCTTTCAGCAAAATAAGTTTTCCAGGTTGGACAACATGACATATATCCAATTCTATAACAATGTTAATGGACCTCCATCACAACACTTGAGAGCTCAATAGCTTAAGATACTTTCAGGGATTGTTTGCTTGTTCTTTATTGGTGTTGTCATAGCTGAAGTGATACTGATAGTTATTAGGTACTTGAATACAAATGAGGAATTAAAATAAAACTATCTTGCACACAAATCTTAACAGGTCTATGGAAGTACATAAATTGTACAGAAAAGTATAGAAATTAATTGATTCAGAAAATTTCCATCCTCACATAGAGAAAAAGTTAACTTCTCCATCCACTAAAATACAAGTACATAACCTACTTCACAATTTTGCCTACAAGTTCAGGAGGGTCTCAGATCCTCTGAAGACTACTTGTTCTCCCATTGCCCCAGAGTTTCCCAAGTTAAGCACTCTGGATTTAGAATATTTCCTCCTGGGGCACATGGGTGGCTTAGTGGATTAAGCCTTTGCCTTCGGCTCAGATCATGATCTCAGAGTCCTGGAATCACGCCCCGCATCAGGCTCTCTACACAGCAGGGAGCCTGCTTCCCCCTCTCTCTCTGCCTGCCTCTCTGCCTACTTGTGATCTCTCTCTCTGTCAAATAAATAAATAAAATCTTTAAAGAAAAAAGAAAAGAATATTTTCTTCTATAGGGTGTACCAGGTTCCTCTTCTCCTTTGTCATCAGGAAACACAACTTTCAGTTTCCCAAATCTTAAGAGATGCTGGGGATGGAGGGGTGCACAGTTACTCTCTAGGAAAGAAAGGCAAGCCCCTTTGAGAATGGACTTCACTTCCCACAGTGTATGAGGCTAGGGATGCTGGGAGCTATCCTGCGTCCTGAAAATCTTGGGAGAGTAGCTCCAGGAGCTGTCCAATGTACCAAATGTCTTACATGAGTGCTTCTCAAAAGTATGTCTACAGACTACCTGTATCAAAATCAACTGGGTATGAGTATTAATATACAGATTCCTGGACAACCCCAGAACCAATGAACCAGAGTCTTTATAGGTAAGCTTCATAAATCTGCATTTTGACAAGTTCCTCAGGAGTTCTTATGTTTAATGCTAACTTGGGTCTCCCAAATACCAGTACCACTTTCTTAGGATTGGAGACTGCTTATTCTCATCTGAATTCACTGATCACTATAAATACATGTGATACCTTTAATATCATCTGTATTAATAGTCTTGATGAGTTATTTTATTCCTGAAAAAGTAACCAAATTTCTTCCAGGTGGTTTTTGTCACAACTTGTCACCAGAAACAAAAATTCAACCTCATCAAGAAATCTCAGGAAAGGTAAACCCTTTTGAAAATCAACTTCCTTGGGGCACCTGCGTGGCTCAGTGGGTTAAAGCCTCTGCCTTCAGCTCAGGTCATGATCTCAGGGTTCTGGGATCGAGCCCCGCATCAGACTCTCTGCTCAGTGGGGAGCCTGCTTCCCTCTCACTCTCTGCCTGCCTCTCTGCCTCCTTGTGATCTCTGTCTGTCAAATAAATAAATAAAATCTTTAAAAAAAAAAAAAGAAAAGAAAAGAAAATCAACATCATTGATTTCTTTAGCGAGTCTTTCCTGACCATCCAACCTAGTAATAAAAATAACTGTAATTACAACCAATATTCACTGATCACTCACTCTATGCCATCTATTAAACCTATAATAATGATAATACATACGGCCCCCAACTTATGATGCTTCAACTTATAATTTTTCAACTTTATGATGGTGTGAGAGCAATATGCATCTAGCAGAAACCTCACTTCGAATTTTGGATTTTTATCTCTTCTTCACTTAGTGACAGGCAGTATGATTTCAAGATGCAGGGCAGCCCCAACGAGCTGCAGCCACACAATCACAAAAGTAAACAACTGACACACTCACAACCATTCTCATTTTCACTTTCAGTACAGTATTCAACAAATTACATAGGATATTCAACACTTTATTATACAAAAGGCTTTGTGTTAGAGGACCTTGCCCAGCTGTACATGACTGTAAATGGTCTGAACACATTTAAGGTAGGATAGGCTAAATGATGACATTTGGTAGGTCAGATATGTTAAATATATGTTCGACCTATGATATTTTCAACTTATGATGGGTTTATCAGAACCTCATCCCATGAATAGTTGAGGAAGATCTGTATAGTCAAAACAAAACAAACAAAATAGTGTTCACTACATGCCCAGCACTGTTCAAAGTTCCTCACATGACAGTCTCATTTAATCCTTACAATATATGTACCTATGATCACAAAGAAAGCAGGAAAAATTGTACCCTGTGTTACCTAAGGTGTTGATACCTGCTTATATGCCTTGTCGTATAAATATATAATACTAAAACTAATATTTTGATATTATATTTAAAAATATGTCTAATGGGGGAGAACTGAAATGCCATGTATTGATTGCTTGTGATGTTCAGGCACTTTAACATGTTTTTCTTCATTAAAAAAAATCACAGCCATTTAAGAATAGGTTTCACTATTCCCATATTAACAGGTTTATTGAGGTACTGACATACCATCTACTGCACATATTTAAAGTGTGCAATTTAATAAGTTTTGATAGGCAAATACACTTGTGAAACCACCACTTCCAAAAGTTCCCTTGTGCCCTCCTTCCTAATCCTCTCCAGTTGCTTGTTTCCAGATAACCACTGGTCTGCTTTCTGATGCTATAGACTAGCACGTATTTTCTAGAATTCTATATAAATAAAATAATAGAGTCTGTACTCTTACACTCAGCATGATTATTTTAAAATTCATGCACGTTACTGCATTTATCAATAGTTCATTCCTTTTGACTGCTGAGAAGTACTCCAATTATTTCCATTTTATAGATAAGAAAACTGAAAATAAGCACTGTGTCTAAGATCATGGGAAAGGGCTTGATTCAAATGTAATGCCCAACACAAAAGCCCCAGATTTTCCCACTAAAAATTCTGTCTCTACTTTTAACTGAAAAATAGTACTAGATATGCCTTCAGAATGGAAGAGATACAGTTCCCAGAGCGAGCAGAATATAGTAATCAGGCAAAAAAAATAGCTGGATGACGAGAGAGGATGTCATCTGCCCTCCCTTTCCCTGCTTTTATCAGTATGACCTCAATCTTTGGGCTTCCAATTATAAGTCACTCACCCTAAGAAGAACTCCAAGACCCTGGGGCTGCCAAGATACATGGAGATCACTAGGCACAAGGCCTAAGCTGTAGCTAGAATCTCATCTTACAGGTCAAAAGGAAGGGAGTGTGTGGGGCAAATGATGGGAGGTGAACAGATTTATAGTAGGGTAAGAAGGTGTCCAGTGAATTATAGAGACCTCACTAAACTGGGTCACATGTGTGACTTCCCCTGCTGGATAGACCAGGCACAGAAGAGGAGAGAAGTAGAAAGTATAAAGGAAAGGTGAACTACCCTAGCCAAACTCCCAGCTGCTCATTTGATGATCTCAGACACCCACAAGTCTTAAAAGTATAAAAACTTAATTGACTGCATTCCCTGCCCCCAATCCTCAACACACTTTACAGGAGGACTTAAAAACAATAATAACAATAACTAGTATTTATAGAGTGTATACTATGTGCCAGGCACCATATAAGAGAATCTTATTTCATTTCCATTTTACTAACAAGGAAACTAATTCTCAGAAAATTGAAGTGACTTGTCCACTTAGTGACAGGCAGAGAGTGATTAAATTATATGCAGAATTCCAGTCTCTGAGTTTTAGTCCAGCACTCTTCCTATGCCTCACAAGGATTCCCAGGTGCCCGGCACCCAACCACCACTACACGCTTCACCATCACTGGTCCCATCCCAGGCTCTTAGAGAGTATGCTGATTTACGTCCTTCACTTTCAAAACCCAGACACTTTATCTTACCCCATCAGAATATATCATTCTGTGTGCCCTGCTCTCCAAATACTATTAAACACTACAGTCAATTGTAAAAGATACTTTGATAAACTAATACTGCACCAAAATGTTAATGACTGTTAGGCTCTTCTCAGGTACCCACTGGGGCTTAGGAAGACAGAGCCTAAAAGAATGATGCACAGAGTGGGTAGCACTGTGATGCAGAGATTTCCCAAGCCTGGTCTTCACATAGCTGAATGTGGTTGATTTACAGACTACTATTTCTTTCGGAGGGGCCCACTTGGGCTGAAGGAGCCTTTTGCCTGGGGAAGAAGAATGGAAATAGTAATCATAACATTAAATGATAATAATAGGAGCCAAGATTTACTGACTGTTATATACTGGGTATTTTTAGCAGCATTACCTCAATTAATCCACAATTCTACGAAGTAAGTGGTCCTGTTAGTCTCATGTACAGGGGAGGAAACAGAGAAAGGCTAAGGAACCTGAGCATCAAGGGCTGGTCTTTCAAACTCCAGAACATTCATTCTGAACCAGTTCACAGAGCTCCACCAACTATCATTTATTATGCACCTACTGTGTGCCTGACACTCTGCAAACCTTAAACATATTAATTCATTGAAACTTCACAGCAACCCTCTGAAGTAGGTATTATTATCCCCATTTCATAGATGAGGCTCAACCAAGAAAGAAAGGAAACTGAGAAGGGAAAAGCTGGAACCGACCCTGGGCTGTCAAAAGGCTTTCGGTTCTAGGAACCAAGTAAGCCAAGCGCGGAGTCCGCAGGGCAACAGCGCCAGGTGGCTAGTTGCCACTGAAGACCACCAGGGGGCGCGCAGGGCTGGAGGAACGGCGGGAAGCCAGGCTCGCTCCCCACGCAGCGCGAGCTCCCCTCTCGCCCGCCCCATCCGCAGCAGCCAATCAGAAACTTCGCTGACGGCGCAGCGCTCCCCAAGGGAACAGCCGTGGAGGATGACTAGATAGATAATTCTCGTAAGGACAGTTGGCTTTTTACAAAAGATGTAAAGTGACGCACACGTGAGGGGAAGTCTCCACAGGAGTTTGTACCGGGAAGACAGAGATCCAGACATTTTTACCTGACAAATTCTTTAGCTGAGGAGTCTCTCCCCGACCCTCCTACGGCGGAGAAGGCGGCAACCAATCCCGAAAGTCCCCTTACGTGTTTGTCGTTTCCACCAATCATCGCTCTGCTTTCCGGGGGTCCCTTTCCATCTCAGCCTATCAGGAGCGCAGTTTGCCGCGAGCCCGTCACGCATGGCGGAACCCGGCTCCGCGCGGCCGCAGTCGGCAGCCTGCAGCGGATTCCGGCTGTTCTGGGGCGTGAGGGTTGACGTGCAGGGTCTGCAGGAAGCCCAAGCCTCGGACGGCTGTCTCCACCTCTCTTTGGCTACCGCTGCGGAGGCCTGAGCCCGGTTCTTACCCACAAGTTTAGGCTGCGTCCGCACTCATATATCCCAGGCCGTGCCCGTGCACTTCCCTCTGCCTTCGTGGCGCGCGCCTCTGCCCCTCAGGATCCCCCAGAAAATGTCACACCACCCTTTGCAGGGATTGGCCCCCTCCGAGCACCTTTGGAACTTTGTCAATATTACGCGACAGCATTTACTGCATGGTTTCACTTAATTGCTCTGTTACACGCTGACCTGAGGGCAGAGACCACATTTCACATGTCTTTGCTTTGGGCATGCAAACTTCACATTGCATTTAAACTCCGTGCAGCATTTATCTCTGCTGCACAGTGGGATAATGGTTGTCTCCCGCATAAAATGTGTGCATTAAACTAGTGCTCGCAAAGCACTGAGAAGATTGTCTTGCATATGGCAAGTGCTCTGAAAAGGTTAGCCACTGCTATTCCTGTGCCTGGCGAAAGCGTGTGATAAGCATTCGACAGTGTTTAGAACCGGTTTCACATACTCATTCTTGGTACCTTAAATCTGAACATCCTCACCAAGAAGGGGATGGCCAAAAGCTTTATACATACACGTGACGAGGAATGTGTCCTGGGAGCTCCAACTTACGGAAATTAAGAACAGCACTCTGGTGTCAGAACCTGGGTTCGAGTTCTGACTGCAGCTTGCTAACTGAATGACTGTGGAAAATACCTTAAAAGTGCTTTATTTCCAAATCTTAAAAAAGGGGGGGGGGAGTGGCACCTGAGTGGCTCAGCCCGTTGAGCATGGGACTCCTGTCATCTCCTTGTCATTATCTCAAGCTGGTGGGATTGAGCCCCTGCCCTGCTCCGCTCTCAGCAAGGAGTCTGTTTGAGATTCTCCCTCCCTCTCCCACTGCTCCTTCTCTCTCTCTCTCTCTCTCTCTCTCTCTCTCTCTCAATTAAATAAATAATTTTGTTAAGTGCTTTTGTTTGTCAACTATGAGATGGGCATGATATTAATAATACCTACTGCACAGGTTGTAGGGTATGCAAGTACTGCATGAGAAGTGCTCAGAATAGTGTCTGTCCTGTAATAAGCTCTCAATTTTTTCCTTCCTTCCTTATCCCAATTTCACTTGGGAACCAAGGACAAGAATACAATGGCACCATATAGTTTCATACCCTCTACCTTACACTTGTCTCTCACCTCAACTTTTGCAAAGTATATTCATATACTATTTCATTTAAGACTGGCAGCAACCCTGTGAAGCTTAGAGAGGGTATTGGATTGCTGGAATCCTAAAACATCTTTTTGGTACAGTCTCACACATGTGTATTTGGAACAAAGTTGGTTTTATTGTATTTTTAAATTTATTCTATAAGTTGCTTTCTTCACTTAACAATACGTATCAGAGACCTTTCTATGTTGGTATCTCCATTTCTTTTTAATTACTGCACAGTCCTTCATACCTGAATTTATTTAACCATTCCCCTATTGTCATACATTCAAATGTTTAAAGCCAAATTCTGTTGAGTCTCCCACAAGGCTCATGGCTTTGATGGTTAAGACACTGAGCCATCTCCAGGCTCAAAGACTCAAGTCACCAGCAAGTGAAATCCTGGATGTCAGGAGTTTCCTCTTGGCTCCAGATTTCTCCAAACCACAATCCCAAGGCTCTAGCAAGCTGTGGAGGGTCTGTGAGGAAAGGGCTGGGAGAATGTCTGCATAGGGCTGGAAAGGGCTGCTGATAAGTGTACCCTTCAGTGGTACTGGACTTAAGGGGCCCCTCTCAGACAGCTCTTCCCCAAAGCTAGGGGCTTCTCAACATTTCTGCCCTTGCACCTACCCCACCCAGGGCCTCCACACAACTTACCCCCTAAGAACTTATTTAATTGTAACCCCCTCCCCTCAAAAAGACACACTGTCTTATTGTTAAACACACCCCTGTTTCATTAAAACACCCAAGAAACCCTAGCAGACTTCCCAGCCCCGCTCTCTCAGGCTCAGCTAGGAGACAGGAGGAGTGCAAGGAGGTCATGGACACCCCATCATGACATAGGGAACCCTCAGACATCCAATTCTAAAATGTAGCTCTGCAGCCACGAAAGGTGCTTACCTCCCCTGAGCCTCAGTTTCTTCATTTGTCAAATGAAAACCAAGGAAGGGGAGTGGGGACCCAAGGTACATAAATGGAGGCAGAGGGCACAGGAACTTTGGGTGCAAATCTGTCAAGGAATGAGGGTAAGTAGAGGGGAGCCAGGGAAAAGCCCTGCCTTCTCCTCCTTGGGATGAATGGAGCTGCTCCTGGAGCAAAGTGTGGCATGGGATGTCCTCTCTCTGCTGGAAGAACCCTTGAAACTAACAAGATTGTGTCTCTGGACATCATCACAATATTATTGCTCAAAAGCTGTTACCACATCTCAGCCCTTACCAAGTGCTCTTTCCCCAACCCCTTGAAGATCCTGTACATCCCCAGAATCAGTCTCACATAGAGCACAGGTTATTATCTGCTTACCTGACTATCCAAGCTTCTTCCTTAGTAATAATACCCTGATTTTCGGCTGAAGTCGTTGCCTTTCAGAATGAGACTACATTTCCCAGACTCCTTTGCTGCTAGTTTTCTGGCTGAAGAGATGTAAGAGAGTTCTGGATGAGGCTTCCAAGGAGGCACAGTGAAGGCAGCTCCAGCTACCCACACACACACACACACACACACTTTTCCTTTTCTTCTTCTCCACTTCCTCAGTCCTGCTTTGTGGGAATGAGGTGACCTTCACTGAGGATGACAGTCACAAGTTAGGACAATAGGGCAGATTTATAAAAGGAGCCTCAATCTTGAAAACCATTATCCATGAACTGCCTACCTGCAAACTTCTTGGCTGTAAGAAAATAAAACTTCCACATGTATGCATAAGTCCCTGCTAATTTAGGTTTCCTGTTACATGTAGCCTGATCTCATCCTTAAATGACCAGCCTCTCTCCTTCAAGGTTTAGATGTTGCTGGAAGAAAAGCTGCTTAAATCCCACTGTTTTCCTTTTCTTTTAAGAACAAAGCAGAGGAATTAAAGTCTATCATTAGCTCAGCTACCTTAACTTTAGAAAGATACATTTATAAATTACTAGAACATTCTTGTGTCTGGATCGGGTTGAACAGCACAAAATTAACCTTGGACTCAAGAGACATGTGGGGACAAAATATACAATGCACTCTCTCTCTAAAGCACAGGTTGGCATTACCTTGACCTTCTATTTTCATATAGAAAGAAAACATAATATTCTGTGGAGGAAGATCCTCAGCCACAGGCAAACTCCCGAATGCTTTTATTGGTGATTGGGTTGAATTCAGCCTCCAAACTAACCTTCAAGGAACAGCTTCTTTGGAACAGAATCCAGCTTCCTTAGAGGTCTCTGAGGAATGTTCATTCATTCAGAGTTGACTTCTGGCTCAAAGCCTTCTAACCTTCCAGCCCCCCCTTCTCCTCAGGACGGGATTCAGCAGGGCCTCTCTCTTGGCAAACTTTTTGCCATCCTGCCCTCCGCAGGACATTGTGAGACAGAACACTTGTCCCAGAGCAATGGTTCTCAAACATGAAAGTGCCTCAGAATCCTCTGGAGGGCTTGTAAAAATACAAATCACTGGGCTCCAACCCCAGAGTTTCTGATTCAACAGCTCCGGGGTGAGGTCTGGATATTTGCAGCTTTAATAAATTCCCAAGTGATGCTGATGCTGCTGGTCCAGGGAACACATTTGGAGGACCACTGTCCTAGAGGCTGGTACAGTACTTCAGGCTACTTCTTTCCGATCTCTGGGGAATTTCCTCCAGTATATTCTGAGTAGCTGGACCCCAGAGGTGGCCTGGGCATAGATGTCCTGAGAACTGTCCTTTCAGGACCTCTGTCTGCTTCCCCAACCCCAAGGCTCCCATCAAGCCCCTCAGGGACAGCTTCTTCTCATAGGGCCACTGGATAGGCACCTCCATGGTCTTTTCCCTCCTCTAGGGTCTCCCTTATAGTATTGGGGATTGGGTCTAAAGAGGAGGAGAGGGTGGAGTTACATAACTTATTTTTTCTTTGATGTTTAAGTATGTTAAAACGTGTTATGTGTTGCTCTAACAATAAAGTAATAAAAGAAAAATGTTAAGAAATACAGACTATTTTGGAAATGTTTGTGAATAACTAACATTTATTGAGCAGTTACTATGTTCCGGACATTGTAGTAAATGCTCTTTTAATTACTGTCACCATATTTCAGTCTAAAACAGGCTTAGAGATGCTAAATAACTTGCCAGTGTAACATAGATAGTCAGTGACAGAGCAGGGATCCCATCCCAGGGCTACCCAGTTCCAAAGCTTGATCCTTTAATGCTTAGGCAATGCTATGTTTTGAAAACGTGCTGATTTTCTAAAGACACTATGACATGCATTCTTAACAAGGGTGATTTGGCCCTGAAGGGAGGAAAAATTAGTTCTTGGGGTAGGGAGACAAATAATCTTTTCTCTTTTTGCGAATAAAACTTAGAAATAATATAGTACATAATAGATGCACAATATATCTGTAGCATAAAATTTTACAGGGGGAGAGTAATTAGAAAAATATATCTAAAAAGTTTCTTTGTAGAGACATAATGAAAACAAGATTGAGAAACACTGGGTTGGACATTTTGGCAAAGAGTCTGTTTGCTGAAAGTTAATGCTGCCTTACAGAACTTCCAAAGTTTTCTATGAAACAGAGGACAAACAGAACATTTGACATTTATTGTTCAAAGCTTTTAGTCATTGAGCCATATGGTCCTCCCAAGAACTTCCTGATGAAGTCATTAAGGATGATATTTAATATCCATTTCTAATAGATAAAGGAATTGAACTTTAGAGATAATAACCATCCACCTAGATTTAATGCCAAACAAAACTATCCCTCAAGAATAAAGTGAAATAAAGAAACTGGTAAACAGAGCAAAGCAGAGCTTGTTATAAACAGACCTTCAGTGGGAAACTCGAATATCTGACATGCAAGAAAGAATGAAGCAAGCAAAACTGTTAACATCCAAATAAATCTATACAAACACTGATGTATGAAATAGTAGTCTGCAGTAATATATATGGTATACTAATAGTGGTGTCTAATCTGGGGGCTTTCAGACATAAGAAAGAACTAAAATGTTGGACAACAATGGCATGTAAGTTAGGAGGGATGGTTAAAGCATGTTAAAGCACGCTCATGTCTCTGAGTTAGTTTGGGAGAAAAGTAAAGACTCTGACTCGAAATTTAAGTTAGATAGCATGTTAAATCTCCAAGTTAACAAATAAAAGAATAGACATCAAGCATATTACTGTCCAATCAGAAGAATGAAAAGTGGAAGGAGCAAATCCTACACTGTCTCACCACCAATGTTATGAATCATTGAAAAAAATCGAATTGAGTCTTTAAATTTACTTCGTCATCATCTTTGAATATAGTCTTTTTAAATGTTGCTTAAAATCAATTGCATGAGTAAAGTTTTTTCATACTAAAGACCAAAAAAGTCTTTTTCTTCATCTTTTGACTTAAGTGTCTAGAACCTGAACAGCATTTCTTTTTTTTTTTAAGATTTTATTTATTTATTTACTTGACACAGAGAGATCACAAGTAGGCAGAAAGACAGGCAGAGAGAGAGGGGGAAGCAGGCTCCCCACTGAGCCCTGAGCCAGGAGCCCGATGTGGTACTTGATCCCAGGACCCTGAGATCATGACCTGAGCCTAAGGCAGAGGCCCAATCCACTGAGCCACCCAGGCGCCCCTGAACAGCATTTCTGAAAGGGTGGTCCATACAATTTTGGCTTCCCAATATGCTAAGCCCCAAAGAAAAGGACCCAGGATCCAGTGGTTTGAAAGATACTACACACCACATCCTCACCTGGAGAGTCACAGAACTCTCAAGCCCTAAGAAGACTTAAACATAGTAAAGAAACCTCCTTGCCTTGGTCCATCCCAGTCTTTTCCAAACATTTTTCCCACTATGTGAAATATAGTAACATTCCATAGCGCAAACTCTGGACAATTCTAGATTGAGCCTTCTTATTTAAGTTCAGGGGCTCAGATTGAAAACACAACCCAAACCCAAAATGAGGACTCAGTTCTTCTAAGGAGTTGACAAAACCATTTTAAGAGGTTGAAACTGTGCCCTCAAATAATTTGAGACATAGTGATATCAACCACTTTCACAACCCCACAGTAACACTCTTTGGTGCCCATGCATGACGAGCACATATCCCAGCACACACGGGCTCACGGAGTTTCTCTCCCGTGGCTCCTACTGCACAGACAGCACGCCCACACCCAGCCTGTCTCCAAAACGACCACTGTCAGTTTTCTCAACTCATGTGTTCTCCATTTCTTCATTGCTTACTCACCATCCTACCTTCCTCCCCTTCAGTTTGGTTTTGGAAGTCTGGAAAAGGATGAGACTAAAAAAGATTTCTGAGGATACAGCCTCCTGGCTCCTTGAGGGAGACTCCAGGAATAAAAGTGCCCCAGGACAAGTCACTTCCTTTCTCAATCTGAGACTCGGTTTCCCCACTGGTCTAAAGAAGGAACAAATGACGTAGTGTCTGAGGTCCTTCTAGTCTCCGATTGTACAATGACCAGCCCGGAGTTACTACCTCCTTGTTTTAATTCTTGGTTCAATAGCTTGATCTTTAGGCCTAAAGGATGGTGCCAAACTTGCCGGATTCCGGCGCATTTCAAGTTTCCTCTGTTCATCCCCCTGCAGCTCCTCCTTGGCCATTGCACTCAACACTTCCTAATCTAGTCTTTTCCCCCGCAGTCCATGCGAACACGTTTCTGTCAGTGGAGGCTCCAGCAAGTCTTCCCACTTTGATGGAAACTTCATCCCTCCTGACCACCTTTGCTTAACTGTTTTGAACCTGATCCAAGTAACCAGCTCAAAAGACCACAGTTCTAGCTCCTTTCCATGGATCCCCCCCACGCTGACATCCACATCTCTCAAGTTCACTTACAGTTCTATTGTCTTCTCCACTGAAGTAGAGACTGAAGGCTAATACATGCCTTAAATATAGTCTGGGGGATGGGAGGTAGAAAGAGAAAGAACACAAACGCCGGGATAGTGGGAACTGTCATTCGCTGATCTGTTGCAATATGTTGACATCTTCAAATTCTTATTTTCAAAGTCAGTCTGATCTTTCCAGGAATGTCACTCCCAGCCATAGGAAAAAGTTCAGGGTCACAGGTTACATTAGGTCCCTCCTTCTCACCCCAGTTGTACCTCCCATCCCCAAGAAGAGTTCCTTCTAGGTTCTTCAAGCACCAGCACCATACCATAATCAGACCTGCCACCATCCATACCTAACCAGAAGATCCAGCTTAGCCCCTGAGTCTGTGAGCCAGGGCTGGAGCGAGTCGTCTTTCAGGATCCCATGGGAGATGGGAAGAAGCTGGGCTGAGGAGGTTCTCTGGGTGATGAAGAAGCAGCGGGGCTCAGTAGCACTGCTGTGGTTCTATTGGTTTGGAAGGGAGGCTTTACAATGTATGGATGGACAGCGCAAATTCACACAAGAGAGAGCCTGGAAGACTGTGCTCCCATGGGTTTCAATGCCAACCACCCAACAGAAGCTCTGTGAGGTTTCTGAATAATTCATATGTGGTGAGCACAGACCAATGAAACTAAAACTCCAGATGTGAAGGCCAAGAATCTGCATAGGAAACAAAGTTCCCCAGTGACTTGGATATACAGCAGCATTAAAATGCACTGATATAACCCAACATCAGGAGCCTCCTGATGGGATACAAGAAGGATACAAGGTCGCCAATGAAGAATTCTTGCCACAAATGTCTAAACTGAATCCAATCATGGGAAAACAATCTGACAACTCCAGGTGTGGAACATTCTGTAACACAACTGGCCTGGGGTCTTTAAAAAATCCAAAATGAAAAAAAAAAAATTTAAAGGCAAGGAAGATGGGCTATTTTAGATTGAAAGACACTAAAAAGACATAACAACCCAATACAATGCATAAACCTTGATTAGCACTCAAATTTAAAACACACGCACACATATAAAAGGCATTTGGGGGACAACTGGAGAAACTTGAAACTTTGAATATAGAATGTGGGTTAGATGTAGTATAAAACTGTTAAATTTTTTTTATTGTGATGAGAATGTTGTGGCTGTGCTGGAATTCCTTACTCCTACAAAATGCCTGCAAAATATTTGAGAATAAAGTGCTATGATTTCTGCAGCTTTCTTTCAAATGGTTCAGCATACAAAAAATGTAGGAGCAGGATTTGAAGAGAGCATAGCAAAATGGTAACAATGGGTCAAATCTAGTGAAGAGTGCATGGGTATTCATCCTATCGTTCTTTCAAATTTTCCAGTTTTAATATTTGCAAAATAAAAGAAAAAATTTTAAACATTGACATTGATTGTCTATGAGTGAGGAGATTAGAGTCAGTTTTGAGTTTCTTGTCCCCACCCTCCCCCCTCCTTTAGCTTTTCCAAAATGTTGGCAATAAAACCTAGGGCACTTTCATACTTGGGACAGGGACTAGTAAATGTTCATCTGTGGGATAAAAAATAAATTGCACAGTGGCAGAAAGGCTGAATGCCCTCCCCCCTGCCCCAGGCCTACCAAGAGCTCAGTAGGGTGAGAGCTCCTGGCTCCCAACACAGCACTTACCAGATGTCCCTCCTTCCAGCAGAACCCTCCTTCCAGCAGCCAGGTCTGAGATACTTGGAGGGCAGCAGCTGGACCCTCCAGGATTCATTCAGCTACAGATGGCACCACAGTGCCGCCACAAGACCCTGAGCTGCCTGACAGGCCACAGGCTTCTCCATAGCAAGACCTCGAACTGGGCGGGAGAAAAGTCTGTCTCCTCCTTGCTCCAAACGTGCTGTGGCCTCCAGCGCAATTTCAGATACAGGGGGGCAGTGGGAGGGGTGGCTTGGCAGGGGATGTATTTTCCTTCGATGTCCCCTACCCAAAACATCCCATCTTTTCCAGGAACATTTGTCGCGATGTGGTGATAATCCCCACCAGGGGGCAGCAGACTCTCATGAAAAGACGCTTGGCTGTCTGCAAAGGAATTGACTGAACCCTTAGAGCCCCTTACTGGTTTCTGATGTCCTGCAGAGGACTCAGGCGGGTGAGGAAACATGCGTGTCAGGGTGTAATAATTTTTTACATTCTGTTAATGCTTCATGGATCTCAAGCTTTCCCATATATCACTTCACCACAACTATATCCAACTGTCCTGACACGAGGGAGCATGGACATCTACAAGGCAAATGAGAAAACAGGGCTCAGAAAGGTTGAATTTAGGTGGTCTGTCCAAGATCAGAGGGCTGTAATTGATTAGATCAGGGACTTGGGCGCAGGCCATCTGGCTCCACATTCGGTGCACTCCCTCTCTCTCTTGTGTCTACCTACAGTCATCAGAGCGGTGACTTCTCTGTCATTTGCCACACATGCATTTCCTCCCTTAATCTTCACAACAACCTGTGAGGCTTGCTGTCTCACTGGGTCAAGGAAAGTGAGATGGAGGAAATGAAGTACCTCACCCAAATAATAAATAGTGAAGCTAGGATTGGAACTTGGGTTTGCCTGACCCACTAACACCTACCACTTCCCCACTGTCACCGACGGTCAGCAACCATTGGTTGAGTTGCACTGCGGTAAGTTCAGTTCTAGGCTAGTCACCAGTGATAAAAAGTCCTAGACCAAAAGCAGCGTCCCATCTAGGAAAACCCAAGATGAAGGTGCCCCTACCAGGTGCTATGGGAAACCCACCAAGGTGAGCACTACCATCCCCATTTTACAGATTAGGCAACAGGGCTTAGAGATGTTGATAAGTTTGCCCCAGGCTACAAGTGTAAGTGATGGGTCAGGGATTTGGCTCCTGGACATTTGCTACACCTGCTACTTTCTTATACCTCTCAGCACCAAATATTCTGAGAAAAATATCAGGAATACGAAATGTCTCCAGATGTGTAGGAAATTCTGCTGCACACATCAGATCTCTGTGGCTCAGCCTGCAGCCCAGATTCCCACCAGGCAAGGCCCTTCTCACCTGCAGAGTTCCTACCTCTTCCCATCACCATCTGGCTTTTCTCCTTCTGGAATGGCCCAGAAAAATAAAGGCAGATCAGTTTGCATACTGAGGACCTTTGATGAATAGCTGCTGTGGGGGAATGAATGAGCTTCTCCATGACTCTCTCCTCTCTGCACCTCTACCTCCAAAAGGCACAGAGTAAGGGGAAGCACCTGGCATCAGATATGGGGCCAAGGACATACAATTGTTTTCCTATGTATACCTGGGAGTTCCCTTACCCAAGCAAAGCCCCCTCTCTAGGTACCCCTTTCTTTCTCCCAGCAGATTCTAGTCATCAATCTCCTAGAAAGTGACCCCATCCCCATGGCTGCCATTTCCTACTGAGTCCACATGGGAGATCTTCTACTTACGTCCCCTCAAGGCTCTCGCTAGAAGAGAGAAGGGGGATTTGACTCGGGGATTTAGTCTGTACTGCACCCTAAAGCAAGTTCATATGCCTGCTTCAAGAGCAGAGGCGTAGTGTTTAAAAAATAATATTGGATTTGGGAATCTGAGTTTAAAGATATGGATATAAAACTGAGTTGTAGCACTCACTAATGGAGGACAAGGTTGGATAAATCCTGTAATTTCTCTAGGCTGGGCATCATTTTTCCATCCTTACAACGGGAATGATGGTTTTAGGGCTATAATGGCATTAAACATATTAATGTATCATAGAAGGCACTTCGCCAACTCTTAGTCGCTGCACAAACATTAGCTCTGCTTACTGCTTGTCAATATAAAAAGGGAAGAGAAATATTTAAAAGGTGGATAAAAGTATAAATATTCAGGAAATCACAAGGATGCACTGTCGACATTGAAAGAAAAAACAATACAGTTCAGTGGAGACTGTACCCTCACCTTCTTTGTCTTATTCATTCTTTGGTTGAAGTTCACCTATGTTTCCCCCCTGTGTCCCTCTCCACACTAAGTATTAGGAAACCATGCAATTTATACATAGTAATTCATGGGTCAAAAGTGAAGTCATAAGGAAAATTAGGAAATATCTTGAATTGAATGAAAATGAGAAGCCAGCTTATCAGAATTTGCAGGTTGCAGTTAATATAAAGCTTAGAGGCATATTTAATACTTATATTAGAAAATAATAAAGTCTTGGGATGCCTGGGTGGCTCAGTTGGTTCACCATCTGCCTTCAGCTCAGGTCATGATCCCTGGGTCCTGGGATTGTGTCCTACATCAGGCTCCTTGCTCAGCCAGGAGTCTGCTTCTCCCTCTGCCTGCTGCTCTCCTTGCTTTTGCTCTCTCTCTCTCTCTCTCTCTGACAAACAAATAAATAAAATCTTAAAAAAAAAAAAGAAAGAAAAAAAGTCTCGAATCAATGATCTAAGCTTCCACCTTATAAAACTAGAAAATAAAGAGAAACCTTAAACCCAAAGCAAGAAGGAAGTAGCATAAAGGATAATAAATACTATGAACAAGTTCACGCTCATAAATATAACAACTTAGATGAAACAGACCAATGCCCTGAAAGATATAAACAACCTAAACTTTCTCAAAAAGAAATGGATAGCCTGAATAATCCTTTTTCTAGTAAAGAAACTGAATTCTTAGTTTAAAAGCTTCTATCAAAGAGTTCTCTGGGATCAGATAGTTTTACTAATTGATGCCACCAAACACTTGGAAAAAATAATGCTAATTCTACACAAGCTCTTTAAGAGAAAGTCAGAAGGGGCACCTGGGTGGCTCAGTTGGTTAAAGCCTCTGCCTTCCGCTCAGGTCATGATCCCAGGGTTTTGGGATTGAGTCCCACATCGGGCTCTCTGCTCAGCTGGGAGCCTGCTTCCTCTTCTCTCTCTCTGCCTGCCTCACTGCCTACTTGTAATCTCTGTCTGTCAAATAAATAAATAAAATCTTTTTAAAAAGAGAGAGAGAAAGTAAGAAAATGGAACAATTCCCAATAATTTTTGGCTTTAACAGTTATAAAACAAGGGCTATCTGGCTGTTTCAATCAGAAGAGCATGCAACTCTTGATCTCAGGGTCGTGATTTCAAGCCCCATGTTGGGTGTAGAGATTACTTAAATAAATAAATTAAGTCAAAAATTATTTTAAAAATGAAATTTGTAGAACAAGATGATTAGTCAATGTGCTGTTTCTGTTTCCTTAATTTGTAAAAACAAAGTAATGAGTAGCAACAGTTATCAGATTTTATGAAACAAGATGTATGATCAAGATAATAATATCCCTTCAGCATGTGTGTGTGTCATCAAATTCTGCTGTTCAGGTTTTGGGGGCAAAATAAATAAAATCTCACATTTAAAAATCAGAAATAATTTATTATACATTGTAATCAAGCTTTTCCTATCCATTCAATGACAGAGAAAGTCATATATTGCTTAAAAAAAAAAAAACCAAGCTAATCAGTTCACTCTATAACCGTATTTTATTAGCAGGCAATAGAAAATATTAAATACTAAGATAAAATAAGATAAGCTATAGGTATAATCAATCCATGATTTGATTTGCTAATATGCATTTTAAGTATTTCATTGACTCAGAACAACTGAAAATAAATCACACAAGTTTTATCCATATAGTTGTTAAATGTATCTTAAATAACCTGGTAATCCCAGAAAAGATGAAAAGAATTAGCATCACTAATTGCTTCCACTGGTTAAATGTGCGTTTTTTCCTAGCTAATGAGGCACCCTAGAATGAGTGTGAGAGTAGTTGAAAGGAATTGCTTATGTTAAACATTTTCAAAAAGAGCCATTTTAGCATTCATTATTTCCTTCATGCTCTCTTTGCTTCTTTCTTCTGGAATTTTCCTCCAAGAGGGATTCATTAGTCTGGGGATGGAAGAAGTAAGATCAATGATTAAAGTACTTTTGCCTTCACTCCAGCTTTCTCACTGTACAATATATTGGGATTCAAAACATCACAAAATGGCCCAAAATACCCTTGTCTAACACTGTGTTTTGCCTTTAAGAAAAATGTGTTTAAGATACAAAACCAGAAGGCAGGTTTATGGTTCTTTGATTAATCATTAAAGGAAGTCTCTGGAACTAATGTTTCAAAGAATCCCTTTATTTGGTGCCTGTGAGGTGACACCCTGGGGCAGGCCATCACAGGGAGATTTGAAAGGGCAAGGAGTCCCTGCTTGCCTCTGGAAAGCATGGAAGGAACTGTGGGAAAGGGGAGACAGCTTGAAGCGGCTGGGAGAACGAGTCAATCACCCGCTTTTCAGCAGGGAAGTCAGGGAAACAATAGATGGAACTTGAGGAGCTGAACTCAATTTCCTTCCCATGCGTCGGAGCTCTTGGAAAGCCCTCCTAAAACTTCAGGTGGAAAATGCTCTAAGATATTGTTCAGAAGACACATCCAGAGCCTGTGAAAAGTGGTTCCAGAACAAAAAGGAATCAGCCGATCATCCTTGCAAAGCCTTCCCACATTCCTGCTTCCCCTACTTGTCTGCCCCAAAAGTTCTATTTCTGTTCTCAGTTGCCCTGGGATTCCCATCCTGCCCAGTTCAAGAAGTTCATAGGGGTACAAACCCCTGGTCCTCAACAGCCCCTGGGAGTCTCCATGTCTTTCAAGACTCAATTTAGACCCTCCTCAACTACCCTTCCTTCCTGTATGGAAATGTGTCCCTCCTGTACCCCATATACGCATTTGTCGTAATATTCGTAATACTTTCTTGATTTTGTTTGCATACCTGTTCCCTTTAATTCCTATAGCCTTATTCCTTAGCTTCGATTCCTAAAATATTGTAGAAACACAATCAATGTCAGTTGAATGAGTGAATGAGCCCGAGGCTCACATGCTGTTTGTCTGTTAATGACAGCCTCTTGTTCCAGTCCTGTCCAACCTGAATGACTCAGGCCTGACATAACGTAACAAACATGTGGCCATAGTATGACCTGCTTGCAAAGCTCAGTCAATCCCGTCAGGGTGTTGTTTGCTAGCCGAGCTACCGACAGCTGTTCTCAGCTCTGACGGCACACTAGAATCACCTGGAGAGTTTTTTAACTGATGATGCTTAGGCCTCAGCCAAAACCACTAAACCAAAAGCTATTGACAGCAGGGCCAGGGCACGAGCATTTTTTTTTTAATTTTTTTTTTAATTTTTTATTTTTTCAGCATAACAGTATTCATTATTTTTGCACCACACCCAGTGCTCCATGCAATCCGTGCCCTCTACAATACCCACCACCTGGTGCCCCCAACCTCCCACCCCCCACCCCTTCAAAATTCTCAGATCGTTTTTCAGAGTCCATAGTTTCTCATGGTTCACCTCCCCTTCCAATTTCCCTCAACTCCCTTCTCCTCTCCATCTCCCCTTGTCCTCCATGCTATTTGTTATGCTCCACAAATAAGTGAAACCATATGATAATTGACTCTCTCTGCTTGACTTATTTCACTCAGCATAATCTCTTCCAGTCCCATCCATGTTGCTACAAAACTTGGGTATTCATCCTTTCTTTTTTTTTTTTACAGCTTTATAAACATATATTTTTATCCCCAGGGGTACAGGTCTGCGAATCGCCAGGTTTACACACTTCACAGCATACTACTACTACTACTACTACTACACTACTCACCATAGTACATACCCTCCCCAATATCCATAACCCCACCCCCCTCTCCCAACCCCCTCCCCCCATCAACCCTCAGTTTGTTTTGTGAGATTAAGAGTCACTTATGGTTTGTCTCCCTCCCAATCCCATCTTGTTTCATTTACTCTTCTCCTACTCCCTCAACCCCCCATGTTGCATCTCCTCTCCCTCATATCAGGGAGATCATATGATAGTTGTCTTTCTCCGATTGACTTATTTCGCTAAGCATGATACCCTCTAGTTCCATCCACGTCGTTGCAAATGGCAAGATTTCATTTCTTTTGATGGCTGCATAGTATTCCATTGTGTATATATACCACATCTTCTTTATCCATTCGTCTGTAGATGGACATCTAGGTTCTTTCCATAGTTTGGCTATTGTAGACATTGCTGCTATAAACATTCAGGTGCACGTGCCCCTTCGGATCACTACGTTTGTATCTTTAGGGTAAATACCCAGCAGTGCAATTGCAGGGTCATAGGGTAGTTCTATTTTCAACATTTTGAGGAACCTCCATGCTGTTTTCCAGAGTGGTTGCACCAGCTTGCATTCCCACCAACAGTGTAGGAGGGTTCCCCTTTCTCCGCATCCTCGCCAGCATCTGTCATTTCCTGACTTGTTCATTTTAGCCATTCTGACTGGTGTGAGGTGATATCTCATGGTGGTTTTGATTTGTATTTCCCTGATGCCGAGTGATATGGAGCACTTTTTCATGTGTCTGTTGGCCATCTGGATGTCTTCTTTGCAGAAATGTCTGTTCATGTCCTCTGCCCATTTCTTGATTGGATTATTTGTTCTTTGGGTGTAGAGTTTGCTAAGTTCTTTATAGATTTTGGACACTAGCCCTTTATCTGATATGTCATTTGCAAATATCTTCTCCCATTCTGTCAGTTGTCTTTTGGTTTTGTTCACTGTTTCCTTTGCTGTGCAAAAGCTTTTGATGTTGATAAAATCCCAAAAGTTCATTTTTGCCCTTGCTTCCCTTGCCTTTGGTGATGTTCCTAGGAAGATGTTGCTGCGGCTGAGGTCGAAGAGGTTGCTGCCTGTGTTCTCCTCGAGGATTTTGATGGATTCCTTTCTCACATTGAGATCCTTCATCCATTTTGAGTCTATTTTCGTGTGTGGTGTAAGGAAATGATCCAATTTCATTTTTCTGCATGTGGCTGTCCAATTTTCCCAACACCATTTATTGAAGAGGCTGTCTTTTTTCCACTGGACATTCTTTCCTGCTTTGTCGAAGATGAGTTGACCATAGAGTTGAGGGTCCATTTCTGGGCTCTCTATTCTGTTCCATTGATCTATGTGTCTGTTTTTGTGCCAGTACCATGCGGTCTTGATGATGACAGCTTTGTAATAGAGCTTGAAGTCCGGAATTGTGATGCCACCAACTTTGGCTTTCTTTTTCAATATTCCTTTGGCTATTCGAGGTCTTTTCTGGTTCCATATAAATTTGAGGATTATTTGTTCCATTTCTTTGAAAAAAATGGATGGTACTTTGATAGGAATTGCATTAAATGTGTAGATTGCTTTAGGTAGCATAGACATTTTCACAATATTTATTCTTCCAATCCAGGAGCATGGAACATTTTTCCATTTCTTTGTGTCTTCCTCAATTTCTTTCATGAGTACTTTATAGTTTTCTGCGTATAGATTCTTAGTCTCTTTGGTTAGGTTTATTCCTAGGTATCTTATAGTTTTGGGTGTAATTGTAAATGGGATGGACTCCTTAATTTCTCTTTCTTCTGTCTTGTTGTTGGTGTAGAGAAATGCAACTGATTTCTGTGCATTGATTTTATATCCTGACACTTTACTGAATTCCTGTACAAGTTCTAGCAGTTTTGGAGTGGAGTCTTTTGGGTTTTCCACATATAGTATCATATCATCTGCAAAGAGTGATAGTTTGACTTCTTCTTTGCCGATTTGGATGCCTTTAATTTCCTTTTGTTGTCTGATTGCTGAGGCTAGGACTTCTAGTACTATGTTGAATAGCAGTGGTGATAACGGACATCCCTGCCATGTTCCTGACATTAGCGGAAAAGCTTTCAGTTTTTCTGCATTGAGAATGATATTTGCGGTGGGTTTTTCATAGATGGCTTTGATAATATTGAGGTATGTGCCGTCTATCCCTACACTTTGAAGAGTTTTGATCAGGAAGGGATGCTGTACTTTGTCAAATGCTTTTTCAGCATCTATCGAGAGTATCATATGGTTCTTGTTCTTTCTTTTATTAATGTGTTGTATCACATTGATTGATTTGCGGATGTTGAACCAAACTTGCAGCCCTGGAATAAATCCCACTTGGTCGTGGTGAATAATCCTTTTAATGTACTGTTGAATCCTATTGGCTAGTATTTTGGTGAGAATTTTTGCATCTGTGTTCATCAAGGATATTGGTCTGTAGTTCTCTTTTTTGTTGGGATCCTTGTCTGGTTTTGGGATCAAGGTGATGCTGGCCTCATAAAATGAGTTTGGAAGTTTTGGCACGAGCATTTTTAATGCTACCCCAATTATTCCAATGGGCAACCAAGGTAGAGAACTGCTACCTTAGCAGGAAGGAGCCCTGGGTTTGTGCTACCTTCAGATGTGGAAGAATTCTCAGTTCAACCCCAAATTCATTTCCTAACCTTCCCTCCAGGTGTGGGCTCCCAAACCTTTTCCTCCAAGCCACGTTCACGTCCATCGGGAAGTCAGCAGCATTCGAGACCACCCAAGATACCATAGGTCTACATATTTAAAAGTCATAAATCAAGATAAAAATGATTAAATAGAGCATGTCCTTTCCTCCTTCCTTGACAAATGCAAAATTTGTAACATCAAAATTGAAAAATGTGTGCCAACCTATGGTTTCTGTATGACTGAATGTTGGCAAAATATCACAGACACCCAGGCACCCCTAAAATCTGTATTTCTTGTCCTTCATTTCAACAAATCATGGATTGTGTAGCTATAATCAAAATGTTTCATAATGAGGGGCGCTTGGGTGGCTCAGTGGGTTAAAGCCTCTGCCTTCAGCTCAGGTCATGGTCCTAGGGTCCTGGGATCGAGCCCTGCATTGGGTTCTCTGCTCAGTGGGGAGCCTGTTTCCCTTCCTCTCTCTCTCTGCCTGCCTCTCTGCCTACTTGTGATCTCTGTCGAATAAATGAAATCTTTAAAAAAAAATATTTCACAACGATGCCCAATTTGGCATTTCAAATTTAGGGAAATAATTTCAATTTCAATTTCAAATTTAGGGAAGCATGCTGCGAAGACAGTAACCATTGGAATTGTCAATTAAATTCTTAAACCAATACTTGGATTGGAAAGGAACCATGAATGTTACAGACCAAGCTCAAACATTGTAATGAGGTCACATATGGTACATTAATGTTGTCACATATGACAAATTAGTGTTGTGTATGGTAAATTAACTAAAAATACAAAATACTTCCATTTCATTACAGGACTTGCTATACCTTATATAGTGATTTTAGCTTCTCTTAAAATAATATCTAGATCTATGTACTTTTTCATGAGCTCATTTTCTTTTAAGCTTTTCTGGAATGGTTATTAAAAAGAAAAGTGAAAATAACAGTATTTTGGTATATTTGTTCAAATTTCTCCCTGATCAAGATGACACAGTAGTGTAGAGTGGCCAGAAAGCAGCCTTTAGAAATCAGTTTTCAGGTCATATATATGCAAATCTTCTTCATCATCACGCAGACATTTTTGTTGCATTATTTAAATTTCCTTGTATTTTACAAAAACCTTGTATTTGGTTGCATATTTATCACACAGCCTCTTCCTGTTTATAGTAAAAATGTTCTCTAAATTTTTCAGTACTTTTTTAGAATCCCTTCCAAAGTGAAATAACCAAACCTAAAAGAGTTCAGGGATTTGGTCATTTTGTTTCTGTTTTTGTAAGCCCTTGCTAACTTCATTTATAGCAAGCAATAAAGACCAAGATTTGCTCTTTATTTGAGGATGTTCTGGGTTTTTTTTCTTTAGCTCTACTAATATTTCATAACTTGCCTAAATTAAATCTAGTTGCCTTCACAGCATTTCATTGGAATTCCCATTCTATAGCTGAATGTTCGTAAAATCAGATTTGGCATGTTTTTCATCAAGACAGTCCACCTTCAGGCAATAACAATATAATATATTTAAAACAATGTATATAATCTTTGGGTTGTTCCAAGGAATGACACAGCTGCCACCACAGCTGAAACTATGCGTGTCCTTGTTAAAATTCAAACTACTGTTCACAGAACGTTTTCTGTATTTTCAGCTAAACTTCCTGATTGTGTATCTTTTTATTTAGCATCACACTAGCATCATTATGACAGGCTTATTACCCCCAACGATCTTTTAAATCAGTGTCTAAAATTTAACACTGTGTCTTCAGTTAAGGCAAAACAAAAGGTATAAAACCAATAAAATATTTTCATCTGGTAGTTTAACAATGAGTATCATAAATGTGAGTCATGCAACATGACTTTTGACTCCGCTACTACCTAGCTGAACTGAGTTCTATTCGCTTTTTTAAAAATTATGCATATTTCTGTCATTTTATTAGCCATTAATTTTTAATTTCTTTTTAATCCTCCATCCTCATAAATAATCACTTGGGGTCAAATCTCTCTCTCATGTTTGAACCTTCTAGCAGCTAATTTTTTAATCATTATATAAAAGCCAGACAACTTTACATTGTTTTCTATAAAGTCTGTTAGAATGCCGTGAAAAGTTTCATAGTGTTTGGCCGAATGTGGGGCACATAATATTTTTCTTTTCTTTTTTAAGATTTACTTACTAATTTATTTGAGAGAGGGAGAGAGCCCATGAGCAGCAGGGAGGGGCAGAGAAAGGAGAGGGGACACAGACCCCTGCTGAGCGTGGAGCTAGGAGCAGGGCTGGATCCCAGGACCCTGAGATCACGACCTGAGCTGAAACCAAGAGTCCGATGCTCAAGGGACTGAGCCACCCAGGTGCCCCATAATACTTTTCTTTTAAGACTATCAGCCGAGGGGGACGGCTGCGTGGCTCAGTGGGTTAAGCCGCTGCCTTTGGCTCAGGTCATGATCCCAGGGTCCTGGGATCAAGTCCCGCATGGGCTCCTTCCTCGGCAGAGAGCCTGCTTCTCTTTCTGCCTCTGCCTGCCTCTCTGCCTGCTTGTGTGCTCTCTCTCTCTCTCCTTCTCTCTGACAAATAAAATATTAAAAAAAAAAAAAAAAGAATATCAGCCCAGGGCCACCTGGGTGATTCAGTCAGTTGGGCATCCGCCTTCAGCTCAGGTCATGATCCCGGGGTCCTGGGATCAAGGCCCCCATCTGGCTCCCTGCTCCGTGGAAAGCCTGCTTCTCCCTCTCCCTCAACTGCTCCCCTGCTTGTGCATGGGAGCGCTCTCTCTCTCTCTCTCTCTCTCTCTCTCTCTCGCTGTCTCTCTGTGTCAAATAATAAATAAATAATTAATTAATTAAAAAAATAATATCAGCCGATATTCTGTATTGTCGTTTACTTGTTTTTGTTGACTATACTTAATTGTTTGCTGCTTATTCACCTTTTTCCCCTGTTACACAATTGTGTGCTTTTTGTGTGCATAAGTGACATTCCTCTTCTGGCCCCAAATAGCTTCTTTAGCTAAAGATGATCTTCAAGATGATCTTCAAGGTACAGAATTAACCTAATACTGTGTGAGAACCTAGGATGTAAGAACCAATTCCTACAATTGCTTTCTCCAATCGAAAGGATTTGGGTGTTAAATGAAGTATTACATTTTCTGCCATGTTCATCCAGGATTTGCAATCATTCATTTGGTTGGGACATGAATTTTAAAGAAACATTCTCCTGCTGTGAGGGGGGGACATTTTCCAGACTCAGCCTCCCACAAGCACAGCAAACCCCTCATGATTTCTGCTTTCCATATCATCATTCTACTTCCATTGGAGAAATTTCTCAAATGTAATTTTCTTTGTGCCTCCTAGGCAGGCACAAGTTGCATCTATAGCTTCTGAGTTGTAAACTTGATGTGAATAATTCCCTTTTACATTCTCATTGTTTTGATCACGAATTAAAATCTTCAGCAACTAAATAATTTGTAAGGTCCTGTGTAAAAGTGTTACATGGAATGGGCCAACCAAAACCTACTCACTTTTATCATTTCTGCAGTTTTTAAAGGCTTAAGCAAATCACTTCTTTGGCAATTCTTTTCAGCTTCTGACTTTTACCCTCCTATTTTATCACAACACTGACTGTATTTATTCTCAATGATAAAAAGATGAATATAAAATGTAATTCCATGCCCACAGTAAGCACTCCACAGCTTCTCTTTTCATTTTTTGTTTAACATTTGTTTACATGCTTAGGGACAATCTTATTTTACATTAATAAAAGCATACCTCTTTCTTTAGGTTTAAGATATGATATATATTGATAACAGGTAATTCCAATCCAAAAAATTTATTGAGGGAGCATATTAAAGCATTTTAAATTTACATAATAAAGTCAATCATTTTTATCTAGCAAATGTATTGGGCCAACCTGTCTCAGAATTGTAACAAATGGAAACTTCAGCATCAAGCAGCTATACATGCTGGACTCAGGGTCAAAAAATACCATGCAAATAAAATGTCACATTTGCATGTATAAAAACCTAAATGCAGTATTGTGATTTATAATAAGAAATACATATTTGCTTTGTCCCAGTTCCTGGCACAGAGATCTTAAAACCTTTGGAATTTCCTAAGTGATAAGTGCAATTAAAGTGTCTAGATATTCTTACAACAAACCTCTTTTAATCACACCAGAGTTTATATTAATGAGATGGCTTTTAAAAAGCACCTAAGGGAACCAACTATATGATTGGAGAGTTGGACCTTTCAGTCTCATCCCCCTGACTTCTGGGGATGGGGAGAGAGGCTGGAGATTGAGTTCAATCACCAATGGCTAATGATAATTTTACCTATGTAATGAAGCCACCATAAAAACCCAAAAGGATAGGATTTGGAGAGCTTCAGTTGGTGAACATGTGGAGATTCGGGCATAGTAGCATTCTTGAAGAAGATGTGGAAGCTCTGTCCCCCTTCCCACATACCTTATCCTATGCATCTCTTCCATGTAGCTGTTCCTGAATTATATCCTTTTCTCTTTTTTTTTAATTTTTTTAGTTTTTTTAAATTTGTTTTATTTGAGAGAGAGAGAGAGTAAGTGAGAGAGAGCAAGGACACAAGCAGGGGCAGAGGGAGAGGGAGAAGCAGGCTCCCGCTGAGCAGGGATCATGACCCGGGTGGAAGGCAGACACTTCACCAATTGAACCACCCAGGCACCCCCTGAATTATATCCTTTTCTACTAAGCCACAAATCTAGAAAGTAAAATGCTTCTTTGAGTTCTATGAGCCACTCCCACAAATTAATCAAACCCAAAGAGTGGGTCATTAGAATCTGTATCTATAGCCAGCAGGTCAGAAGCCAATAGGTTACTATCACCTTCACCATGCAGGTGACAACCTGTCACAACCTGCAACTGGTGTCTGAAGTGGGGGAGAGTGACAGTCTGTAGGACTGAGCCCTTAATTTGTGGGATCTCATTGTGTCTCCAGGTAGATAGTGTCAGGAGTGAGTTGAATTGTAGAATACTCATCTGGCATCAGAGAAAAAAATCCACACATTAGAGTTGGGAATGGAATTCAACTGGGTAATGTGGCACCATATTTCTGATGTGGTCCACCAATGTCCGGATGTCCTCTATAGACTGGCACTCAAACTGGCGCAGATGCCAGCCCCTCACCCTGCCCCTGCACCTGGTTTCTCTTATGGCTCCTATTATCCGAATCCACAGTCTACCACCCTGTGCCGGGCATGGAGCACATCAGCATCCTCCAACAGCCCATGCCCTTCTGGGACCCATCACGAAACCACTGTTTCTAGTGCGTCCCATCTGGGTGTGGCGTGGTGGGTTGTTGGTTTTCCTAGACCTACTCTGAAACCACTGAGAACATAACGCTTCCAGCTCTGCCATATCAAAATACCTCAAACTCGCCTTCATGAAAAGCGAGACTTGTTCCCTCAGCAACCCACGTGTCCCAGAGCTGGGATCTGCCTCCACAAGACACCAAATAGATCAGTCTCATCCATTCAGTGAAATGAAAACCAGTCAAACCAGTTGTTTGGCCTCATGTGGACCAAGCACGAATACACTAGGAAACAGATGGCGGCCAAAAGCAAGGGAGTCTGCACGTTTGCATAAGCGGTCGGTCCTGTTCTGTGCCTGTCATCTGTGAGAGGCCCAGGGCAGGTGAAAGTTCTTGGTAGTCTGACCAGTTTCCTCCATGAAAGTTATCATGGTTTTCAACCAAAGAAGCCCTTCAGAATTGTGAGGACACTCCTATGATAATTAAAGTCTCTCTCTGTGTGATCCCCTAAGAAACAAGGCTCAGTTCCTTCATTTTTGTCTAAGATTTAGCCTAGAAGCAGATTTTTGTTTGATATTTTATGACAAAAGGATACCAAATAAAAGCATGTTTTCTGATGCACCAATATCCAAACCCACAACAGCTGGAACATTATCTTAGACAAACGTTTCCCCTACTTTCTAACTATTGAGAGGCAGTCTTAATTCCTGCAGTCACCTTTTCTTTTTAAAGATTTGTTTGTTTATTTATTTATTTGAGAGAGAGAGCATGGGCACACACGCAAGCAAAGGGAGGGAGAGACAGAATCTGAAGTAGACTCCCCACTGAGAATGGAGCCCCAGCAGGGCTCAGTCCCTCAACCTTGAGATCATGACCTGAACCAAAATCTAGTCAATGCTTAATCAACAGAGCCACCCAGGTGCCGCTAATTTTTACGGTCTTACTGTCCATTGGTGGCCTTATTCCTTTGTCCTTCTCTCTACTTCCCTGGTTTGGTACCAGATATCACTCCTCCAAATAATAGATCTGGGTGATAAATTTTTATGTTGTTTCTTTGAAAAATAATTACATTTTCCCTTATTGTGTGTGTATATGTGTATGTGTGTGTGTGTGTGTGTGTGTGTGTGTGTGTATACACATACATACATATAAGATTTGAGTACAACTGGGAGAGGGGGTGGGGTTATGGATATTGGGGAGGGTATGTGCTATGGGGAGTGTTGTGAAGTGTGTAAACCTGGCGATTCGCAGACCTGTACCCCTGGGGATAAAAATATATGTTTATAAAGCTGTAAAAAAAAAAAAAAAAGAGAAAGAAAGGATGAATACCCAAGTTTTGTAGCAACATGGACGGGACTGGAAGAGATGATGCTGAGTGAAATAAGTCAAGCAGAGAGAGTCAATTATCATATGGTTTCACTTATTTGTGGAGCATAACAAATAGCATGGAGGACAAGGGGAGATGGAGAGGAGACGGGAGTTGAGGGAAATTGGAAGGGGAGGTGAACCATGAGAGACTATGGACTCTGAAAAACGATCTGAGAATTTTGAAGGGGTGGGGGGTGGGAGGTTGGGGGCACCAGGTGGTGGGTATTGTGGAGGGCACGGATTGCATGGAGCACTGGGTGTGGTGCAAAAATAATGAATACTGTTATGCTGAAAAAATAAAAAATTAAAATTAAAAAAATATATATATAAAGTCAAAAAAAAAAAAAAGATTTGAGTACAACTTGTCAATATTTCCTACTGAATTGCCATTCTTGCATACTGGTTTTTTTTTTTTTTTTTGAATAGTTATATTCCAAGAGGAAATACTATCCTAAGCATAAATTTACCTTACACCTAATTTATTCCTCTCACTTTTATATTACAGTGTTTTGAATAAGTGACTGTTAATTTTCTTCTTTAAAAAAATTGTATCTAGCTTGAGTACTGTCTTCTAAATCTCAATATTCTAACCACATCCAAATATCTACAATGAACATTATATATATATTTCCTCTCTGGTTTTTGAGTGTCTCTTTGATAAAGAAAACCTTACCAGAAATGTAAAGTAACGTGACCACAATTTTTGAACCTGCTGATTTGGAGCTAGTATGAAATGGTCACCCAAGCAGACTGTACAGATTGGGCCTTAATCGTCTCATAACTAAAGTGGTCAGATTCATTGTCATTTAGAGAGAGTCTCTAAGGTTCTCTCCTGATCAAGCTTCATTTATGCTTAGTCACTCTCATCGGGCAAAGGCAGCAGGAATCTGCCTGCTAAGTGGACACCAGACAGGTCCTTGAGCTGAGAACTAAGGTCCTTGCTTACAAATACAGCAAAGAGGAAGCTGTCCGGCCCAGGAGGATGACCAGCCAGGGAAGGAACTGCCCCCCCTCCCCAGTCCATCCATTCCTCACAGCCACAAATGCTACCACATGTGCACAAATCACAACACACACATACACAGAGTACACCCTACCTGCACACCACACTCCCCATGCATATGCAACCCCCTCACACACTCTATACAGACAACACATACACCCAATAAGCACACACACACACAGGGCTGGCTGTGACCCCTCCTCCTTAGATTCCAATCTCAAGTCTGGATTTGGATCTTTTTTTTTTTTATTTAAAGATGTCATAAACAGCATTTATTACGTTGGCATATCATACTGGTCTTGTTGTTGTTCCTTCACAGTTACGTGGTTTTTTGTCTTCCCTCCCACCTCCCATGGTCTGGCTACACACGGCATCCTCGAACCATTACCTCACAGCAGCACTATGTTTATTCCCCATCTTTAACACCATTCATTCACAGGGTCAAAGTTCTGGTCCACAAACCCTTCCCTCTAGGAAGTTCAGTGCTTGTGAAAGAATTCATTGTACACCAGGCCCCCTAGGATGGCCAGCTCCAGTAAGATGACGATGGAAAGTAGCAGCTTGTTGGTTGTCACTTTTCTGGACATTGAACGGAGAATCTTTTGACTTTTGCTGAAGTTTTCACTTGTGTTTACCAGCCTATTCTTAGTATGTTCCAACAGCTCACGTTGTTCCCCCAGCTCTTCTATGATTTCTGAGCCAATCTGGTCAGTCTCTGTGGCTTTGGATTTGTGGATTTGGAAATCAACAAATGAATAAGAAAACAGAAATGGGCTTTGGATGGGGGTCACAAGATGTCTTTTTAGGCCAGGGCTGGTTTTCTGCTGTGCAAGGGGAGGGAGGGAGGGCTGGGTAGAACGTGGGGATGGAGGCCTCACAGAGGAAGGTTCTAGAAAGGAAAGAAACCAAGGAGCGGGAGTAAGGTGGGGAGGACAACAGAGCGTGAGAGCTGACAAGTACACCCAGGACCCCAGGGGACAGAAGGGTCTGCTGGGTTTTGCTCTAGACTAGGATGCCCTTTACCCAAACTCAGAGAGCCCCCCTGAACCCAAAGAGATGTTGCTGTCTGGACTGGCCAGAGTTGACCATGGCTGTGTGGGTGGGCATGGGCTCTGTGTGCAAGGGTGGAAGGAGCTAGCTCAGCCCCAGCCCGGCGGCCACAGCCACAAACATCCCACAAATGACTGTTTCAATGAGAGCTTTTTAACACTTGGGCCCTCAAACCTTAAGAAATTCTCCACCCTGCAATTTCTAAAAGTAGATCTCATTCGGGCATTTTATAGAGGGTCGAGGAGTTCCGCCACCTCCATCAGAGACGTGAAGCTTTTTTTCTTTCCTCTTCCTTTTGAAATGATATCCAAACCCCAGCGGTTTCATTGCCCGGGAGAAGGCAATGCCACACGCAACATCTGTAAGCAGTTAATTTTCCAAATGGGAGACGGTCACCGCAGATGCAGACCTTTTCAAAATAAACACTAGAAAAATATGACACGGGCAAAAATGAAAGGCCAGAGTCCATGGGAGTGGGTGGGAGGGAGCTGGTGCCAGGACACGATGCAGTTTGCCTGCATCAAAGCCGCCTCCCAGCCCGCCTGGCTGCACAAAAGCAAAAGAATTGGAGGAAGAGAACTGCAGGACAGAGAGGGGCCTTTTGGCGGGTGTGGGGGTGGGGGGGTGTATTCCAGCCCTTGTAGGGATTGGGAAATTAAAGCCTGGGGCAGGAAGTGAGTGCTTATCTGTGTTGAGACTGGAACCCAGGCCAAGAGCTTTTTGCTCCCTGATAAGCCTCGTTTCTATTGGAATATTTCAGCTTTTTCTGTTTGGGGAAAATAAAAGACCTCTCACTTTGAATGGTTGCCTTTAACCCCTCCTTCAGGACTCTCATCCTGGCCTTCTAAGAGGGAGTGCTTCCTCCCCACCTCTCTCTCTCTCTCTCTCTCTCTCACACACACACACACACCACACACGCCTCACTGTGACCCGCAGCTAGACTGGCAAGCGGTGAGAAGCCAGCACCCTGCAAAGACCAAGACGGAGGCCTAACAGCTGCACGGTGGGCAGCTACTTCTCACCTACCTATGGAAGGAAGCAGCTTAGCTTGTGGACCAGGTGCCCTGAGAAACAAGAGCCAAGTGACTGTGACCAGCAAGTAGTCAGGAGGAATCTGACGCAGGGCAGGCCGGAGATCCAACTGCACGCACATCCTATCAAAGCCGCCCCTCTCTTCCCCCAACAGGAAGACTGTGTCCCCGACTGAGAGTAAAAGGAGGCACAGAGGAGATCCCCTGCGTGGAGACTGGCACAAACTAGACATCACAGTTGTTTAGGATTAGAGTTAAATGTAGGAAATTTGAGAGGCCAATGGCACACGGAAGGAAATGTCCTGTTCTAGCCCAGGTGACCACCTGCATTGTGCTAACTTGTCATGCTCTATCAGTGGTTAAACCCTTATTGCTAGTTTATCCATTTTGCCCCTACAGGATGGTTTTTGGCAGTGAGGTTTCAAAAGACAAAAGTTGAGTTCAAAAGAAATAGTGTAGAGAATACATAAAAAGAAAAGGATAGAAGGAAAGAATTGTGGACAGTGGGTGCTGGGGGAGAAGAGTTCCGAGACCTGGGGGGGAAAAGGGAAGCCGGCAAAGTGGAAACTGGGGAGGAGATCCCGGACACGCTGGCCACCAGGGGGCGCTGCTGTCCCATCAAAGGCCCCGGGGCAGGCAGAGACTCAGGGACGTTTTTTTCTGAAACTCAAGTGGCCTTTGCTCCCTCTGGGATTCCACTCTAACCCCCAGATTCTTCCTTAAGGCTTTGAGGTCTCCCTTCTTGGTCCCATGGAAGTTATCTCAGAGGACTCGAGGGACCCCACCCTGTGAGCCTTCTGGAGTGAGCAACAATAGCCTGGCCAGGCTGCCAGGACTGGGACTGATGGAGTCACGGCAGGGCGGGGGGAGGTTGAAGTGAATCCCAGATTTGCACCCCAATTTTGTTCCTCATATTTAAGGCCAGGCTCCCGTGGGGTGGGAGTAGGAAGACTCCTCTGCCCACAGTCTCTGAGGGAGTTAGCACAGGCAGAAGACCTGGCTGGCAGCGGAGGTCCAACTTGCACACTCTGGAGCTCTGTTTTTCCAGCATTTCCAGGAAGGAGGTGGGCACCCTGGCTCTCCCGATCAAACAGCAAATTCAGAGGGGACAGAAAGGGTTACCCAGAGTGTCAGAAGTCCACCTATAGGAAACCCTGGAGGAGAGGCTGAGGGACAGCCTGGGCCAAGGAGCACAGAATCAAGCCCAGGCTTTGCGTGTTCCTAGGGCCATTTGCAGCAACCCCTGTTCCCCTCTGTCTGAGGCCCAGCACCTGTCGTCTAGAATCAGCCTTTACTCGCCTGTGGGCAGACACCCTGACAAATTCTATACCCCCCTTGGCTTCTCCATTTTCAGTTCTGCTCCTCAAACACCAAAAGCTTCCATCACTACAACCTTCCTCTTCTTACCTCTTCCAAGATTACGGCTTAGCACGTATTAGTTACAGTTCAGGCCCAATGATGTCCCTCAAGACGATTTTAGGGAGACCTGTGTCTTCCAAGACTAAATCGCCTCTCAGGATGATTTCTCCAAAAACTCAGACATTCTTTCAAAAGACATGTGTTGGTCTGCTCTTGATTTTCTAGGGACCTGAGAGAGGTAGGCTTAAGGAACCAAGTGTGCTAGGACTCTGGGCTGCTTGTTCAGCCTCGGGAGACACTCTGAGGGGGCACTAAGCCAGGCAAGGCCAGCTCAGGTATGATTCTTGCAGGTGACGATGATGGGCCTGACGAGAGGAGACATCGGCAGAGTCCAGGCACCAGTGGGACCCCAGGCTGTCATCCCCAACAGGACCCCGCCCAGCATGCTGCTGAGCCCTGGGGAGGCCCCACACCTTAAGGAAGAGGGAGCAGGGTCTGGAATACTAGACAAGACTTCAGTCAGATTGTGGATTTGGGAAGCTGCTGCTGACGCCACTGGGGGATGGGGGTGCATAGGAAATTCTGAAAGTTGTGGGCTGCCCGGGGTTCCCGGCTGACTCTGACACACCCAGTCCTCATTTGGATTTGAGCAAAGGAGACTGAGAGCAGGAGGAAGGCACCCAGGAGACTTGCAAGTCGTGCCTAAGCCTCTGGATCCCACATCTGAAGAACACTACTTACTATCAGCTTTGAGTGGTGGTAGCACCGTCGCCTCTGAGGTTTAACCAAGGCACGATTGTTACTGATTGAAACCATGAGACCAAATTCCAGCCCCCTCATCCCTCCAGTGGCAGGCTGAGGCTCCACATCCATTTCCTGCCTTGGTCAGAATTGGCTGCAGAATGGGACATGCCCGACGGTGGCTCCTGCTGGGAGCGGCTAAGGAGGAGAAAAGCAGAGACAGAGGGGGAGGCCAGGGGGAATGAAGCATGGACCTGAGGAGCTGGTGCCCCTCCTGCCCCATCCAGGCACATGGCAAGGGAGGGCTGGGAGCTGACTGGCATGAGCCCGTCTTGCGGTGGGGATGCTCTGCAGACACCCCAGCCGCCATTCCCCCCAGGAAGAGGGGCTGCCCTTTCACAGCCATTCCCCTGACTCCTGAAGGTGGCTGACTCTGAAACTCACACAAAATCGAGGATACACAGGGTATAATTAGAGGGATCCTAGCAAATGTCAGGTTTCACCAAAGCCATCATATTTTGCCATCAGGGCTCAGAGAGGTTAAGCGATGTCACAGAGCTGGATTGCGAAAGGGATTCTTGACACCTCACTTCTTTTCTGATGCCAGAATCTTGTAGAAGGTCTCTAAAAGAGGTCAAGAAATAAATGGCTCTGTTCAAAGTATTAAAACATCGGCTTCAAAATGATGACCGGTGAGTAGTCAATGTGGCCATTTGCAAATAAACACACCACCTTACCGGTTCACTTAGTGCAGTCCTGAGGGCCAGGCCTCCCGGACAGCCATTACGCACACCTTTCCATTTCCTCCTCAGTCCCCTCCTCTGGGAAATACAGCCATGTCCCCGCCGCAGAGGGATGCCACGTGGCTGCCATGCAGTAATGTGGCACCAGTCCTGAAACCACTTCTTCAACTTAGGGTCAAGAACGAGGAAGCAGACGAGACCCCCTCCCCGAACAGCCGGTATAGACACCACAAAATCCAGGTTCCAAAGCTCATGCCCCGGGCTCACTGACAGCCCCCTCAAACTCATTCAGATCTTTTTAACTCTTGCTTTTTAAATTGTTCTAACAAGCTTGCCTGCCAGGATTTTGTTTGTTTGGGTTTGGTTTTGTCATTATTATTATTACTTTTTTTTTTTTTTTTAAATCCATGGAATCTTAGAAAGAGCCAACAAATTAGAAGGAAGGCGCTGACCTGCTAGCAAGAAGCACACTGAGAATCGCAGAAGTGATTATTATCTGTGAGACGGAGGGTAGCAAAAACACATGCGCAGGAGGCTCCAAAGCATAAGTCATTTTAGCATGGGACTAAATTGCCACATAAATTTCAGAAGATTTGAAGGTATTACTGTCTGCCTGGGTCATTAAAAAAAGCAGCTCTTCCACCCATCTTTTGATTCTAAAATAATGGCCCAGCCTCACCAGTTCAAAGGATTTTTGCTCCTAGAAGTCCATACATTGTGCGACGCCAGGAAGGAGACCCCGTTTCTTGGGAACCAAGCCCCTGTGTTAGCATTTCCCCTTCAGATGCACTCCCACACACCCGACAGATGTAGTCAGCATTTCCCCACCCCCCTTGCAACACATAAGAATAGGACAGAAAATTAGAACAAGGACTCTTCAGAGATGGTGCACAGAAACAGCGCATGCAGGATATTGGAGCAAAGACTAAAACACTTGAGAACAAACCGTTTCCAAGCTCCCATAAGCAGTTTGGAAGCTTCTATTTATCTGCAAATAACTGACATGCTCCAGATAATCTTTCTTCTCTGTTTATGAAAAGAGGCTCTAAGAGCCCCTTGAGGCCACTGTTGAATGATTGAACGAATGGATGGATGGGGGATAAGTAAATAAACCTGGTCACATAGCTAGAGTTACTTGAAAATAACAAATCCTCTGTCTTTAGATACAGCCCAATGTGGACAGACACCCACTGGTTCACACATTTCTCCCCAAGATCTGCTTCAGTAAGACCTGACTGTGTTCTTATTTTAGATCATCTTTGCTGCTTATATTCTAGAATAACCTCCAACATTCAGAGGAAAAGTCAAGAATCCATCCATTTAGGTTCCTAACATCCAGATGGCTGGCATCAGCAGAGGTAAGCATTGTGTATGCATTCATTCAACAAATATTTATTAAGTGTCTGCTCCATGCCTGGCTTTCCGCTAGGCCCTGAAAACCTCAAACTGAGCAAGATTGATCATTCAGTCAACTTCACAAAACCACATCGTCTTGAAGCAAATGGAAGAAAGCAACCGTGCGTAGAACCTGCTCTGTGCCTAGCGCTGTTTGGGGCACCTTCATATGATACCACCTTCTCTTCCATGACCACCCTTGAAAGGAGTGGTAAACATAAACAGGTGAAGAAACCGAAACTCAGAAAGGTTCAAGCCACACAGCTCCCCAGCACAAGAACGGCAGCCCATTGCTCTGCGCAGCCCAATGAAGGGGTCTGTATTGGGAGGCAGAGACCAAAGTGGACTGATTCTGCCTCCCTTGGCTGTATCCCTTCAGGAAACTAAGTCTTAGTTTTCTCACTTATCTAATGGGACAACAGTGCCTCTCTCAGAACTCAGCCATGGGAAGCAAAGGACATAATAATAGATGTAGGGTCTCCTGGCTTTGGATCCAACACACATAGGTACTCAGCAAATGTTTATTACATGGGTGGGTCCAGTCTCCAAACCCTCTAGCACTCTCACCTCCCACCCTCCACATCAGTGTCCACTGAGAGCAAGCTCCCCACTCACTTCCAGAAGTGGGCACTCATGCCTTCTTGGAGCACTCTGTTCTGGAGTCAGAGGGCCTCACTCACCCACATCCCCATGTGTGGTGGGGACACAGCAAGTGTGGAGAAGACAGGAGAAGAAATAGGCCTCCCCCAGGAGGAGACAAGGTCTGTCTACAGGAAGCATTAGAGAAGGCTCAAGGGGCATCATCTTTGAAAACAGGAACAGGAGATGGTGGGGACGAGGCAGACTTTCTCTTCCTTCTTAGTCTTTTCTCTGTCCATCCCCAGGAGGAGCTGATCTGACTCCCAGGCCAGACTTCCTGGATGAGGGTAGCCAGGCCTCCCCCTTGACCCTGACGCTCCCAAAACTGACACTTCATTTTCTCCATTCCCTTCCCCTCCTGCCCAGTCCCAGTCCCCTTTTGAGCTATTTTCTCATGTGACTCCTAACCCAGCCAGGTATCTCCTGGCCTCGTGAGAGACTAGGCTTACTTTAATGTTTTGAATCTAAACCACCATGGGAAAAAAATAATAATAATTTAAAAAGACGATTTTGTAACTATGTTAAATCAGAATCAGAGAGAGCAACATCCCACACCCTACACAACCCACCACTCTATTTATCCTGGAAGTGTGAGGTGTTAAAAGTTCAACCTCTTGAATCTGGCCTTTCGGATTCTAGTCCAGCTTGACTGCTTGTAACTGCTGAACTTGGGCAAGTGAGCTAACCTTTTTAAGGCTTGATTTTCTCATCTGTACACGATCTCCCCTTAAGGAGTTGTAGTACAGAACAGAGGTCAGTAAACCATGGCCCGTAGGCCAAATCTGGCTCACTACCTGTTTTTATGAAGTCTTACAAGCTAAGAATGGTTTTTACATTTTAAATGGTTGGAAAAAATCGAAAGAGGAAGATTTTGTGATACATGAAGATTATATGAAATTCAAATTTCAGGGTCCATAAAGTTTTATTGGAACATAGCCACGAACAGTTGTTTAAATATCGTCTATGGGTGCTTTTCTGCTAAACGACAAAGCTGAATAACTGCAACAGAGACATGATAACCCATGAGCCTAAAATATTTACTCTCTGGCTCATACAGAAAATGTTTGCCCATCCCTGGTCAAGAGAAAACAAAGAAATGCCTGGACGTGCCTGTAATAGTAAATGCCAAAAAAAAAAAAAAAAAAAAAAAAAAAAAGCTATCACTTTCTCGCATTACCATCTAGTCCCCACTTGCCTTTGGAGATACATTCCCAAGTGATTCCAAAGGTTTTCTGCATTATTTTTTAAATACCTGCATAATATACATTGCCCTGTAGAACATATACGGTGGCATCTAGTTCTGACTGGCATTATGAACACGGAAGGCATTGTCCTGACCTCATAGAAAGACAATGGGAGAGAGGTCCCATGCTCTCAAATGTCATCCCCTGGACTTATCCTTATTGGAATACACAGTGGAAGGCTTAAAATAGAAGCAAATAATAACAATCTCCAGATTTCTTTGTATCAGAGAACACTGAAGGGAGAAAGCACCTTAGAAACTCTCAGATCCAATTGCCGCCTCTTATAAATGAGGACTCTGAGCCTGGACAAAGTTAAGGGTCTTAGCCTAGAGCAATCACCTCTCTTGGGCCCCAATAACCCTACCCCCATCTTGGTGCCTTTCCTGAGTCATGCTGTCCTCTGCCCTTCTTTCTGTTGTGTGGGCTTCCTTTCCCTTTGACCTTATATTCTTGGCTCAGATGACGGGTCCTGACTATTACATGATGTGACCTTGAAAAACAATTTATGTGCAGGTCCTAGTTTATTAGATTTTAATAATCTAAAAGGAGGGCACCTGGGTGGCTCAGTCAGTTAAGCATCAGACTCTTGATTTCAGCTCCAGTCATCATCTCAGGGTCCTGAGATCAAACCCCAGGTCGGGCTCCATGCTCAGTGTGGTGTCTGCTTGTCCCTCTCCCTCTGCTCCTTCCCACACTCTGTCTCATCCCTCTCTCAAGTAAAGAAATAAAATCTTTTAAAAAAAAATCCTAAAAGCAAATCAGATCCATTTAAAAAAAATTTTTTAATTGAGGTCGGTATAATTGCTATATAACATTATATTAGTTTCAGGTATACAACAGAATGATTTAATGTTTGTATGTATTATGAAATGAGCATCACAAGTCTTGTTAATATCCATCATTATACATGGTTACACATTTTTTTCTTGAGTGTTATAATTAACTCTCTTATCAATTCTCAAACATAAAATATAGTATTATTAACTAAAGTCACCATGCTGTACATTATGGCTCCAGGACTTATTTATTTTATAATAGGAAGTTTGTATCTTTTGACCCTCTTCACCCATTTTACCCACCCCCCGCAACCCTCCCCCCAAACCCGTTTTTAAAACAAAGGAGCCCAGGCTTGACATCCATTCCCGAGCAAATACAGACTCCTTAATGCCCCTAATCAAGATCTGTCTGTGCTTAACCAACCTTCTCACAGGGTCCTGGCATCAGCTTCACTCCACCAACCTTCCAAGACTCCAGAACAGGTGAGAAAAATGAGAAGGCCTCTCCTGGGACAGTGGGATTTGGCCCTCACAGCCTGCCATTCACCCAGCAGGACAGAAAAGGCATTCACTTTCCTCCTCCGTGTCATGATACCAACCGAAATTACCTTTAAATGAGGAAGAAAGTCATTATTTAATCAATAGGATTGCGTCAATTGAGGAAAATTTGTCTCCAATGTAAACAAGCGGAACGTCTTTGCGCTCTATAAAAACAAGGTTAAATTACTTGCAGATCCGGCGACGAGAGACATGTAGGAAGCGAACCTGAAGCCTGACACATTCAAGGTCTGGGAACCGAAAATAATAGGAATTGTTCTGATTTTTCCAGTGGAATCAAGCAAGAGATGGGCCCGCCTCTTTGCAGAACCAAGGATTCCTATGCCTTACCTTTTCTTTTGAGGAGGAGGAGGAGGAGAGGAAGGATAATGACCAAGAGAGATGAGAACAAACAAAGGTTAAATGAAAGGTGGGCAGCTTCTCGCTCGGGAGCCAGCCACTGTCACCGGCCTAGAGGGGGTAGGTGTTGGGGAGAGAGTGGCATTAAAATGAGTCATGATCACGTCTGTCCAGTGCTTTCCTGCTCACGGCACTTTCTTTGTTCCATGGATTCCATTCAGCAGACCCCATCGAGAATAAATTATTATAATGGTAGCTACTGTGTACTGAGGGTCTGTGCCAAGCATGCTGAGCCCTACATGTGCTTTGTGCTCCTCAAATATTCACAACAGCCTTATAAGGTAGCTGCTGTGGTCATACCCATTTCACAGATGAGGAAGAGGCTGGATAATGGCGGGGGCTGTTCTGCTTGGTTCTGGTGCCTGCTGTCCTAATTTCCCAGTCTCCGGACTCCGTCCCCTTGATGGGTGCTCATCCCTGTGCTGTCACGGGGATCCCTGCAAACCAGACCTGCTCTCTGGTAGTCCCCACAGCCACTGAGAAAGGAAAACAGAGCATTTACTCTTGCTCAGGGAGGGCCTCAGCTTGTTCTCCGTCTCTGGCTAGGCAGCCTCCTGCTGGCTTCTCCTCCAGTCCTTCCTTCCTCCGTCTGTGTTGCCTCCTTTGACCACCTCAGAAGGAGTCTCTTAGTGGTCAGAGTGATTTCTGTCAAGGCTAAAGGCAGATGGTGAGGGCTAAGTTCCTTGGTCCCCGACAGAACTTCTTAGTGAGAATATGATCTTTAGGGATCTCACACAGACTCAGGAGATTATGCTAGCAGCTAAGTGAAACTCACTGATGTGCTCTCTTCAGACCACAGGGAGCCGTAACCAAATAAACCATAGCTCTGGACTTCTGTAAAGCCAGATTCCATCACTTTTGTGGTAAATTCTGGCTAATGGTTATTCTCTGCGTCTCCTCCCATCCTCCTACCCACCCCTTGGTCAGCTCCAGTTCTGAAGAGTCTCAACGTGTGGTTCATAACCGACCTTCCTCCCATGACTATATCCCGTACGTGTCCATCAGGAAAATACAGTCACCCCATGCCTAGGCCCTGGGTCACCCTGACAGGGATCTGACGTGGACTAGGCTAAAGGGCCTCTTGGCCTCCTCTGGTGAGACTGCGTTGTGCTGGCTCCCTCGCCAAGAGAGCTAGAGGCTGGCTTGTTGAGAAGAAGAGTTTGAAAGAAAAGAAAAGAAAAAAAGAAAAGAAAGAAAGAAAGGAGGAAGGAAGGAAAGAAAAAAAGAAGGAAAGAAAGAACAGAAAAGTGAAATGAAACATATTTGACCTGGGAAGAAATAGAAGGCCTCTCAAGCTGCCAAAGTGACGAATTAGACAGTGAGGCAGAGCAAATGTGAACTCCTGGGAAGTTGGTCAGGAGGGGCCCAAAGGGATGAGATGAGGCCGAGGTGGTGGGAGGAATGGAGTCAGGATGATTTATCCAGGTTAGGCTGGGAGACCAGTCTGAGCACTCGGCAGAGCGAGACACAGTCCACCCTTTGTGCCCCATTTATCGAACTCATCAATTTTATGGCCACATTACCTTCCGAGTGGGCAGGAAAGCAGATACGGGTGCCATCACAGGCCTGCCTGTGGTTTGCACAGCATAATGACAGATGCCAGAACCACAGGGGAGGGGAGAGGGCCCTTCGGAGACCACAAAAGAGCCCTTATAATTATGCCTCTTCCTCTCTCGGGAGCCTGCATCTCGCTCTCCCTCTCCCTCCCTGCCGAGGTGCCAGGCTGGCTGCAGGGCTGCCGTCCTCCCGGATGCGTGGGGCAGCTGCCTCGCACGCGTCTGTTAATAACCGTGCGTGGACTTGAAGGCAACTATGCCAGCCCGCCTCTCTTCTCCGGGCTAAATAGCGGCAATCCCTTTAACCTTTCTTCATGGGCCCGATTTTCCATCCCTTTAATCATCCCTGTCACTTTCTGCTGGATGGCCTCCACTCTCACCACATCCCTCCCCCAGGGTGGAGATTCAAGCCAGCTGGAATAACGGGCCTCCTGACTCACGAGCTGCCCCTTCCCCTCCACACACTCCAGCCCGCCAGGCCGAGTTACTGCCATTCGGGACACAACCGGAGAGCTTCCCTCCTCATGTGGATGTTCCCCCTCGACCAGAACGTCACTAACATCCAAGGGTCTCCTCTGAGGGGTCCCCACAGGTCCCTTCCCCTCCATTCCACTGCCCCACCTCCACCCTGTCTAGACCCCAGCCTATCCTGTGGACCCTGAGAACAGTCCCCCAACCCCCCAACCCCCTACCAGCTTCCCTGCCTCCATTTGGCCCCCCTCCCCGCCAAGACCATTAAAAGCCCACTTTAGAAGTAATTTTTTTAAATCACATGTCATTTTTATCATGTCCCTCCCCTAATCTAGAGCCCTTGGTAGTTAGCTCTCTGTTGCTTTTTGATAGAGCAAATGCAGACATTTGCCAGATTCTGGCAAATTCTCTCCCCACCCCCTTTCGGCCTCTGTAGAGATCCTCATTCAGAAAGCTTTCCCTAGTCAGTCTTCTCACTCTGGCTACACCTTTGCCAGCCAGCCATCCCCACAACATCTTGTTAGATGCTGTTTTGGGTGTATTGATAAATATATTACATATATATGTAATATATGACAGAAAACAACAGAAGCCAACTCTCACTGGTTTAAGGAACAGAAAAGGCTAGTTTGAAAATGACAGCAAAGTTGGCAGAATTAAAGACAAGGCTGGACCACAGGCCTAGGACACGACAGAATCGGGGAGCTCTGAGGTCTTTTCAGAACACTGTCATCAGGTAATCAGCTCCAATTGTCTTCTGTCCTTATTTATCTTTGCTTAACATTCAGAGTTTCAGGACTTAGGATCTAGACAAGCTTTGTGACCAGGGGTGGGGAGCCCTGTGATTGGCTACCCCCAAGACCCACATAGGGTGGGGAGAGTTGCCAGATTTCTCAAATAAAAATATAAAATGCCTGGCTAGGTTTGCATTTCAGATGAACAATGCATAATTGTTGTTATAAATGCAGTATTCCCTGAATTTGTCTTCCCATTCTTGCCCCCCACCAGTCCCGCTCTGCAGCTCCCAGGAAGGTAGGCATCCCCTCGGACCTGTGCCCACCTCCCCTCTAACCGCCACAGTACCCACCTGTACATCACCCCTAACACATTTCTTCAGCCCATCCTCGAGGTGGCTGTGGATTTTACTTCTTTCCCTCTAGTCTTTGTAACCCAGCTGACATCACCTCCAAACTATACATTAACTGAGACAAATAAAAAGGCTAATGTACCCTTTGGCAATCATTATTATTTATTTCCTCTTTACCTCTATCGAGGAAAAAACAACTTTCTTGGCTGTCTCTCTTTTGTCAAATGCTTTGAAAACAGTCCAAATGATATTGAGCATTCTTTATAACTTTTTACAGCTTCCCACACATTTCCACACTCATTATTTTAGTCAGTGTCATAATTGTAATTAGTGAGCTAAGTGGCCAGTTGGCCCCAGGAATACAGTCTCCCATTTCTCAGATGAGACATGAAAACTCTGAAAGGTCCATTATAAAAACAAGTATGGATTCCAAGTTGTGTGATCCGAGGCTTAGGACGACATGTTCCTTCCTTGATATCAGGGGTTAGCAAATAGTAAAGGAGCAGGAGCAGATAGTAAATATGTCAGACTTGTACACCATATGATCTCTGTCACAACCACTCAGCTCTGCCACTGTAACACGAAAGCAGTCACAGTCGATACATAAATGAGTAATGGACGTTCCAGTAAACTGTATTTACAAAAGGTCACCCACCATATTTAGCCCACAAGCTGCAGTTGGCTAACTGATGTCTCCTCTACACAACACAGTAAGCACTCTTTAGTCTTTATGAGTCTATCAAAGTTTGCCTCCAACTGGGATGCCATGACTTTGACCTGTATTAGTATTAGATCATTCTACTAATTTTCTCTCTCTTTACCTCTTACATGTCTGTTTTGTTTGGATGATAACTGACTTGGCCCCCCACTAGCCCCTTGATCCCTCCTACACTGTGGCAAAGTTTTGGACCTTTGTGCTGTGAATATGCCCAGCTAAGCCCATCCTTCCTCTCCTGGATCCTTCTTTACCTGCATGTGAGATCAGTTCTGACAGGCCTTGTGAGGAGGCACCTTTCTGGGACAGAGCTTTCCCTGAGGCCCCCAGGATTAACTAGGATTAACCATCCTTCCAGCTTCCCCTCACTGTGGGTTTCATGTGCCTCCTCCTTTGGTCCTTTTCCAAGTTTGTCCCTAGGAAACGCATGCACTGGAATGGTAACTCCATGACAGGTCTTCCCACAGCCCTCTTCAGCTCTGGTCCATGGAAGACAGAGACTATTTAGTCCATCTTCTGCCTTCAGAGTGGGAAGACTGGTTTAAATGCTCCTCCCAGAGAGAACAGGAACTCCCTAGAGCAAACCAGCTAGTTTGGTTTGTACCCTTCGCAGTTGCAGATCTGGGACCGTGAAAGGTGGTCACACATTTACTGTGTGTAAATAGCATTCTCCCGGGCTTAGGTGAGTGGGGTTGCAAATCCTCAGGTGTGGTAATTGCCCACCTGGAACCAGATTCTGCATTGTAGGAGCCAGTGGGAAGTGACTGATACCTCTCTAAACCATTCGAGGTCTTTAAGCGGGCTTCTAGGTGCATGTGTGCATACACACCAGCTATAATGTCAGAAAAGCTTCTAGAGATCATGTTACCTAAATCCCTCATTTACAAATAAGAAAATTAAGCCCTGAGAAATCACCTTATCATGATGCCAGGGGATAAGGATCCACATTGTCTTTATAAACCATAGCCATAAAAATGGTGATGAACTTGATCAGTGAAACCGAAGTTTATAACTACAAAGCTTTCCTTGAATATCTATATCTATATCTATATCTATATATATTTTTTTAATTTAAATAGGAAGCAGAGAATATGCTCAGCCCAACATAGCCCAAAGCCATGATAAGATCAACTTTTTCAGAAATAGTTGAGATTTGGCTTTCTCAAAGCTTCCATGAGTTCCAAAGGTGGAGTTTCCCTGGGAGCATCAACAATCTCCTCCAACTTTCTTCATAATGTCTTCTAAAGAGTCAAGAGAAGTAACAAAGGGTAGAGAGTACAAGTAACACTTGGGATCTGAATGTCCTGGCTCCACCATTTAGAGGTTGTGTGACCTTGAGCAAATAATTTATTTTTGTAAGCCTTGTTTCTCATCTGTAAAAGAGATATAACAATAGCACTTACCTCAAGGAGATGAGGTAATAATTACATGAGATAATGGATACAGAGTGTCTGGCATAGGTTGACTTAATAGTATCTATTCAAGAAATATTCACTATTATTGCAATGTTGACACCTCAGGTTTTTTGCCTAAAACCCAACTCCGATTTTGAGTTGACCACTCTGCCTACTTTTCCAACTATGAAATAGGCATAATAATTTAGCAGGAGAGATGGATAACTGGAAGTTAGTTATGACCGGGTGAAACACATTTGCCTCCTTTCCCAGACCACAGTCTGGCCCAAATGACCTCAAGGCTAAGAGACAAGGTGCCTTTCTGAGCTGAGTCTCCTCTGAGGAGAGTGGCCTCCAAGCCAGGACTCAGAATCCCTGGAAGAAGAAGTAAGGCAGAGAAGTTCAGAGAGACAGGGAAATGTGAACAAAGCTAATGCACAGCTTTCTTTGTGGATGATCTTTCTGGCATGATTTTTGAGTCAAACTGTCATCCTCATCCTTTGGATGAGGGCAAGGAAAACTAGGGGATTCCTACAACAAAAAGATGAAGGGTCAGGATAAATCTTGGATAAAAGTCATGCTTCAGGACTACTTCAATAGACCAGACTGTAGTATTTGCAGCATCTCCAAAACTATTTAAAAAAAAAGGAAAAGAAAAGAAAAAAAAAAAAAGCAGACCACCTAGAACTTCATTTTTCTGGTGATAGAAGAAAGGTGCTAGACAAAACAACACTTTCTCCTTTTCCCTGGATTACTTGGCAGGAGCAGAAAACTCTTTTTTTTTTTTTTAAGATTTTATTTATTTATTTGACAGAGAGAGATCACAAGCAGGCAGAGAGGCAGGTAGAGAGAGAGGAGGAAGCAGGCTCCCTGCTGAGAGGAGAGCCCGATGCGGGGCTCGATCCCAGGACCCTGAGATCATGACCTGAGCCGAAGGCAGCGGCTTAACCCACTGAGCCACCCAGGCGCCTCCAAGGAGCAGAAAACTCTTGACAAGAAGTTCCAGAAGGGCTCGATATTGGGTTTGAAAAGTACAAATTCCCACAACAATCAGGGACTAAAGTATCAATATTTTAGCCTTTCACAGGAATCTGGTTATTATTACCATTAATGCCAAGTATCTTGTTTCTATTCTTTTTGATTTAAGGTAATTTTCTTTGTAAAAGGCCTGCTTTGTTAAGCCCTACACAGTTACATTGGCTTTGGGAGAAAGAGAAGTGGGCATGGTGGGAAAGTATCATGTTATACTGAAACTTTAGAGGGCCCGGTTGTGAAGACTCCCTTTGTTTCTGCTCTGAACCTGATGCAGTTCTCCAGTCTTCGTGTTCTAGTCCAGGGCACGAATTTCAACATTGCCTACTCTGATGATGGTATCTCTACTTGAACATGATCATTTCCAAGGAAGATCTCCAAAAGGCTGTACCTACCTCATCAGGCCTGGCTGTGACCTGGGCAAAGGAGACCCAGGTCAATGTTCATGTCTAGAAAGTGACCCTATGACTCAGGGTCCATCTTGTAGACAATGAAGAAGGACAGATATCAGAAAGTAAAATGTCTAGCTCAGTGCTAATTTTGCCCTCCTGGGGATATTCAACAATGTCTGGAGACAATAACAACTTTGGGGGATGAGGGAGTCCTCCTGGTATCTAGGGGATGGGGGCCAGAGATGCTACTAAACATCCCACAAAACACAGGACAAGACCCACAAAGACTTATCCAGCCCCAAATGTCAATAGTGCTGATACTGAGAAATGCTGAGACAGAAACCACACAGAACCCTGCATGGGCTGGGCCCTGCCTACCTCCCTCTCCATATTTTGCCCCATTCCCACTCACTCCGTGAACACCAGGCACACAAACAACTTCCAGTCCCTTGCTGCACTGTGTTCCCTCAACATACTCTGTTCCCTCTGCCTGCCAGGCTGTACCTTCTCATTTTACCTAGTTTAATGCCTTCTCACCCCCTAGATCTTGTCCAATAGATACTTTCTTGGGAAGTCTTTTGAGCAAGACTAAGTCACGTCCCCCATTACATGCTGTCTCCCCTTTATTCTTTCTTTTTCCAAGGGTTTTCAAAGTGTCCTTGTGGTTTTTTTAGAACTCCCCAAGCTCCTTACCTCTTGGTTCTCAAATGTCTGGGCTAACAGTACTAATTGCAGCCAAATGGCTAGTATTTGAGTCCCCACTATGGCATGTTCTAGTTGTAGGACCTTGGACAAGTCACCTACCATGTACTTGAGTCATGCTTACCTCAAATATGAAGCCAATCACTACACCTAGCTTGTGGGGATGCTATAAGGATTAAATGAGAGATTAGAACAGTGAGTTCCATATGGAAGTTTGTTTAGTTATTACTTTAAGAATTGAAAACTGCTTTTCTGAGACTTTGAGCTCTATTAGAGAGAGATGTAGTATTTTCTCTTCCCAGCAGCATGACCCTCACACTATCTTTTCTCTACCAGAGGAATCAGAGCTCAAATCATTTAAGGCGGGGGAGGGGGGTGTCAAAGTCAATGCTTTGTGTTTACAGATAAAGAAACTGAGACCCAGAGGGGTTAAGGGATTTGAAAAAATCACATGGAAGGTTTCTTTCTACCTGATCAATCTTTCAGTCTCTCTCTCTCTCCCTCTCCCGACCCCTCCTTCCCTCCCACCCCTACCAGCCATCTCTCTTCCCCAGCCCCCACCCCCATATGAAGTGATAACTTGTATGATTCCTGATCTACACTAAATGAATATCCCATAGCAACTATCTCCATCAGACTACAGGTCCCCACTCCCCAGTCTTTCTACAAAAGACCTAGGGGTTATAAAATCCAAGCTTATCAGAGCAAAGCACACCAAACAGAACCCTGCAAGGTTTCTAATCAGAGATTTAAGGTGCTTACCCAACAGCCTAAAAAAGAAAATCTAGACCTGACAAAAAAAGAAAAGAAAAAAAAAAAAAAAGAGAGAGAGAGAGCGAGCGGGAGAGAGAGACCAAGGGCAAATAATAACCTAAATAAATTAAGAAAACAGTGAGGCAGTCTCCTGAAGTTTTCAGCCATTACATCATTGATCCTGAGAAGGGGCTGGGGAATGTCTCCCCAGGGCTTCACACGCAGGGCCATATCTCATTTGTTTTAACTCCCTCAAATCCTATTCGATTCTTCGACACCCTCCCAGCCTCTCACAGCTGTTCTTATTGTTGTTCTAGCCTCTACACATTTTTGTAAGTTCGCTCTTTGCCAACCCTACAGTGTTTTTTAGCCCTAACTGTTGCTGGAGCCTTAGACCTCAGGGATAGCAATGTGACGTCTGGCTGTGGAGTGACAATGGCCTCTAACCTTCTGGTCTGGCCACATCTGGGGAACCCAGCTCTGTCAGGGATCCTACTCTTTAGGAAGGACATGAACAAACTGGAACAGCATGAGAGAAAAATTTAGAGGGCAGAGAAGACCTATGAGGGGGCACAAGAGTTTAAACAAACTGAAGGGCCTTTCAGAATGACCTAATGTAAACTTCCGATTCCCTACAAACCCACACTGGTAAAACATAGCAAAAAAAAAAAAAATTATAAATACAGCTAAGCTCAGAAATATAAATCAAAATCTCCAGGTACCAGGAAAGAAGAAAGAAAGAAGGAGGGAAGGAAGGAAAGAGGAAGAAAGAAAGAAAGAAAGAATGAAAGAAGAGGGAGGGAGGGAGAAAGGGAAGAAAGAAGGAAGAGAGGGAGGAAGGGGGGGGAGAGAGAGAGAGAGAAGGAAAAAAAAGAAAGAAGAAAGAAAGGGGGGAAGGAAGGGGGAGGGAGGAGGAAAGGAATGGGACAAAGGGAGGAAGGAGAGGAAGGGAGGAAGGGAAGAAAAAAGGAAAAAAAAGAGAAAAGAAAAGAACAGAACAGAACTTGCAACCAGAGTGGCAAGCTTCAGTTGACACCATGGTCCAGGGAGATACTGATCCAAAAATGGACCCTAATGGCTAGAGGCTGGGGTTGAAATGCACACAAAAGAGCAAAAGATGGAGCTTGAAGGCCCTGAAATGGAGAATCCAGAAGAACGAAGTGGAGACCCCAGGAGGATAGCTGCTTCCTTTAAGCCTTACTCCCAGACCCAGGGAAACCCCAGTGATGTGTGCCTCTTTCCAGAGTTGCAGGTAGAGAAACAAAACTACCCTGAGAAACAAATCCTCAAATCAGCACTGAAGACAGATATGTTCTCCAAATTTATACTCCTTACTTGGTAGATTAGTCAGGGTTCTCCAGAGGAACAAAAATAATAAGGTGTGTATAGACAGAGAGAGATCCATTTGTTTTAAGGAATTGGTTCAGGTAATTGTAAGGATGAGATGTCTGCAATTTACAGGGCAGACCAACAGGTTGGAGGCCCAGGGAAATATTTATGTGGCAGCTTGAGTCAAAGGCAGTCTGGAAGCTGAATTTCTTCTTCCTCAGAGGACATCACATCAGGTTTTTTTTTCTCTTAAGACCTTCAACTGATTGGGCAAGGCCCAGTCCCATTATGGAGAATAAGTGGCTGTATTCAAAGTCTGCTGATTTAAAGGTTAATCTCTTATAAAACTCACAGCAACATCTACACTTCTGTTTGAGGAAAAACTGGGTACCATGGCCTAACCAAATTGGCGCATAAAATTTGGTTTGTGAATTGCCAACCAAAAAATTAATAAAAGAATTGGTCCTGGGCTGCCCCCTGGAGTGGAACAAATGGAAAACTCTTCAGAGAACCCTCCCTATCCCAAAAGGAAAGAAACAGCTGAAGATGTCCTTACAAACAAAAATTACAAACCACCGTAAGGAAGACTGGAAGACAAGTAAGAGGATTATCACCTCAAAAATTTAAAATAAAAGAACAATTGGAAAGAAACCATAACATGTTTAAAATGTTAAATAAAAGCATGACTAGAAACCATAGGGAATAATAAAATATGGTTTTAAAAAAGGTATTTGAAAAAAAACTTCTAGAACTTCTAGAAATAAAAGATACAAAGGATAGAGGAAACAGCAAATTAGACAAAACTGAAGAGAAACTCTTTCAAGAATCAAATCTTAGAAAATTATCCAAATCGCCTCATAACATAACAGAAGACCTTTCTTCATCCTCATTACTTAAGAAATTCCAGGGTTTTAGAAGCTCTGTGACATGGGATGAAAACCAAATATATATTTCTTTTTTTTTTTAAGATTTTATTTATTTATTTGACAGACAGAGATCACAAGTAGGCAGAGAAGCAGGCAGAGAGAGAGGAGGAAGCAGGCTCCCTGCCGAGCAGAGAGCCCAATGTGGGGCTCGATCCCAGGACGCCGGGATCGTGACCTGAGCCGAAGGCAGAGGCTTTAACCCACTGAGCCACCCAGGGGCCCCCAAATATATATTTCTTATTATAAATTGCAATATCATAACTGTCAAATGCAATCCTCAATCCCACATTATGTTAAAAGTTTAATGATAAAAACTAAAATAAGAGAATCTGAATATATATAACTTTTAATACAGTGAAAGAATAAGAATACTCAGTCAATATAATTAAAGGCAGGAAAGAAGTGGTTAAGAAAACAGGACAAAAGGCCCCAAATGCAAATGCTTATGCTAAGCCCCACATCACCAAACCAAGACTCAGTTACAGCTTCGGCTGTCCCAGAAACGGAATCTTAAACTGGTCAGTGAGGAATCCTCTGATCAGCACTAATTAAGTAATCTGCCTGATAGATCCCTGCCATCCCCTACAGGAGGGTAACCTGGCAATAACCAACCACTTTCTTGCCTGGGTATAACTTCCTTTTTCCCCGCTCCCTTCTGACTATAAGAGTCTCTCATTTTGTGCAGCTCCTCGGAGCTCCTTTGTAGGTTGGATGCTGCCTGATTCGAATAGATTTTTGTTCAAATAAATTCTTAAAATATTGGGGACACCTGAGTGGCTCAGTTGATTAAGCATCTGATTTCAGCTCAGGTCATGATCTCAGGGTCCTGGGATCGAGCCCAGGTGGGTGTGCTCCATGTGGAGTCCTGGGTTGTGTCCAGCCCCTCATTGGCCTCTGTGATCAGCAGAGAGTCTGCTTGTTCCTCTGCCCCTCCCCCCTGCTTGTGTACCCAATCTCTCTCTCTCAAATAAATAAACAAAATCTTTTTTAAAAATCCTTAAAATTTTTGAGATGCCTCAGTTTATCTTTTAACTTAATGAGGCAAAGAAGCTAAGAAGTTAAAACAAAACATTAATATATTGATATATACTGGTAATAACTGGATTCCAATAATAATTCATTTATAAATGAAAAGGATTAAAAACACTCATTAAAATATAGAAATGGTAAGATTAAATATGAAATTCAGTATTTTGCTTTATCTGGTAGACACACAGCTTTTTTTTATAAAGATTTTATTTATTTCTTTGAGAGAGAGAGCACAGAGGGAGAGGGAGAAGCAGGCTCCATGCTGAGCAGAGCCCGATGCAGGGCTCAATCCCAGGACCCTGGCATCGTGACTTGAGCCAAAGGCTGATACTTAACTGAGTGAGCCACACAGGTGCCCCTAGACACACAGCTTTTTGCTTTTTCCGTGTTTCTTCTAGAACACAGAAAGATTGGAAACAATGAGATTAGAAAGAAACTACCAAGGAAACACTATCCAAAAGAACAGTTGATGAAGCAATACTAAAGTCAGAAATAATAAAGGAAATGTTTACAAAATAAGAAAAAGAATTCTCCAGGAAAATACAACTTTAAAACTTGGATATACCTAACAACATAGTCGAAAAGTGAAAGAGAGAGAGAAAGAAAGAAAGAAAGAAAGAGAGAGAGGGAGGGAGAGAGGAAGGAAGGAGGGAAGGAAGGAAGGAAAGAATGAATTGCCAAATTCACCATCAGAGGGAGAAATTTTATCTGAAAGCAGTCTGAGGCAAAGAGGAAATTACAGAAAGGAAGGACGTGGACTCAACCTACACAGGAAGTTTTTTTTATTTTCAGAGATGTCCAAAATTGAAATGGGCTGCCTGCAGAGGGAGAGCTCCAAAAACATGGAGGTTTTGCAGAATCTGTATGGCACTGCATGAGGCTATTGCCGGAATTTGCCAACATCAGACACATTGCTTATAAGGGCAGAGACTCTGTTCAAAGCTGTATACCCAATGTCTAGAGCAGAGTCTGGCATAGAACTGGTATCAGTAGGGGGTCTATTGAGTGAATGAATGAATGGTCCAGATAAGACAATGGATAAAATAACGTCTAGAGTGACTTCCAGTTCTAATATTCAATGATTCTTACATACCCATGGCTCTGTTCTTTGTCCTTCCTTCATTCTGAGGCCCAGGGTCACTCCAAACCGGGAGACTTGAGGCTGGCACTGAGAAGCAAGAGCAGGGTTAGGAATGGACAGAAGAGTAACACAGGAGCCCAGAGGGTGGAAGCCAGCTCTGCAAAGAGCTTCCAAGAGTCTTCCTGCCACAGAAATTCCACTTGGCCACAGCAATTACCCTGGCCCTGGGCCTGGAGGAAGGCGGCGGCTGGCCTGCCCAGGGCCGGGCCTTCCGTCAGCACATCTTGTTTGTGCTGCTTACAAGGGTGGAGGAGGAAGAGTGGGAGTAGGTCACTGGGTCGTTCAGGTCCATGAAGCAAGTTTCTCCCACCTACTAAATTCTGGGACACACAGAAGAAAGGGAATAGGGTCCCAGGTCTAGGGATTTCTTAGATCAAAGAGGGAAAAGGTCCCTGTACTTGAGGAAGCTCCAGTCTGATGAGACACGGACCAGCCCTCATGGAACCTGTGGGCTGAATGTTTTGTGTCCCTCCAAGTTTCAAGTGTTAAAATTTCAAGCCCAAATGGGATGGTATTCAGAAGTGGGGCCTTTGCGGGCGATTAGATCATGAGGGTGGAAACCTCATGGATGGGTCAGTGGCCTTAGAAAAGAGACGCCAGAGAGCTCCCTTGCCGCTTCCACAGAAGACAACCATCTGTGAGACGGGAAGAGGGCCCTCACCAGACACCAGCTCTTCCTGCACCTTGACCTTGGGCTTCCAGCTCCAAAACCGTGAGAAACACCTATCTGTTGTTTAGAAGCCCTCTGTTGCTGGTACTTTGTTAGAGCAGCCCAAACAGGGGAAGACAGAGCCACTAGAGTGAACGCTACCGGGAGTCCCTCTCTTCCAGAAGAAAATCAGACCTGATCGAGGATACCTGGCCTCAGCCCTTGTCAGAGCCTGCTGGAGCTCCTGTCCCCCACCCTCCATCCCCATTCCTGCAAGACAGCAAGGGAGGGAAGTGGCAGGCTCAGGGATGGGCCCATTTCTCTGATGAATGGACTGTGAGCAGAGTGCCAACAGGTTGTGGGGGGGGCGGCGGTTAGCACGGGGGCGGGGGGGCATTCCCACAGCCTTGCTGGCAGGGCACCCTTCCCTCCCTCCTCCCCACCATGATTCCTGACCCATCGGAATAAATCCTGAGCCCTGGGCCTGTTTCTAAGACAAGAATTTTGGCCCCTTTGTCACAGCCTGTTTTTACTCTTCTCTGTTTTTGTTCCTTTTCCCACCCTATCTCCCCCTCCCCGACCCCCATTTCCCAAACTTGCTCCTGAGAGACCAGACCCAACAGCCCACTGGTGATCTTGTTTTACATGAGACATTTCCAAAAAAGACCAAAAAATCCTTCTCAGGAAAATGCCATTTTTAAAATTCAGCTCCAGACACAGCGGCAACATTAGGAAAACAAAGGACTTGGCAGAGAGGATTTCTGAATCAGGACTTTCTCTCTAAAATACCTTTTCCAAATTGCCTCCAGTGGGAACAACTCTGAGGGTCAGCCCTGGAGCACCCAGTCAATTCCAGATAGACCGAGTCTCCTGGTTTTTATCCCATCTCAGCCTTTCTTTACCTGGGATCACCCTGAGACCTTCTTCCAGGCTCAAGCAGGGAGCCCCTCTCCAGGGTCGCCAAAGGAGGCAGCGGTCTCTGCAACTTCAGGAAATGCTGCTGCTTCCTCCCTTCAGAGGATACTCCTCAACCCCTCCCTTGCCCCCATCACCAAGCTGGGGGGCCAGGCAGCAGATCTGAGAGACAAACTGAGCTCAGTAGGAGCTGTCTTCTCTCATTACCGAAGTGAGGGAGAGAGATGATTTCCAATGGGGCAGACACAGGGGTATGTACTCTCCTGTTGCACAAACGAAGTATAATCGTATTGATGTTCTAGGTATATAATAGTAATGGCCATTATTTATTAAGTGCTTGCTATGTGTCCATCACTAACCTATTTTTTATATTTACCTACCTCATTTAACCCTCCTAACAACTACTATGTGCTGAATTATATCCCCTTCCCCCACAAAAAAAGAAAATTCCTAGCTCAAAGTCCTAACTCCCAGTGCATCTGAATGTGACTATATTTGGAGATAGGGTCTTTAAAGAAGTAATTAAGTTAAAATGAAGTCTGTAGGGTGGGCCCCAATCCAATATGGCTGGTGTCCTTATAAGAAGAAGAAACATAGACCCAGACACGCGCGCTCACAGAGGAAAGACCACGTGCAGACACAGCGCGGAGGCAGCCATCTACTGAAGGAGGCCTCAGAAGAAAACAAACCTACTGGCGTGCTCATCTTGGACTTCTAGTCTGCAGAATTGTGAGAAAATTAACTTCTGGGTTTTTTTAAGCCCCCCAGTCTCTGGTATTTTGTTATGGCAGTTCTAGCAAACTAATGAAATCACCCATAAGATTAATATGGTTATTATCACCATCTTATAGGGGGCAAAAGAGTCTCAAGATGTTATGAAACTTGCCCAGCAAGCACATAACAGAGCTAAACGTCGAGAGTCAGCTGTCTGACTCCAGAACACATTCCCGCCCACTATGTATGCGCATGTTCCACTTGCTTCTTGCTGCGTAACAAGCAACCTCACAATGTGATGGCTTGACACAGCAACACTTACTTTTTTTTCCCATCCATCAGTAATTTGGGACAGGGCTTGGTGGAGACAGGTCATCCCTGCTTTACTGGGGGTCAGCTGGAGTGGCTCTAAGGCTAGACCAAATCACCTGAAGTCTTGCTCACTCACTTGTCTGGTGACTAATAATGGCTGAGAGTTGAGAGCTTAGCTGGGCCAGCTGGACCAAACACTTCCCATGGCTTCTCCATATGCCCTGAGCTTCTTAACACAGCAGCTGCTTCCAAGAATGAGCATCCCAAGAGACAGAGCTGGACAGAAAGCTGTATCACCTCTTCTAACCCAGCCTGGGACGACTCACAGCACCACTTTCACCCACATTCTCTTCCTTAGAAGCCAGTCCTGAAGTCCAGCCCACGTTCAAGGAAAGAGGAATTTGGTGCTAATTTCTGATGGGAGGCGTGCCAAAGAATTTCCAGATTTGGCTTAAAACCACTACAGTGAATGCAGCATGGACACGGTTGTCCGTAGTTTATGTCAGGTGTTTATTTGCCAGCAGCACCATATATTGAAAGAGCACTGAACTAGGAATCCAAAGCCCTGAGCAAGAGCCATTCAGCTGTAAGGGACCCGGATTCCAAAACCCATGTATGAAAAGAGAAAGACGTGCTTCTGGTTCAGTCACTCTCCTGTGTAGGGGACAGAAGTTATCTAACTCCACTGCAGTCTCTGACATGCTGATCTCCATCAGAAGTAACTTGAGGATGCTGTTCCTCTGATGCTTCCCGTGATTCTCAGTTGTGACAGCCTGAGTCTTGCCTGGTCCCTATGCCTGAGTCACTGTCTTTGGAACACAGCAATCCACGTATTGAGCATCTCCTCAGGGCAGGACACCACCGTTGGTGCTTCATGTTTCTTATTTCATTTAATCATCATCTCAACCCTATGAAGGACGCAATGTTATCTAGCTCCATTTTCCAGATGAAGAGACTGAATCTCAAGGGAGGTAAGTGACTTGCCTAAAAGTGAGCAAAGGCCAGAGCCATAACCATAGGCTGTGCTCTGGCCAGCCCCATCTCCTCCAGAGCCTGGCGTCCTAGCCTTGGATCCTGACCATCATCCAGGGCCTGCATCACCCAACTGCCTGTTAGGACATCTGACATTCTGGATTGTCCATCTCTCTGCTCTGTTCACCTTTTGGAGCCTTGTCCTGCTACCTGTTGGACTTTGGCCAACCTCTCATGAGACTCCTACATGGGGATGGCCACCACCCTGTGTTCACCCTCCTAAACTATGACCCAGCCCTTCACACCTGCCCCAGCCCATCTTGGTGATTGGATGGCACCCTGGCATGGCTAGACAGCAAGACCAAGCAGGACAACCTCGTGAATTTAAAAAAAAGCAGAGACCCTAGAGTCAGACCAACATAGATCCAAGTCCTGACTTCACTGTGTATTACTCATGTGTAAAAATAAGGAGGTCCACGTTGCCTCATTGTGAAGATTCTAGTTGAGTTAATACATGTACAGAGCTTGGCACAGTTCCCTAGTACATAGTAAATGCTTAATAAATATTATCTATCTTCACTGTTGTTATTATCAATAATATTTGTAAAAGATCCACCAGAGAGCCTAGCATATGGTAGGCATTCAAAAACGATAGCTGTTAATCTCATTGTTTAAGTCCTGGAAAAGCTACAGGAATTCAGAGAAGGGCCAGATAACAAGGTAGTGAAGACAGAAAACAGGCTGCCTGAGCAACTGTGCAGATCTGCAGATCTCTGCCTAATCCTAGAGCTTGGGTATGACTGGCCTTGATTAAGTGGAAACACCTCCCTACAGAACTGCCATCTTCATCTGCCTCGATTAGGAGATGACAAGAGCTTCTTGAGCTTGGAAGTGCTTGGGAAAAGGAATTCCAAGAAAGAAAACCAGGAACACACTCTGTCTTTGCTCCTGCCCCATGTGCCCTGCTGTGGCAATGAAAGCCACCGGACACAGATTCCTACCCTGCTTGTCCAGTTGTCCTACAGCTCTGTGGTTTCATGGGCTGAGGCTGTAAGTTCCCGGAGAGTTGGTGAACATGGACAGAATATGTAATAGCTTCCCAGCCTCATGCCCACCCCAAGTTGAGCCGTTAACAAGAATAACAAACAGGTGGACCGAAGATAACTATCAGCTTTATAACAGATGAGCCATCTCACGCCACACACACACACACACACACACACACACACACACACACACACACACACACATCCTCTGAGAATTTGGGAGCTGCAGTATTGCTATTGCCTTCTCCCATCCTATTTTTCCTGCTGCTACTTTCCCAGAATCCTCACAGCCAGATCCACCAGGAGCTCACAGCTCCCAAGCCCGTCTAACCAAGCTTTAGCAGGGGGTTGGGGGAGGGGGCTGCTGGTAATCAAGTCTGAGGAGACCTGATGGCTTAGAATAATGTCACCGGCTCAGTTATAACTGCTTGGCTGCTGTGTTCTTCCTGATTTTCCTTCAAGCCAGATGATCAATGAGGTGACAGCTACTTCCCCCAGACCACTCTCATTTCCCTCTTCCAATCAGACAAGGATCTGGTGCCCTCTGGAATGACCTCTAAGAGCTGACATTACTGCTCATGTTGCCTCTGAGTCTGAGCTCTTCTTTCCCTGCTCCAGGCTTGGTCCACTCTGATACAGCTGGACTTCTGCCTTGGTTCATAGCCCCTAATTGTGCTAGAATCCAGTTCTCCTCTCTATTAGATAGTGTGGTGAAAATACTATGTAATAAACAACACCCCAATTTTCGTGTCTTATAAAAAGTTTTTTTTTCACCCATAGTCTGTGGATTGGGTGGAGTGGCTCTGATCCAGTCTCTAGGTCAGGTACAGGTCAGTTCCTTATGTCATTCACTCTGGGACCAGCAGCTAACAGGCTCTTCTCATTCTAGATGGGGGAAACACGAGATAAGGCTAATGAAAATTTCCTGACTCTTAAGGCCTCAACCCAGAACCAGCCATTGTCAAGTCTACTCCATTCCATTTGCCAAGCCAAGTCAACTGGCCAAGCCTCAAATCAGAGGGATGGGAACATATGTTCCACCCACTCCAGTAGAGTGTGTACAAAGTCATACGGCATAGGGCATGTGGATAGTTCTATTACAGCTAGGGAGTGAAGAACTGGGAGTGATAATCCAATCTCCAACATCTCTTAAATATTTATGTCACCTGCATCTCTTGGTGTGATTTACCCACCTGATGGTTTCTCCTGAATTCTTGGAGAAGTCTACAGGCCTACTTAGCTCCTCAGTCCCTACTATATGCTGGCTTTGGACAGGCTAGAACCAAGAGCTGGAAAGCTAGAAAGCTACTGGGGAACCAAGGCAGCTTCTCCCTTCTTTCACTCCCTCTTGCTGTATGCTTTCTCTCTGTTCTCTCTGCACATGGGCTTCGTTTTTCTCTCTGGACACCGGCTCTCTCTGCTGCTCCACTGACAGGGGGGAATGGAGTCTGTTCCAGCCCTGGGGCTTCAGAAGCTCCCATTTCTAGCACCACTTCCCAGCTGAAGAGTATTCCAGAATCCTACTTCCAAAATCCCAGAGAAAGACCCCAGTCAATCACAGCTGAGGTCACGCACCACATAGTTACTCACTCTTCTACATGGAAGAAAAGAGTGGTGTGGGCTGCCAGACACACACACACACACACACACACACACACAATCCCAAGACTGCAAACTGGAGTCCTCTGGTCTGACTCTGGTGAGACTATGTGTTTAGTTTGGCCATGGGGTTTTTAAATGTTTTGAATTACTTGACAAAATGTGGAAGTTAAGAGTCCATATGTGAATTCAGAGGTTTTTTTCCTTAAAAATGTAAAAGATCTCAACTGGAAGGGAGTGTGAGGGTGCCCTATGGGGCCTGATCGTGTTCTGTTTCTTGAGCTAGCTGCAGGTTATGCCCCATATTCCATTTGTGAAAAGTTCATCAAGCTATACACTTTAAATACATACACCTTCCAAAATATATAAAACATCTTATCTAAATTTTAAAACTTTAGAAGATTGGCAACACTGGAGGCACATTCCAGTGTGAAATATGCCTGAAAGCAGGATGAGTCCACTGGAACTGGGCAGTTTTCCATTTTGCCACACTCCCTGCCTCTCCTTATTCTCTGCCTGTCACTGAGACTGAGGGTCAGTAGTCATTTAACATCTTGAACTGTTTTCTCACAAGAGGGTTAAGAAGAAAGTAACCTTATTTCTTTCACATCCATAACTCTATTAAAAGCAGGGAAATAAAAGAGGCCAGAGAGGGCCATGTGTTTGCAGAAAAAAGGGAAAGGCTTTTGTTTGTTTGTTTGTTTGCTGAAGTTAAAAATATTCTTCCAATTTTGTCAAGCAAATAAAGTGGATTGGTATCCAAAGAATCCAACCAAAAAGGCTGTGACTACTATATAGAAACTTAAGGATCTAAAAACAAAGGACTGAAGTTTCAACACAGTTCATTTTTCAATGCAAATAAAATAAGTGATCCAACTGTGAAATGAAGTTATGGAGTAAAATAGGTGAGAATACTGCTCGGGCACCAGAAACATGAATGGTGGGTTTGTGAAAGAGTATCTACTGAGGACAAAGAAAATTCATGCCTCAAACAAAAAAACAAGTATTTGCAAATGAAAGACTAAACAGAAATGCTCTTGCTCAGCAAGATGACGACATGGCTGAGAACTTACAGGACAGGTTGTGTGAAAAAGTTCAATCATTTGTGGCATTTCCTAGAGAGGCTTATAAGAGCACAGTTAAAATAATACCACCCAGTCAGCCTTATTTATTTATGGTTCCAAAGAGACTTCAGTGTGATTGGAGAACTTTTGGGCATGGTGTCCATCACAGGCACAACTTCAGGAAATGGCTTGGCTTTGTTTGTTGAGAAGTCTTGAAAAATTTAAAACAGACAGGTCAAAATTAATGCGACTGGCTGTGAAACAGAGCTCCTGAAATGGTCAGCACTGACACTGACCTTGTTATCAAGCTTAAATCCAGAGTGGCAAAATTTACGCAATGGAGTAGCTAAATAATTCACCAGGAATTTTGCTGATAAAATAAACAAAATGGAACATATCTTGGGCCTAGTGAATTGGATTCACACCGATGGCTAAAAGCATAGAATTCAATGCTTTGCTTGATGCATTAGACACATGATAGTCATAACATTCATCCTTTCTGATAAATTAAGGGTAGCTGGTGTATAATATTAGAACCTCTTATTTGCAGATGGGAGGAACAGTTGTAAAATAATGAACTGTTCATATCATCTAAAAAACAATACTTACCCCAACTCACCAGCAAAGATTGAATCAAAGAAAATATAAGCAGGGAGCCTGGGTGGCTCAGTCAGTTAAGCATCTGACTCTTGATTTTGGCTCGGGTCATGATCTCAGGGTCGTGAGATGGAGTCCTGTACCAGGCTCCCTGCTCAGTGCAGAGTCTGCTTGAGATTCTCTCTCTCCCTCTGCCTTTCCCCCTGCTCCCGCTTTCTATATCTCTCTATAATAAATAAATAGAATCTTATAAAAGAAAATATCATAAGCCAGCTAACCTATTTGGGTACTTCTCTGCAAGAATCTTTACAACTATGCAAATACGTTATCAAATTTGTTCATTCGTAGTGAAATTATATCTTCAGGAAACTCATTTGGCAAAGAGTAATCTGGCTCACTTTTCCATGCTGAAATCAATTTTCAGAAATGAAAGTGATCATTTAAATGGTTCTCCCAAAATTGTGGGGTTGAAGACAGGATTCCAAAAATGTTTCTAATTTTATGAAAATAAACTTTTGTTATTCAACTCACCTTTCTTTTTTTTATAAGTTTATATTTTTTTAGTGATCACTATCCCCAACGTGGAGCTTGAACTCAAGACCTGAGACCAAGAGTTGCATGCCCCACAGACCAAGCCAGCCAGACGCCCCTCAACTCACCTTTCTTAATTAATACTGTGGCAAATGGAATTTTTGAACCACAATTGAGTCCTCAAAACTAAATTTTGCAACATTAGGATGCCAAAATTCTACAAATATCTTAGGAGTAGTTACCCTAAATATAAAAACCATCATACAAAGATTCTATCCATGTTCAGCTGTGAACAGCTGTTTTCCATTATGAAACTAAATAAAACTATTGCTCTCAGTTAAAGGATTCAAGGCTGAATTCTATACAACACATAGCAACATGAAATGCAAGACCCGACATTGACATGTTGGGGTAAAAGAAAAAGTGTCACATTTCTGGTTATAAAGCAAAGAAGTAATGAGCTACGAAAGAAAAATAATAATAATTAAATATTTCTATTTTTTTAAATGTTATGTTTTTCCATTTTGAACTTAATATATAATCTCCAATACCATACATGTTTGTATTATGTTATGTTGCTTATGCAAGGGTCAAGTAAAAATGAAAGAAAATTTGATTACATTTCTACCAGTTGATTTTTCTTACCCATAGCCCACCTTCACTCACTTTTGTTGCATTTCTAAATTCAGTAGAAATCTAAGTTTGCAACCTTTAGGGTATACTATATATTATGTATTATTTTTTTAATACGTGCTCACTTGCTCAATGGTGAAAATAAAGAAAATCCAAAATAGAAAAACAAGCCCACTTACCACCTTGAGAGTGCTTATTAAAAACAAAAACAAAAACATGTTGGGAGCGCCTGGGTGGCTCAGTGGGTTAAGCCGCTGCCTTCGGCTCAGGTCATGATCCCAGGTCCTGGGTTCGAGCCCCACATCGGGCTTTCTGCTCAGCAGGGAGCCTGCTTCCTCCTCTCTCTCTGCCTGCCTCTCTGCTTACTTGTGATTTCTGTCAAATAAATAAATAAAATCTTTAAAAAAAATGCATGAAATCATACCACAAATAAAATTTTTATCAATTTTCCATATTTTAAGTGTTCTCCAAGTAAGATTTTAATGGCTGCATATTATTCTGTATTTGTAATATGATTATCTTAACATACTTGCTATTATTGCATATTTAAGTCATTTCCCAGTTAAAAAGCATTGGTCTTTTAATACCAATTTTGGTTCCTTCTTTTTCTTAAACATAGCCATGTTTTTATTCATATATCTTAAACCCAGCACCTCAGTTTCCATTTGTAGTTTCCAATGAAGGCTAGAATTGGATCAAATTAGTATTTTGCAATCTTCTGACGAACCTAAAAGTATATTTTAAACTGTGAACTCTTCTTGAGCCTGAAAACCCCTGACATTTCCATTGACCCTCAGCTGCATTTTTCTGAACACTTAGTTGGAGTCTTTTATTTAGAAGTGAGGAACAGTTGTAAAATTGCTAACTTGTTCACATCATCCCCCCCAAAATAAATAATTTATTATTATTATTATTATTTGCTCAGAGGATAATAGTTTTTTTTTTCTTTTTGATTTTATTTATTTATTTGAAAGACGGAGATCACAAGTAGATAGAGAAGCAGGCAGAGAAAGAGGACGAAGCAGAGAACTCGATGTGGGGCCCGATCCCAGGACCCTGGGATCATGACCTGAGCCGAAGGCAGAGGCCTTAACCCACTGAGCCACCCAGGCGCCCCAAGGATAATAGTTTTGTATGATGAGGGGTCTCGGCTTGGTTCATTTGCTTATAGAGACTCCCTTGAAGAGAGCCAGAGCTATTCCAGAAGGATAAAAGCCAAGCCCTCCAAGTCAGGATGCCTAAATATGGTGAGAGACAGCGTCTCTCTGAGGTTAGAACCAACAGCCAGCTGCGAGCCAGCCAGCCCAGATACCACTGCTATTTTTACCTTCTTAGGCTTGTGTCACCTGACTGCCCTTGCCTCCAACCCCACTCCCACCAATCTTTGCATTCATTACTAATGTCCAAAAATCTCACACCTCTTAGTCCTAGAAGAGATATAGGAAGCCTCCAATCTAATCGGGGATGCAGTCCTGTCAATAAGGAAGTCCTGCTTAATTATGAGATCATCATCACATCCCTGGGAATCCCTAGTTTGACAAGGTAACCACCATCAGGAAGCCACTGGCTTGATGAAAGAAACCCAGTTTGCTGCCATGATCAAAGGTTTCCTAGGGCACCTAGCTGACTCAGTCTGGTGGGGCATATGACTCTTGACCTTGGGGTCATGAGTTCAAGACCCATGTTGGGTGTAAAGCTTACTTTAAAAAAAAAAAAAATGTTTCCCAGAGAATGTACATTGAGTGAGCAGTAAAAATAAGCAAGAACTTGCAAAGTTCTTGGGAAAAGACCTTCAGATCACCTGCGTGGGCTGACGCTTCAAGACAGCAGAGTGAGACAAGCAAAAAAGAGTGTATACCTTTTGCAGATGGACAAAGGACATCATGAGCTGACCAGAGAAAGAGTCTCTAGAGTAACTATCTTTGAAAGAAAGATAAAGATATAAATTGAACAGCTTAAGAGTATGTTTTTAAGTAAAAGAAGAATCAAAATTTTCTGGCAAAAAATCACATGCATTCACTTTTTCTCCTCTGTGAGACCCCGTGAAACCAAATTTTTTAAAGATATAAATGCTTAATAAAGAAAAAAACAGGAGGGGTCCTTCAGTGGTTGAAGAATTTCAGCCCATCCCTGGAAATGTTAACAGCAACAGAAAAGAATTCGCTGATGAAGCAAAGCAGGTGGCAGTGTAGTTCTGACCTCTAGAGCCTTCCTGGCCACATTCTGGGAAGGGTCAAGACTTGGAAACATCAGAGAAGGTGGGTGTTTAAAGTGAAAAGTGAGAGATTAACTTATATCCGTCTACAGAATGGTGACTGACACTCGGCTGACAGAATGGCCAGCAACCAAGGCCAGAGAGGGGAAAGGGGGAGGGGCTGGGGGTTGTGGGTGAAGAACAGAGGAGAGAAGAGTTGAGGAGAGCTCTTCTCTAGGGAAATTTCACTGTCTAGGAGAATAAGAGTAGCAAGGGTTGTTGGTGATACCTCAGAGTAAAGAAAGTTCCACCGTCCTAGGATTTCAGAAACCCTCAGCATAACCCTCAGCGCCCATCCCCAGCCTCCATTCTCACTCTGACTAAAGCCTTCCAGCGGCCTCAGGCATACTGTTTAGTCCCTCATTCTGTGATTAAGTGACAATCAAGGATCCCCAGATACTGAGGAAAGCCTGCAACATGAAAGAAAATTAATAGACAGCTAGATCCTCATCCACCATAACCAGAAGTCAAAAGATAATGTCTGAAGTTAATAAATCAAGGAAGAACGGTATAAGCATATTATTTAGAACTAAAAGCAGAAACAGATAAAAGTAGTTTTCTCAGTAGCAAGACAGGAGATAGGGCAGTGAAGTGGGAAGGTTAGGCATCTGTTGCTTTTTATCATAAGCCCTTTGATACTATTTGGCTTGTTTTTTTTTTAACTTTTTAAAAATATTTTTAAGAAAGGGTCAGATTATGAAGCTATTACCATAAAAGGACACATCAAAATAATTCATCGCTATGTAACTTAACTTTTTGCTCTTGAAGTTTCGTTTTTTGCTCATGAATTTATTTTAAGCAACCAATGCAAATGGAGATTCTCTAGCAGTTATTTAATACATGTCCATATCAGGTAGTAAGTACTTTAGGTTTCAGGGAATTGTTACAGAGAAGGAACCAGATTATATTACCCCTAAGTAATTTAATGGAGGGGTTTTGTTTGTTGGTTTGTTTGCCAATTAAATCAAGAAGAAAGAAGAAATAAAGATTTAAAGGATCAGGTCAGAGTCCTCAACCACCCCCAATATTTCTTGAGCACATACTATGTGCCAGGCAATGTTCTAGATGATAGATATGGCATAATGACTGGACAGACAAGGTACTGTCCTAAAACTAACATCCTAGTAGGAGATGGAAGACAAACCACAAAGAAACAAATAAATAAGTGGAGATCTCATTAGATACTGTGAAGAACCATGAAGAGGATTCAAATGGTTTGATGATAAAAAGTGGTTCAGTAGCTACGTTACTGTAGATGATCAGAATGTCATTACCCATATTTGAGGGATGACATTTAAGCTGAAATCTAAATAAAAAGCCTTGTAAAGACTGGGGGCGGGGTGGGAGAGAGGAGAACAACATTCCAAGTAGAAAAGCTCTAAGTGGGAAAAGGATAGAGCTTTAACATGGCATATGTATACATTCTAAGAAAAGAGAGAAGGCCATTCTAGCTGAACTTAGTAGACAAGAAGGATGAGAAGAAAATAACAGGATGATGTAGGAAATGCAGGAACCAGATCATGTTGGCTTTCTAAGTCATAGTAAGGAGTCAGGATGTTACTATAATCATAACATTGCATAAGGAGAGCCTTAGGCAAAGAGAGACTTGATCTGATCCTGGTTTTCAAACCACTTCTGATCCTAACTGCCCAACCTACCCACAGAATAGTGAGAAAGAATACTTTGTTATTTTTAAGTCAGTAGGCTTTGGGAGTGGTTTGTTATACAGCAAAAGCTAACTGATACAAGAATACAGAAAAATCAGTTTACCTCTCACAAGGAAAATATTCTCAAATCACACACTTCGGGCTCAGGGCTATCTCCCTCACTGATAACTTTTGAAAAGTTTCCATCTTTTTCTGCCTAACACATCATACATCTATTGATTCTCTCTTTGGACCCTCACCTATCCCAGGGAACAAAATATTAATGGCCTTGTTCAGGGTAAGAGCTGATCCTGTCAGAGGTGTGTACAAAGGGATCTGAGCAGGCGACAATGGAACCCGTTAAGCATGGGATGACAAAGAGTAGATGCATTGCAAATGCTGGGTGGGACCGACAGGAGTACCAGGGAGGAAATCTTCTTGAGCAGCTCTGCTCTGAACCCTGCCCTATCCAAGAACTTTTCACCCAGCCAAGAGATCCACCACCCAGTGGAGAGTCCACAGGCTTGGTAAGAAAGCGTTTACAGCTTCCTTCCTCAAAAGTCTCCAAGATAAACAGAATAAACACCAGTTGGTCTCAGCTGGTCGCACGTTGGCCTGCCTGGAGGAGGGGGATGCCAGAGATAGCTTCTTGAGGTTGCTTCCAGCCCTGCATTTCTAGGAAATAGACAATTATGAACAACATGGATTTTATTATCGTGACATCTCTAAGGTCTCTGCATAAAGCCTATATTTAAAAATATAAACATGTAAGTGAAAAAAAAATGTCAGGGGAATAAATATTTGTCTTAAAAGAGACCATCTGTTTCAAATTTTTATTTTAAAAAAAAAGCAACATGTGTTTTATTTTAAATTTGTATGTGTGTTGTTATCCTTGGGTTAAGTATTAGGTAAATAGACAGAAGCATTGAGAATCCATTTTCCAGCAAATTTTGGTTAGAAATCCTTGCACACGTGATGCAGGAGATAATTTGGGAGCTAATTGGAGCTTTGTGGGCAGCCAACCCTTTGCAGCCCTCTACCCCACTCAGTCCCTGTGTGATGGGGACGAGGGTTTCTCTGGCACGGCTGTTTGTTTTGGACAAAATGACATTTTACACCTCAGCTGACACAACACATTGCCGGCTGCTCCCGGGACAGCCGGGAGCTTCCAAATGTGGGTGCGGCCGGCATGGCAGAACCGCACAGCTCACTTTTGTTTGGACTTCAGATGCAGCCTCAAATCTCAGTCAATTTGGACGCAAATCCTTTTTGGTTGCTGTAACCAGGCTGGCTTGGTGGGAGAGTGGAGTGTCAAAATGACTGTGAGCCGGTCCTGCCAGGCAGATGGGCAGAAACACGAGAGAGGTCATTTCAGAAAGGGGATACAGCATAGACTTGTGATGGAGTCTGGTATACTTTGGGAAATGGCATCCGTTTGGGGGGGCTGCTGCAGGGTAAGGAGTACAGGGAGATGAAACTGGAGTGGTGGCTGGCAACCGTGAATGTTCGCTTTTTGTCCCCGCCTCGTTCCTTCCTACTAGGAGCTGCCTCTTTCCCCGTTCATTCCGAGTGGTTCTGGGGGTGCTGCCGAGGTCTCCATTCAGAAGATGCCATCACCACCACCACCCCCGGACGCAGCCATTTGCCGAAAAGTGCTCATGGGACCCAGCGAGGGCCAAACAGGGTCCTTTTCAGGGGAACTCATAGAGGTCCATGAGAAAAAGCTCTTTCCTCCTAAGATGCTGGGCTGAAAGGAAGCAAGGCATCTTTCTCGTTTCCCTTGTACAGAGACCTCCTGCTCCTGAATTAAGACCAGCAGAGTGAAAAGGAAAGAGGAGAGAGAGGAAGTTGATTGATGTTATTTCAGCTCCTGGAATTGTTTCCATTTTTAATGAAGAGTGGTCAGTGTTGTGTTTCTGTCTCCTGCAACTAAGAAATTATTGGCTAATCCAGTTGGAATCAGAAGCAAAAATTAAACTGGCAACAAGAAGCAGACAACCCCACCTGATACAGTCAAGAGTCCAGTGGTTCCCTATGGTAGAGAGAGCCAGCTGCCTACCAAAACATTCACTCCCACTCCATCACAGAGGGCTGTTCCTGGGAACGGGATGCCCAGCTAAGATTACATTTCCCAGCTCCTGCTCCTGCCTTGTATCTAGACATGGTGTAAGAGGCCTGGGGCCTGAAGGCACCACAGCACAGAAGGAGTGTGTACCTCTGACACATCACACTGAGAACAGTCACCACCAAAAAGGAGCATCCACTCTGGACAGCTAAAGTCAGTGAGAAATAAATTTCCGAGTTTGAGCCACTAAGTTGTTTGGGATCCTGTTGTTACAGCAGCTCATGTTCCCCTAATTAACATGTCTCCTTCAACATTCTGGAAGTTGCTTGCAGTCCTCAAAGTCTGTGCCTCATTGCTTTACTCATTAGTGCTACTCAGATCAGCGACTACTGAATCTGTCACCACCACATCTGTTAGTTTCACACATTTGCAGAGCACCTACTATGTGCCAGGTCACATACCAACTGTTCAGAGTTACAAAGGTAAATTAGGCCACATTTCATTGACTCTAAGTCTCCCTTGATTGTGAGACTCATCATTTTTCTAGATACCGCTAAAAGAAAGTCTCCACCACAGAGAAAATATATTGCCAATAAAAATATGACATGTCATCAAAAGCTACTCTAATTTCAGAAATGTGATTGAGTGGAATTACAATCACAGAAATGCGATTGAGTTTAATGTGCATCTTTAAAATGAAGAAATGCAGTATTTCTCACCTTCGCAAATGGAAGCTCTTGTGGGGGTGAGGGGCAGATAAGCAAATAAACAGGTACCACGTGATACAAATGCATGAACTGGTATGTAGACCATTCAGCTGGAACTCAAAGAAGCAGGTGACGTAGCCACAGAAATGGGGAAATCTTCACAGAGATGACATTTGAGCTGCATCTTGAAAGAAGAGGAAGGGAAAGGAGTGCCAGGAGTCTCCCCTGGGACAGCCGGGCCAGCAGGTCTTCGAGATGCCTTATCCAAGCCTTGGGAGAGGCTTTCATGATTCTTCAGAGACTACAATGGTTTAGCAGAACCTCAAAATACTGTAGCAGTAAATTCCAATCTGACAGCTTTATTTTCTGGATAAATGGAGGCTTATCCTTGAGGTGCCAAGGCATAATTTTAACTGGATATTTTTTAGTGGAAATCCTTCCAAAATGTACCATAGTAAACCCCTGGCATCTGCAAGGGGTACCACAAGGGGTCTTGGTGAATCTCCAAATTCACAAGGGGTCTTGGTGAATCTCCAAATTCACAAATGCAGCTAAGTCTGGACAGACTCCTGGCTGCTCAAGACTCACATTTATATGAAAAGCCCCAGGCTGCCATGCAGCCTGGCACGGCACATCACCCATGGGCTCACCAGGTTTCCTCTTGCTTGATGAGCAATTATATGTAACCAGTACATGGGGCACGCATGACTTATGATGTAATCAAAACACAATCTTATTCTCGTTTCCCATTATCCCTTTAAACCTGATCCCATGTGGGTAGTCTTCCTGTACAGCCAAATAAAAACTCCTGTGGGTCCACGACTTTTTAGTTCAGCCTTGGGTGGCTGACACACGAAGTCACTTGAAATGACAGACACGGTCCTAATTCAATAACTCCAGTTCCCATTTCTATCTAATAATTAAAGTTAAGAACGTGCCTTCCTCCTTCCCTCCTTGTTCCACTTTGCTTTGGGCCAGAAGCTGTCTTTGGAAGGGAGGGAGTGGATGGTGTCTCTATCTGCTTTGTGCGTCTTTTACAGACACACACACACACACACACTGTGGGGAAAGAGTCCGAGCACTGTAACCACTCTCTCCAGAGAAATCTGCTTTCTGATCTATTCTTCTCTTCACTGCCTCAACCATTTTACATTCTCAAGATGGACAAGATGGTGTCAGCAGTCCCGTTCTCTTTGCAAATTCTGCCAGTGATGAGCTAAATAGGTCATTGTGCATCTATTGTTTCTTGATGTCTCTCATTTTCATTTCTAACACCCTACGGGATATATTATGTTATGGACTGAATGTTTGTGTTTTCCTTCCAAAATTCATGGTTTGAAGCATTATCCTCCAACATAATGGTATTTGGAGATGAGGACTTGGAGAGATAATTAAGGTTTGATGAGGTCATGAAGGCCCTCCCTTCATGGGATTAGTGGCCTTATAAAAAGAGGAAGACCTCTCTCTCTCGCTCTCGCTCTTGCTCTCTCATTGTCTCTCCCCCTCCTCTCTCACTCTTTCCTTCCCCACCTCCCAACAACCCCACTCTGCTATGAGAGGACACAGCAAGATGGTAACTGTCTACAAACCCGGAAGAGGGTTCTTACCAGAACCCAGCCCTGTCAGCACCCTGATCTCAGGTTCCAGCCTCCGGTGAGAAAATAGGTTCCTGTTGTTGAAGCCGCTGGTCTGTGATATTTTGTTATAGTGGCCCAAGATGACCAATACAGTTACTAATCAGAGGGCTCATTGAAATCATTTTACAGACTGCTTTCTCTAGTTTCTGTGTCAGGCACATAATAGAGCTCAAAAATATTTATAAGATGAATGAGTGACAGTCCAGAAGAATGACAGAATCCCTCAATCCAGATGTCCAAGCCACTGTGTCATGTCACATTCCATTCTACATGTGTGTGATTTTTTTGTCTTTTAAATACGCAAATAATACAGGAACACATTCGTGTGTGTGTGTGTGTGTGTGTGTGTGTGTGTGTGTGTGTGTGTGCTAAACAACATACAAATAAGTAGAGGAGAAAGTAGACACTGCCCTTCACCAGTCTCGGCCCCTGCCCATCACTCTTCCCCACTAAGACAGCACGTGCACACCATTAGCGTGACCTGTCTCTTATGGACCTGCCTCTGTGTCCACCTGCCAGGAAACCCACATGGCGTGTGGCATAGTATCACGCATGCAGGTGGTGCTGCAACTTTCTTGTGTATCCAGTAGGCCTCCCTCTGCCAGCATATTCCTTACCCTTTTAAGTGGTGCATCATGTTCCATAGTGGAGACATACCCATGAAAGGTCATTTCAGGTGTTTCTAAGTCTTTCCTCCTACAACGTTGCCAAATACATCCTCTGACATGCCTCTTTAGGCTCAGGTACAAGTGCTTATGTGGGTTAGAGGATTTATGCACTGGAAGTCTGGATTGCCTCTGCCACACTGCTCTCCTCGGGACAGGGTTGACACCCTGGGCCACCAAAAATTTCCCCCACTCACCCAATGCGGAATATTTTAAGCCTTCCCACGTTTTTATCAATCTGATGTTAGAAAAAACATCTCGTTTTTAACCTTTTAATGCAAATTGCCTATTCTTATTCTGTGCCCATTTTTCCATAGGGTGGTTTGCCTTTTAATTGTTATTTTGTGGTTATTAACCCTTTGTTATATATGTTACAAACCCTCTTTCCTAGGCTGTCATTTGTCCTTTAATTTTGTTCATGGTGTCTTTTTTTTGGACAAAATCTTTTATTTTTATGGAGTCAAATATAACAAATATCCCTTTTTGGCTTTCTTTGCTACTTCCAAGATAAGCAAAATATTCACTGATATTTTCTTCAAATATTTTGAAAGTTTTTGTTGTTGTTCTTCGGGTTTTTATTTTGCTTAGCTCCTTATTCCACCTAGAATAGATTTTTATATATGATGGGAAAGGGGGGAGCTAATTTTTTCCTAAATTTGCAATGGTCCCAATCTCATTCATTAAGTAATCTAGCCATTCTCCCCATATTGGCAATGTCACATTCCACTGCTCACTAAATTACTACCCAGGGACATGCACACGTGTGTATGACTGATACTCCACACTAACTTTTCCCAAATATCTCTTTTCCTAAACTTCTTCAGTTCCTTCGCTAGCATCAGGAGTGGGCTTTGGGAAATAGCTCCTTGGCTTTTTCTCATGGGTACACATACATCGAAGATTTTTTTCATGTCCATGATGGAAAACACAATACAAATGTGTGAGACCATTAGGAAGAGGCTCCTTCCCCAGACCAGGTTTGCACGGTCAGCACACCAAATGCATATTTCAGCAAATACTACATTCTAACATGTCAGGGAGCATGCAAGCTATGCAAGCTTCAGATGCAGTTATTCCGTCCCAGCCCACTGTCACACTGTGTCCCTAGGGCAGATCAGATTATGTTCCACTGTTGTTGACCTGGAATGGACCCTGGTCTAAGCTGCTACTTAGGATTTGGACTGTTGATACCAATCTAGAACACCTCTGAATGATGAGAATGACCATCCAGGCAGTGGGATTCTATTTCTGGCTGTAGAAAGTGTGCAGACATGTCATAGAGGGATGTGTTCTGGAATTGTCTCTTTCTAACTTGTTTCCTAGGGATCTCCTGGATATCCAAGATGCCAATCCCAAACTTCCCTGCTTCCATGCCGAGCAATAAGAGGCATTCTTGTAACTTAAATGATGTTTCACTGTCTCAAATTAGAGGCAACCTGAAAATAAATTTGCCATGCCAGGCAATGATTTCCAGAAAGCCCTCAGATCAGCTGTCCTAAAAACTAAACATGTTATCTCTATGAAGCATTCCACATTGTAACCAATTCCCAAATAACAACCCAGTACAAGTTACCTCATTTAGTTACCTTGGCACTAACATAGCATTTGTCTTGGATAGGGTCCTGACAGTAGCGTTGCCCAAAGCCAGGCATGCTCTGGTGTTTTGCCAAGATTCTATTTGGCTGTGGCAAGAGTCTGGTTATACCAGTCTTAAACATTCTTAGCTATGGGCACTACTTCAGCCATGTTCAATGAGGTAGGTTTTGGGGGCCCAGTTTGGCCATTTATTTATGCCCAGGAATGGGCTTGAGGCAACTCTGGAAGAGAGTCCTGGTCTTGCTGGTGGCCAGTGATAGGAGGACTCCGTTTTTCCAAGGGATGCCAACCTCCCCCCACCAATACTCAACTATCAGTTAGGACATGTGGCTAGGTACTCAGAGGATGGCAGAGAAAGCTGCCCTTTAGGTCCAGCTGGGAAGTGCAGTGAGGACACCCCACCACTGAATATTTATTTAAAAGCCCTGCTGAGAAAAAGCACTATCCTGAGAGGATTGCTGGGAGGATAAGCAGCTCATCCATGCTTCCAGATTTTATAAACCAATCCCAGGATCCCTCCAGAGCAACCGCAAGGCAGAGACCTGGAGCCCATCACACTGGCCCCAGCAGAATTGCCTCTGCTGAGCTGTTCTTGGTGTAATGCCATCTACATTTCTTAATGTAATTACAAGAGCTGGTCCCATGAAAAGCACCATTATATTTGGGGTAACAAGGCTGCTGAAGACATTGTTCATTACCTCACATGGGTGTTTTCCTTATTAAGTATCCTCAGGGGTAATTCCATCTGAATCTAGTACTCAGAATAGTGCTTCTCCCAAGCAACTGGTTCACTTGTATGTGGCACGATTTTCTAGAGGGTGCTGTCAGGGATTCTAGGGCAAGGGGCAGTTAACTGGTGTTCCAGGAAAAGGGGGCTCCATAGTTGAAAAAAGAAAAAAAGTACAAATTTCTAGGACAAAATTAGTTGTTTTGTCTTTACCACAGAACTCCTCTGCGTCCCTAATAAGTTAATGTGCTTTATATAATGTTACAAAGCATAACATTCACTTGGTGACTGGTGATCGTAATAACAGGCCAGTCTTGGGTCGGGCTCTGACCATAGAAGCCAATATAGATGTTTAGACACCACAATTACCTTCTCTCACCCACCCCGAGACTTCTGACTCGCACTGCCCAGTGTCCTTTCAGCCTGGTTAGTGGTTCTGAAGTGTGACATGATGACTCTTGGGTCCTCTCACTTGCTCTCTCTCCCTCCACCCCTCCCCACACCTGACTCCACCCCAACACAGGCACACACGCTGGAGAAACTTCTGGGTCCTTGGACGGTCCACTGCTGACCTGCAGGGTGGCTGTTTCTCTGCATGATCACAGACTGTCTCGGTTCCCATGTCACAGGCTGTCTGCTCTTGTCTCTAGTCTCCCCTGCTCTGGCTTGTCAGGGTCTCTCTGTTTCTTTCTTTTCTCTGGTGTCACCCAGCTATTTCTGGCAAATTTGGCAAGACTTTGAGGGAAAATGCTGACATTTTATAGACATCACTAGGTAGTTAAGATTCTGCTGTCCTACTGTGCAAGCAATAGACTCATAGAGGACATAGTTTCCTCTTGGGATACTTTGTCAAAAATTTGTGCTCATGTTTGTTGGAGCTCCAAGGCTGCCACTTTGCAAAGAGGTCGTTTGTTCCTCTCTCCACCACTGTCCATGACCCACCCGCTTTCTGGATTCAAGATTAAGGGAATACCTCAAGATTCTAGAAAACTACATTTTGATTATGACAGACTGTCACTTATCAATTCCCCTCTCCCTTAGCAATAGAACCCCCAAGTTTTAGGTAGCATCTAGCCACCTAGAATAAATAATAGAATTCCCAACCAGTTTTGCAACTAGAAGTGAACATGTGACTAAGTTCTAGGCAGTGAGATGTAAGTAGAACTGACATTTGTAACTTTTAGGACATCTTTAAAGGCTTGCCTTTCCTAATCTAACTCTTCTTTCTGGTAGTTTGAATGTGAATGTGATGGCTGGAACTTTTGCAGCCATCTTAAACTTTGAGGTGACCCACCAAGGAAAACAGAGCAGCAAATGTAAGGAGACTAGGTCCCTGACAATTATGGACCCACCATATAGCCCTACACTCCCTAATTCTAGACTCTTTATGTGAGTGACAAATATTCACCTAGCTTAAGCTTCAGTTATTTTGGGTTTTTCTCTGTCTTAAGCCATACTCTGTCCTAATTAAAACACTGGGTAAGTGCAGTTTTACCAGAATAGGAAAGAGCCTGGGATTCATAGCCAAAACTTAAAAGGACTCTCAAGAAGGAACTTTCTAGTTTTAAAAAAAAAGAGAGTGGGGCGCCTGGGTGGCTCAGTGGTAAAATCCTCTGTCTTCGGCTCAGGTCATGATCCCTGGGTCCTGGGATCAAGCCCTGCATTGGGCTTTCTGCTCGGCGGGGAGCCTGCTTCCTCCTCTCTCTCTCTGCCTGCCTCTCTGCCTACTTGTAATCTCTGTCTGTCAAATAAATAAATAAAAATCTTAAAAAAAAAAAAAAGAGAGCATGTGAACAGAGAGTGAGAGGTAAAGCCACTTTGTCCACAGAGGTAACTGACCAGAGTCGTGCTGGGGGCCTCTGTTACTTCAAGCACAGTTCCTGAATCAGCACCATCAGTATTTTCCAGGAATTTATTAGAAAAGCAGACTCTCAAGCCCACCCCAGACCTATTAAATCCAAATCTGGAGAAGTTCTCTAGGTCGATTCATCTGCACACAGAAGCATGCATAGGGGGACTTTGATTTCACATAGAGACAAAAATCAAGGCCACAGTTCCTATTCATCACAAGGAGCTGAAATTGGAGACACTGGCTGGCCACCCCAGAGTGTGCCCAAGGGGAAAGAAAAGAGTTTATGAATGAAATTGGAGCACTTAGTCTGTAAATGCTAGGATAAAACCTAAAGTCTCACACTTCTTAGCAAGAATAACCAAAGTCAACAAAATAAAGTTAGACTGGTCTAGAAAAGAGAATTCTATCATGCAGAAACTACCCCAGAGGGATATCTCCAAGTCCTAGAGAATACATAGAAGCGGCAGAAGACATTTCCTGCTGAGGATAAGTCAAAAGTTACAAAGCCACAGGGAGATGCAAATGTTAAAAGTGAGAAAAATCAATCCAAATGAATTCCTGAATATAGAGCACTGTGAAAAGGAATTTAAAATAAGTTTGCCTAAAACATTCTAAAGCTAGAAGAAGAATGTAATCTATAAAACAAGCACAGAACAGTATGGTTGGAAAAAGAACTGAAATGAAGTTCTAAAAATGAAAAACATAATGATTCAAATTAGAAAACAACAATTTCTAGGGGCAGGTTACATTGTCCACTGACACAGATGTGGAGAAAATCAGTGACTTGAAACACAGATCCGAGAAAATCATCCAGAATACAACACAAACATAATAAGGAGATTTTTAACATTTGAAAAAGAAAAAAATATATGGAAAAGAAATTGAGAAACATGGAGAATGTGTTTAATGGTCTGTCTCTGGGGCACCTGGGTGGCTCAGTCCGTTAGAAGTCTGCCTTTGGCTTGGGTCATGATCCCAGGATCCTGGGATCAAGTCCCATGTCTAGCTCCCTGCTCAGCATGGAGTCTGCTTTTTTGCCCCTCCCCAGGCTCATGCTCTCTCTCTCTCTCACTCTCTCACTCTCTCACTCACTCCCTCAAATAAATAAAGAAAATCTTAAAAAATAATAATAATATTCTGTAATTGTCAATTGGTGCCATAGACAAAGAGACAACACAGAATAGAGTGAAAGGTAAAAGATTTTAAGACATGAAGGTGAAGGACCTTCCAGATTTGCAAAAGAGGTTCTTAGCCTTGGGTTGGAAAAGCACACAGAGTAAGTAAAAACAAATACACACTTAGACACATGCTTATGAAACCACAGAACATCATGGGAAAAAATAAGACTTTTAAAGATACCAGAGAGTAGAACAAGATTATCTTCAAAGAAATGTCTATCAGATTCATATCATTCTTCCTATTGCCAACAATAGCTGCCAGAGACAGGGGAACAATATCTTAAAAGTGCTAAGGGGGGGGAAGGTCCATCTGCAGCTCTACATTCAGCTGACCCACATCTGAGACGAGGGACAAAGGGAAGATACTTTCAGAAAAAGATTAAGAGTTAACTAAACGCAGATCTTCACAGAAGGACTACTAAAGGAGGACTTCAAAAAATGAAAAGTGAGATGGCATCATAAGAAGCAATTGTGTACAAAAGAAATAATAAGCACATAGGTAAATCTAAATAGGGACATATTCTAAAAATAGTAATAAAGACTAATGGTGAGTAAAAATATGGTGAAACAAAATACTAGACCAGGAAATTTGGGGGCACAATTAAAGAATCTTAAGTTCTATGTCTTACTAAGGAAGAGAATAGAGATATCAATTAACCTAAAATTTGTTCACAAAATATGAAGTAAGTATGGGTGTTAATAATGTTAGGGAAACAACAAAAATAATAGAAATACAACGTGTAGTTCCCACAGTGGAAGAAATACACAGACTTGACATGGACACATACTCATAAAGTGAGTGCAAAATCATGGATTGAAGGAATGCACATTGATTTCATGATAAAGCTTGTCTCCAGATGAGACTGAAAGGCAATTCAAAGAAGATTTTAGCATCATCGGTACCATTTTTTTTTCTTGAAAAACAAAATCTGAGCAAATATCCAAGGCAAAATGTTAATATTCACTTAAACTTAGCAGTGAAATGGTGTCGTCTTGTTCTCTATACCTCTCTGGAATTTAAATTTATTTTTCTCAATTTAAAAAAAAAAATGTTTAAAGGAAGGACATACAAATCCAAAGGGTTTCTTGTATTTGCTTAAGGATGATGAAGGAGGGACTAGAGAGCCCACCTCTGCACTAGAAGAATGATATCTTCTATCCTCTGGGGAGCATCCAGGTGTTACAGGGATGGGAGAGGTTCCTGGGCCCTGTCCCCACTATGCCTTGGTCTTTGCATCTGCTTGGTTTTATATAACTTCCCACAACAGCCTGCGCACACCCTGCATGAAAACAACAGACCTATAGGGCTTACTTCTGGCCCCTGTAGATGGTGTTCAGGGACCTCATGAGATGCAGCAAACTCAGTAGGGGGCAAGAGTTTGTTGGTGTCAATGGAAGGTGGGGTCAGAGAAAGAGGCCTATGCTATGTGCCACATACACCTTTGTATCAATTATCTCATTTCATTAGAACTCATAAACAGCTCTTTAAGACAAGTATTATTGTCTTCACAGAATTACTATTTTCCTGTGGCCTCTCTTCCCCATGAACTGCAGAGTTGGATCTGCAAATAACAACAACAGCAACAACACCAATAATAATAACAAAACAGCAATAATAACGAGCCATGTGCTCTCACTAAGGCCTCCAACTCTGCTGTCAAAGCTTGCTCATGTTCCCTCTGCCTCCCCAATACCCCTGTCCTCTACTTCTAACTCTGAAGGACTTCCTGTCCCCTGCACCCATGTGGCTGGCCGGCCTAAGTCTTCACAGTTGAGCTGCATAATCAGCCCTGGCTGGGCCACCGACCCTTCACCAGCTCGATTTACCTACAACCACCAAGTTGCTTATGTAACCTTGCAATTTACCCAGGCTAGGAGTGGAGCAAGAGAGGTGAAGCCAGGAGGTCCCACATTTATCGCTTCAGTGTGAAAGCAAGTATCTGTAGGACAGAGATGGGACCTAACATCTGCAGCATGTCTGCTCTGTGCATTGCACTGGCAGCTTTGCACATATTTGCTCATCTGACCTTCCCAACAAGCCCACAGAGTATCATTAGCCCCATTTTAGATGTGGAAAGAGAGGCTCATAGAGGTAAGCAACTTCCCAGAATTTAGGAGTTGTTTCCCTGCTGGAAAGAAATGAAGAGACATAGGCTCCAGGATCCTAAATACATGACTCATAACCTTCCATGGCCACCCTTGGGAAGTCCTCCAAGGGTTACAGATGTCCCAGGATGATGAGGAGGATGACGACGATGATGATGACGATGACGACGACATAACAGAAACATTTACTGAGTACTGAACACATATTATGCACATTATATACATTACATTGTGTTAATATCTATAACAGAGTTACCACATAAGTACCATAACGACCCTCATTTCACAGTCAAGAAAACTGGAGGTTGTAATCTTAAGGGTTAAGTCATTTGCCCACACTGAAGCCTATACAGTTATGGGGTGGGATTTCAACCCAGGTTATCTGACTCTAAAAACCAAATGTGTGACCACTGGAATAGTTAGGGTTAGGTCCCGTATGTGAGAGAAAATTCCAACATAACAGTGACTTAAACAAAACAGCTTATTTCTTTCTGAATTAAAAGAATGCTAGAAACTAATGCTCCAAGGCTACTTGGCATTTCCTATCCTCTGGACCCAACTTATCACTCTGCAATGCTATAGTATATCCCCCTGTCCTCATGTTCTAAGGAGGCTGCTAGAGCCCCAGCCATCACATCTGTATTAGCAAGATAGAGGGGGGAAAGCAAAGATCAAATACCATCTGTCTTTTAAGGATGTTTCCTAAAACCCAACCACAGTAGGCTTAGGACAACTTTATTCTAGCTAGGTCTCTAGCCCAGCACTTATTTTGGTGAGCTGGGTGGGACCTAATATAAGCCCCTTTACCAATAGGCTTAATGCCTAGGTTAGGATACAACAGTCCAGTGGCCTCCGTGCATCCTTCTTACATGCTTTATCTTGCCACAGCTGCCACATACAAAACAGTGAGAGAAAACACACCAGTAAACATCCTTGGTTTTATCCTGCCTTGGGGGAAGAGTGAGGAAGAACAGTGTTTAAATGTATCTTCTAGCAACGGTGGCATCACTTTTGGATTTGAGCAAGGATTGAGTGATTCCAACTGCCATGTTCCTTCCACTGTACCCACTTCTTAAAAAAAAAAAAAGAAAAATACTATCCTACAGTAATTATTCAAACAAATAAGTGGGGCCCCTAAGGTTAAGTGGCACAGATGTTTCTAAAGCTAGGGAATCATTCTCAGGGTCTCTGACACTGGAGCCAAGAGCTCCCTGGTACTGCAGGGAGAGCAAGTGTCCTCAGTCACGTGATGATGGAAGGAACTCTAAAGGATGCGACAGACAAGGATGATTCTATGATATGTCCTACCAAAGTCTCACTAGGGTGATGGAACAAAGGAGCCTGCTCACAGGGATCTTTCAAATTCACTGATGTCTACATTTTTCTACTGACTGTGTCCTTCCTGGTAAAGAAATCCCTGACCATGGGATGGTGGCAAATTCTTTTCACTCTTTAAGGGTCTTGTTTCCTCCTGCTCCTGGACCGGGCAGAGACACTGAAACAGGATATTTTGACCCCGCTGCTTGACTCCATTTGTCCAAGGACATTTGCAGTCAAATGTTCTACCTCTGAGCCATATCCCTGTCCAAGGACATTTGAACTCACTCTTGTAAAGATGCCTTTCAGGTTTTGTCCCTCTTCACCTTCTATCTGTCACTCTGTGTTCTCTTTATATCATAGACACCAGAGAAAATCCCCTATGGCAGGAACAGTAACTGATTGTTTCATAGTGATAAAAAAGAAACTGATTAATGAACTCCCTCTTCCTGTAATAGGTGCAGAGAGCTGACTTGATCCCGGTAGGAATCATTTCAATAAAATGAAAATGGAATAAATTAGAAACGCATGAATGGTGGCAGGTATAGAAAAACCATTACAGGAGCAAGAACATATCAGTTCCTTCAGAGCAAGCAAAACTTGTCCCAGCACTTAGCTCTAAGATAAATTTTTCACATGGAAGTGTCACATTCACCTCTGGGGCTCCTTAAACCATTTGAAGTCACTTGACCGTGAATCTGATGACATCTATGAACCCACTCCCCAGGAAAAAAGCACATACAACAATATGATCACATTTTTCTTTCAATTTCTGGAAAGTCACTGTCTGCAGATGCTTATCCATGGACTCTTGTTCAGGAACCCCGGCCTAGGTTCAGGGCATGACAGGGACACCTGCCTCAAGCACTTTACAGGTGAGAAGGGGGCAGAGAAGGGGAGAAGGGGAAGGATTTCCTGTAGCTAGAAGGGACCCACCTTGGAAGATTCTCAAGGTGTGGCCAGGTTGAAATATGGCACTGTGTGCCTTTAAGTCTTACCAAACATTGAGAATTCAAAATTTATAAATTCTTCCAGTGGTTTCTTTTTGTACTTCTCTCCCTTCCTCTACCTTTTTTAAATTAAAGGCCCATTTTAATATAGTTCCCTAAAACCCAGCGGTGAGGACAAAGAGAATTTTGCTTTGATTTAGTTCATAGCAAGAACATTCCCGCTGGCTTTGAGCTAGGGAATGAGGTGAGACCAGAAGGATGAGGCTGGGGGCAGGGCAATAACCCCACAACCAAAGCACTCTACTCCCTGCTTTTCCTGAACTCACAAACCCCTTATACAGAGGAATGAGGAAGGGCTTTGACATTAGACAGACAAGGATTTAAATGTCTCTTTGTCACTGTGTCACTTATGGCTTATATAGCTTGGGCAAGACTATAATACATAATTATATCCAGGCCACAAAGTCAGTGCCTGGCACACTGTAGATCCCAAATAAGCAAGGGTTCCTTGAGAGAACTTAGGCTTTAGAAATAGGTCTTAGTCCATTTGGGCTGCTGTAACAAAAATAGTGCAGTCTATGTGGTTTAAAAACAAACACTGATTTCTCACAATTCTGAAGGCTAGAATTCCAGTATCATGGCTACATAGATTCAGGGTCTGATGAGAGCTCCCTTCCTGGTTCATAGATGGCTATCTTCTTGACCTAATCACCTCCCGAAGGCCCCACCACCTAGTACCATCATAATGGGGATGCTTGGGTAGGCAGGGGCATAAACAAACATTCAGTCCATAGCAGAGTCCCATGAGCAGGAAGACCTCAGAGTCCCAGGGTGATAAGGAGGCAGAATGCCTATCTCCTGCCTGGGGCTGCTAGCCGCCCCTTTCCCACCTGCCCACGTCTTGACCGACCATCCAGAAGCAGTGTCGTCTGGTCTGCATACACAGCAATGACAACAACTGCCACCCAAGGTGAAAAGAGACCAGCCCAGACTTTTTCCTAGATGAGATTACTTCCAGAAAGGAAATCTGCCAAAAGACAAGAGCTACTGAGAATGGGGAGGGGGCATGGCATATTGGGGCCATGTGGGGAAAGCTGATTTCTGGCACTGCCCACAGCCAAAAATAGCAGAGAACTCAAATGTACCAGAAAGGGGCATCTTCCTCCATAGCTTCCATCCCCAAGCATTATTTAGAGAGAGAATATCCGTGTCCTCTGGAACCCTGAGGTGCTGTACTCAGCTGCACGAGTCTCCCTGTGAGGACCCCTAGGAGACAAGGCTAGCCCCAGGCCCACCCTACCTCCTTTGGGCACACTTCTCTCCGCACATCAAATCAGCCTGAGTGTCTAATCCAAAACAAAAGGAAAGACCATGCAAGCAAGAATTCCCAGAGACTCTCCACACTGATTCCCAGCCACCCCAGCGCTCTTCCCAGGCTGGCCCTCTCCTTGGCAGGGCTCAAGGCAGGCTTATTTCCCCCAAGGTTGTCACAGAGCAATTTTCTAAACTGCATGAAAACAGAAAACAAACAGAAAACCAAATCCACCAAAGCCGGCATCTCGAGAACAGCTTGGCAGGCAGGAGCAACGTGCTAACAATTTCATGCTGTTTTAAGAGTTTCTAACGAAGCAACATGCACCAACAACCAGATGTGCCCTGATACCAGAAGGGAACACGGGCTTCTAGACACAGACAAAGATTCATAAAACAGGAAAACACTCATCAAGAAACGTAGCTTCCAAGCGTGCTAGGCCTGGGGTAGCTGGAGGGGAGGCTGTCTCAGTCCGTCTGCCCCTCAGACTCATTCACACAACCATTCATTCAGTCCTGCCAAAGAATTGTGGTCAGCACCTTTGTACCAGTGGACATGCTGGGTACCTGGGATCCCGAGCAAGGGCTTGTAGCCTGCACAGAACAAAAACAAGGAAACAAATATAATTACAGCATAACATGCTATGTCTGAAATGGACGACAGAAGACCAGAAAAAAAGGTCTGATTCAGTCTGGGTGGGAATCAGAACACTTCTTAGAAGGGTGCCTGGGTGGCTCAGTGGGTTAAGCATCTGCCTTTGGCTCTCTATCAAATAAATAGGTAAAATCTTTAAAAATCTTTAAAATCTTTAAAAAAAAAAAAAAGGACACTTTTTAGAGATTTTGATTCAGCGTATTTCAATATAATCCATGGAGCCCTTATACACTGAGGACACAGGAGGGGTAAAAAATCATATGCAGGGGCGCCTGGGTGGCTCAGTGGGTTGGGCCGCTGCCTTCAGCTCGGGTCGTGATCTCGGGGTCCTGGGGTCGAGTCCCGCGTCGGGCTCTCTGCTCAGCGGGGAGCCTGCTTCCCTCTCTCTCTCTCTCTGCCTGCCTCTCCATCTGCTTGTGATCTCTCTGTCAAATAAATAAATAAAATCTTAAAAAAAAAAAAAATCATATGCAGTTTCTGTTTTCTTGGTGCTTACCGTCCAATGTGGAAAGCAGCGGTTGTCTAAGAAGTGAGAGGAAGCACGTTTACTGTGCTTGCAGCCGGTGATCTGAGAGTATTTATTTGGCGCCTACTGTATGCAGCACGGACACACATGGTCCACCAGCCGCACAGGGAAGGAAGCTGGCCTGGCCTCTTATTTACGGATCTGTGGCTTGTGAATGGATCTTAGTTTCCCAGGGGAATGAGGTCATCTCTGAGTCTCTGTCACCAGGGCTCCACCAACTCCAAGATGACTACAGAGCCTGCCATTGCCCAGGGCCCTGGGCTCCAGGCTGCCCCATGGGACCAGATCCTTGGGAGTATGGTGGGGGCTGACCTGGAGACAGACAAATATCCATCAGGCGACTTTCAGTTTCTACCCCATTAGCTTATCTTATCACCTGCCTGCTTGTAGTATACAATGATTAATATTTTTGTTACTGAAATTATTGTGAAATGACTATCATATTGCATTTGGGATTTAAACTTGCTCATCGGATGAATGGAAACATGTAAGTTATAACATGATTTTTGTAATATCCCATTTTGACATTTCTTCTTCATCAAAAACAAAAAAACAAAAAAACTTCCTTTTTCTCAAAAAATTGCTGCTGGCCCTGTCCTCTCCTGGCCTGAGAGGTCACTCCAGGTCAGAAGTCCTCCTGCGCCTTGGGCAGTCCTTGCTCCCTGGCAAAATCCATTAGCTCAGGCTTAATGCTGCCCTAAAGCCAGTGGCCCTCTTTATTAGGGCTGTGTGTCACCTGGAAACTTGTTTATTGCAGCAGCTCTGGCGTGGGGAAGGGAGGGTGGGCGTGAAGGTCACAAGTAGGTGGGAATTGCGCACCTCAGGCCGGAGCCTCCCCTTGGTCATTATTCTCCCAAAATGACCTGTGAGAGTGGGTAGGGGTACCCAGCCCTCCTTGAGCTAACACACGACAAGCCAGCACAAAAGAACTGCAAACAGACCCCTAATTAATGGGTTTGCTTAGAGCTGTTTCCCCATTTAGGGACTTCATCCCAATAATTGCAGGCTCCATAATCATTAATCAGTCACTACTACTTTTCCGGGTGCCGACCACAAGCCCAGCTCTGTTCCAACAACCGTGGGGAGAGAAGAGCGAAGAACAAAACCTTGGGCCTGTGCCAGCTGCTTCATTTGCATGAGCCCTAGGAGCCTCACAAGGAGCCTGAGAGACGCACGTTTCGCCCTCTTTTCAGATGAGGAGACGAGTCACAAAGAAATCAGCTCGCTGGAGCTTATCAGCTCAGCAGCACGTGAGGCAGAATTTGAACCTGGGGCTGGCTGACTCCAAAGCCTGGGCTCTGGGAGGAGGGAACAGATTAACTGCTCAAAACCAGACCGGGGCAGAAGAGCTCACGGTTGGGTGGGGGCCAGGCACACTCTGGACCCTAGGAGCCCAGAGAAGGGGAGAGACAC